>NC_136513.1:45130303-45275303 GCF_053919585.1 Euprymna scolopes
GAGAGTGATTTCATGATTATGACATCATGATCTGCACGCGTAAGCTTAAGTGACCGATTTATTTCAAGTTGGAGTGCTCAACAATAAGAACCAAGTTCTTTTAGGGGGCTAACGCGCGTGCGCGCACACACACACACACACACACACGCACACACACACACACACACACACACACACACACACACACACACACACACATATGAATTGTTCTTTACTATTTTGATGTTTTCTGTATCTCATTGAAAGAAAGAAGGAAACAAAGAATCAAAAATGGATTAACTTACTCGTCAGCAAATGAAGACCTACACGAATGAAAAGAATATATGGAGGGACATTCGTGTATACGTCATAATAAAACACAGGAAATTACCCGAACGGGTAACGTAGGGAGACCTTCATTCGCAGGTCACTTCCGGTGTTAAGTCGGAAGTTGATCTGACTGTTTCGTCTGTTTGATGTCGGCAGAAAAGGTTATACAAAGAGAAGACTTAAAAATATATTTGGCCCCTCGGCGGGTGGTAGTCGATTCATTCGTTTCATTTTGTATCCATTTTTGGGGCCAGTCATCGGGCTCAATTTCTATCGGAGAAATTTAAAGCAAAAACACAGTTTATATTGTTAATTTTTTTTCTAGTTTTATTAGTGTCATATGTGCCAAACAAAATACAATGAATTATTATGATGTTAGGATATTGACGGGTTTTAAAACGAATGTCAAAAGAGGCTTCAGATTATCGAGTACAATTCGAATCGAGATAAATGAACGCATATACAAACATACATACATGCATACATAAATACATGCATACATAAATACATACAGTGGCGCCAAAATGAAAGTCAGTACTAATTATTTTTTTCAAATACCACACATTTAAACTCAATTTACTTTAACTGTTTAAACAACTTATATCTCACGTGATTCACCTTTTATTCCTTTATAATTTTACCTGTTCATATTTGACTTTTAGTTGAATGTCATAATGCTCACGTCAATTTTAAAAAAATAACTTCAAATCGAGAAGACAAAAAGAAATTCCACACAATGAAAAATTGTTATTTAAATGTAACTTTAGAACATTAATTAAATACAAATACAACAGAAAAACAATGAACTACAGGGTGGTCAAAAAGTCAGGTAACGCTATTGTATCAGGCTTCTTGCCATAAACGCTATCCTTTACATAGCCCCAAAGCCAGAAATCAGGAGGGGTAGTTTATATATTACACTCAAATATTTAAACAAATAATCTTAAACAAATAGAGATTATAATGGATCATATTGTTTTTTCTACCTTTAACATGTTACCTGACTTTTTGACCACCCTGTAGTTAATATTTAGTAGCTGTAGCAATTTGAGAGCTTAAGCATTCCTTGAATTGGTCTGCGGCAATACTCCGGTGAAATGGCATCACATTTCTCTTTAATTTTTGTCCAAAGTTCTTTCAGATTTGAAATTTTATCATTGCGTAACTGTTGCTCGATGTAATGCCATACGTTTTCGATAGGATTGAGGCCTGGAGATTGTGCAGGTCAATCCAAACACTGAATATCATGCTCTTCCAGGAACATCTTGACATTGCTAGCTGTGTGAATGGGGGCAATATCCTGCATGAACATGGAATTATCATCTAAAGTATGACAGAAAATGCTCAGTCAACATATTAAATTCGACCTTGCAAGCGAACTATAGCTCCTGGATCATTGGCACTAATAACGCCCCACACCAAAACTGAATCTTCACCACCTTGCAGCATTGAGCACCTAGGATTAAATTCTTCGTTCTTCTATCGACGGACGTACTGCCTACCATCACTCCTTAGCCTATTGAACTTGCTTTCGTCGCTAAAAATCACTTTTGACCAATATGACGAGTCATGATCTTCATTGCATCTGACGGAGTTCAAACAGCGCTTTTTGTTCTCAACAGAAATAATTGGTTTGCGTCTTGCAACGCAGCCCCGCAAATGGAATTCATTCAATCTAGTCTTAATTGTAGAAAGAGAGCAATTCCTAACAAGATTACACTGTTGTTAGATTTTGGGGATCGTTTCAATTCTGTTTCTGATACTGCGGATGCTGATAACATTGCCTTTCCTGTAACTCTAGGACGACCAGATTTAGGGACATCACAAACAAGATGCCTCTGCACAGTCATTCTTATCGTTTTCTAATCACATTTAAATATACGGCCGATTTTTCGATTGGCTAAACAAGAAAAGATGTATCGAGACACAGGAATGGGTATGTTTGATCTGGCAGAACAGTGGTTCATTAAAATTGTGGGGTCTGCGTTCGCGCCTGGTCTACAAAGTATGGAGATAAAAAAAAATTAAAAAAAAAAAACGTTTACAAATGTTTCTGATATAGATGTATATAAGAATACTTTGATAAGTATGTTTTAACTTAAATAGGGATGGTATAATAAAATTGTGAGGTCTGCGTTCGCGCCTGGCCTCCGTAGAATGGAAATAGCACAAACTCTTTAAGTCTTTTAATACCTATCTGTGTAAGTATACTTTGATAATTATGTTTCTGTTTGAAGAAATATAGTATAATAAAATTATGGGGTGTTCGTTCGCACCTGACCTCCATAGAATGGAAATATGTCACAAAGTTGTACAAGGTCTTTTAATATAGATCCATAGAATATTGTGATAAGTGTTTCAGTGTGAATAGGTATGGTGTAATAAATTATGGTTTATCTATTTTATTTTTACTTTCATGATATTTTGCTTTGGTTTTGATACCCCCAAATTCAACCCAAATTTACAACCCTTCCTTTTCATAACCTATCATACTTTAATAAATCAGAGTCCATTTTCTGTAGGCTGTTTTGAACCCAGTCAACAACGGGTACTTTTGCTAGTATATATATAAAAGTAACTTTCTGCGTGTGTCTAAGAGTTCTTTTGTCATAGGTTCTGAGACAGCTGAGCCTTTCTTTTGTAAACTTTACACAAAGCTAATTTATATATCTGGCAGTGCGCTTAAATATGTTTTGGACTGAAATTCATTCGATAAGTATGGGAAATCGAAAAAATCCGAAATAGTTTTTTTTTCTGTCTTATAGATAAAAAAAGTGCTTTTACAGGGGAATGTTTTACTTACATTGACAAAGGGATGTGAGCAAATCATTTCCTCTTAAAAAAAAGAGAGATTTTTTATAATCTGGAGATATAGCTATAGTGGTAGAACATTCGACTGTGAATCTCACTATTTTATTTTTTTCTTATTTATTAAGTGCTCGCAAATTAATGAATTCAATTCATGATAAAAGAAGTACCATTTAGAATCGTCGCAAATCATTTGTCTTTTACAATAGATACATATTCTGCATAAACTAAAATATCATGTTTAAGCGTATTGTACGACCGGGCAACGCCTGCCTGCCAGCGAATACACACACACACACACACACACACACACACACACACACACACACACACACACACACACATACACACGCATATATATATATATATATATATATATATATTTGAGGTTGCTATTTTCCAAAGCTAGGTTAACCAGTGAAATATAACGAGGTTCATACAAGAGTGCTCAATACAGAAGTAGAGCAAGTTACATTTGTCTTTACATAAGCAGTAGTTTGTTGCTACAGTCATGAGCATGTTTCGGGCTACCAGTATTTACCAACTAGAGACCTCATCAGGCTACAACCCTTATTTCCGAAAACGGAATTAAAAAAAAAAAAAAATTTTTAATTCCGTTTTCGAAAATAAGGGTTGTTGCCTGATGAGGTCTCTAGTTGGTAAATACTGGTAGCCCGAAACATGCTCATGACTGTAGCAACAAACTACTGCTTATGTAAAGACATATATATATATATATATATATATATATATATATATATATATATATATAATTATTACTATGATAATACACTGGCCTGCACAATCTACACACACTAGTGTTTCATCCTTTTGGGAATCATCAGTGTAGGGTGTCACGATTACATCGATGGGGAGATTCGAACCTGGTCACGAAGCCATCTCTGACTCCAATGCAAGGAACAAACCTTACAGCCAACTTTAATCGCGAAGAAGAATCGAATCTCTCCCTGTTTTTTTATTGTTTTGTTTTTTATTTTTTTATTACCCCAAACAATAGCATTAAAATAATAATGAAAAAAATTGTAATTAACTAATAAATAAAATACGAAGCATTCTTTTGGCAGGAGAGAGATGCCATGTGTAAAAAATCTCTCGTTAACTTATTCTTAATTTTTTATTTAATTTTTTTTTACTTCAAAATTGTTAAATCAATCATTAAGAGAAAAAGTAATCAATAAAAAAAATATTAATCTATTTTATCGAAAACTCCGCTATCGCTTATCAGAATCGTTTTTAATTTTATTTTTTATTGTTGTTTATCGTTTTGTTTTCTGGAGGAAGATATAGTTTTAACCCCTCTCTCTCAATTATATTAAAAAAAAAAATTAAAATTTATTTTTGGGAGGTGGGGTGGGGTATTTTTAAAAACCAAATCTCCCTCTGTATTTTCTTTAATTATCTCTTTTTTTTTTTAGCGATTATCGAGACCCCTAAGATGTAATACCCTCATGTCGGACATTATTTTTCGTTAACACGTAACACTCGACGCTATTTGTTTTTTTTTTCCTGAATAAACACTTCAAAATAAATTAAACCACTAGCAACTTAGCAAGCTAGGTAGAAAAAATTGATTTCGCCCTTTTAAAAACAATAGTAAATAAGTATAAATATTAAAGAAAATATTATGCGGTCTGTAGTCTCGTTTTTGAATAGATTAAACGCTTTAAAATAAGTTAAACCACTAACAACTTAGCCAATTAGGTAGAAAACAGGCACTTAGAAAATCGATTTATTAAAAAAAAAACACCACAGTAAACAAGTAAAGACATTAAAAAAAATATTATGGGAGAGCATAGTCTCTTTTAAAAACAATATCTTCTTCAAGAACGATCATAAAATGTGTTTTCAATCGGTATTCATTCAATAGGAGACCAGTTTTCCTACCTAGCAAAAAGGGACGAGTGTTCCGGGTACGAGTTTTCCGGGCACCGAGGGTATTACATCTTAGGGGTCTTGATAATCGCTAAAAAACAGAAAATTAAAGAAAATTAATTTTAGTATTAATTTTATTGTTGTTTCAATTCCTTACATTAAAAACATTCTTAGTTAATTTTATTAGTATTACTACTATCGCTATGGTTCTATTAGTATCATTATGATTATTGCTATCAGTATTATCATTAATATCTGTATTATATTTTTCTCAGTATTACTATTATCATTAACATCATTATTACTTTTTTATTCTTACTATTATCAATAATGTTATTTATATATGTAGTAATATGATACTGTTTGTTATTATTGATCTTCGTATAAATATTGCTAACATCACTATTATATTATATTATATCATTCATCATTAATTCTAGTTTGCGCTTCAGCATTAAATTTTCGTCACTTACTTTGATTTTCCGCGAAACGCTAGCACACAGGTAGGCTAGTGTATATATGAATAGAGAGAGATATAGACAGATAGATAGATAAAGAGACAGAGCCAGAGAGAAACGGACAGATATATGCCTATTTTATTTTATTTTTGTTCGTTTCAAAGAACAAGAAAGCGAAACAGGAAATGACATCAAATCAAAGTGCTTCATATTAACTCGCCATCTTTTTAGTTCCATCCCAGAATTCAACTTCCGGTTTGTTAATGAAAGCTGATCTTTACGAACACCGAGCGACACAAAGCTTCCAAACCATATTTGGAAGCAGTTGAAATGCTTTAGTCTATTCTGCTGCCTTTCATAAATCAAACAACTTCGACTGGAGGCAAATTCGAATTCGAGAAGAAACCCCAAAAGAGACTAAAAAAAAAAAAAAAAAAAAAAAATGAAAGTGATCGCGGCACTTTTCAGTGAATGGCCAACTCTGAACAAAGATCGAATTATCTTTATTATAAAAGATCTTTTTCTCGCTTTGTTCAAGACACAACAGAAAAAAAGTTCATTCAAACGAGGTTTTCGCGTTTCTCTTTTGTTTTTAAAATAATTAAAATTAGTTTCAATTTTTTTTTCATAAGTTTGAACTTATTTTTAACAACAAAAATGTACTTCTTAGAAAAAGAGATGAAAATATAAGCGAAACCTAGTTGCGAGATTTGTCTGAAAAGAAACGGAACTCATTATGTTCATCTGACTGTTTTGTTAAATTTTAATTTCATCATCATTCATGTTATAGCAATGAAGAAATAATGATATCATGTTTTTGCTTTTTTTCAGATTATTTGGGTTCTTTGGACTACTGTTCTCATCTTCAGTGTTATTTTCACAATTTTTCGACCGATCTAACCTCCAACCTTCTTCAGCTTTATCTTATCGAATTCAGGAATGTTTCTGTCAAACTCTGAAACCCGCACAAACTTTCGAACAGGAATCTTTATTTAATCCACGAGGGTAGCATGCTCTCGTTCCGTCAGCCACGACGGAGTAGAAGTCCTAAATAATTTATAATTTTTTTTATTTTGAGTATCGCCCGCACTCAGGATTGAAGCTGCAACCTCCGAATGAGTATTACTTACAATTGCATTTTTTAAAAAGTACGTTATCCGTTACGTCACGTACTAGTGATATTACGAATACAATTGCGAATTACTTAGGATTTTTACTCGGTCATAAATTCTGAACAGATTTCAGAACTTGGCTCTTATTGTTGAGCACTTTACGTCAAAATGAAACTCCCCTCGTAATCAAACATGATTTTCCGCGTTTCATCCTGAAAGAAACCAAGGATGAAAAACAGAAAAAATTTATGTAGCTTAATTGCCATATATATTTTCAAAAATTATTACCTAGCTCTGCTTGCGCATTGAGCACTGTCGAAGTAAATACTGAAAATTGATACATAAAATTTTACATAGATACATACATACATACATATCTATCTATCTATCTATCTATCTATCTATCTATCTATCTATCTATCTATCTATTAGCAGGGTAACCTGCTATTGCCCGGGATTGAATGATGATCAACAAATTTTTCACACTTCAATATTTTTATTGTGATCGAAATTGATGAAATAGCCTATTTTTCAATCAAATCGATTGATTGCCTTCTCTAATCGCGGACCCATCACGATGCACCCGGAGGAAGATTCACACACTTCTCGCAGTGACTAAGTTCACAATATATTGTAGGCTACATTGCACTGTAGAGAAACTACTATTAGTTTTATAAAATTATTTTTATACATAACGGCTTGCAATTAAGTTTAAAATGCAAAAGTCAAGTATCATGCATCATTTGTGCTCTAAACAGAAACATTAATTTCAAACGCGCCCTTCTCATATTAAAGAACCTACTGTTGATTTTATATGCCTGGCATTACGGGTTGGGCGGTGATAATTGCTTGAATTAAAGTTTCAAATGGAAAAAAAATTATCATTGTGAAATTATGCTTTAAACAGAAACATCCATTTCGAAAGCGTCCCTGTCATATCAAAGAACATACTCTTGGTTTTATATGTTGGGATTCTCGGCTTTTTTTCTTAATAAAACGTCTCACATGCTTTTGGGATGTTACGCAAGATGTTAATTTTGGTTAAAATTGCGTGTTTATTTCTTTCAATTATCAATTGTCGAGACTTATCGAAGGCATTCCGACACAAAACCTATTTAATATCTAAGAACACTGCCTGGCACGTAAAGTAACTTCGTACTTTTCTACAACCCAGCGGTTTTCGAGTCCATAGGGAACGAACTTACAGGCACGGAGACACACAGATAAACTGACAAAGTTTCTTTTATATAAATGTACAGATCTCTCTCTCTCTCTCTCTCTCTCTCTCTCTCTCTCTCTCTCTCTATATATATATATATATATATATATATATATATATAATAAAAAATAATTAATAAAACATGTTAAAAAAAAACTGTAACAAAAAACTATAAACATATTTAATTTTCCAAAAAAGAAACACAAATTAAGTGGATTGTCTTTAATTCGCGGAGTTTCAATATCATACGCTTTATTTCCTATTTGGTTTTATTGAGCTTTTACATCTGGTTAAGATTAATTAATAAATATTAAGTCTTTAATATTTATAATATATTTGAAGTTTGCTATTTTGGATTATCTTGGTAAACTTAATTGTAGTTTTTACTTCATTATATATATATATATATATATATATATATATATATATATATATATATATATATATATATATATATATATATATATATATATATATATATATATATATATATATATATATATATATATATATATATATATATATATATATATATATATATATATATATATATATATATATATATATTGAGCCCTCTACGAGTGGCGGACGGATGTTTATTTAAATAGACATTCGGACAGATTAATTTCGGCCACCGATTCCGTAGTCAAGGGGTAGAGCTGCCAACTGTCATCACGACGGTTCTAGGTTCGATCCTCGGCTTGGGATAGGTGTTAGTCTAGCGGCACTGATGAGTTGTGAAACAACGAAACAGGTCTGTATGTCGATGACTAAAATATATTTTATATATATATATATATAATTCATGTGATATATATATATATATATATCACATTAATTTTTATTCACCTGTGTAAACAAATATGCCCACTTATATACAAATAGGGATATTGCATGCTTACCTTATTAATTGCCACGTGCATTCGTGCTTCTTACCAACTCTGTTTTCATCAATACACAACTGTTGTCCATATCAGCTTTTGCTGATCTTGAACCTTTAATGAAAACATAGAACCAATGTTTATTTTGCTGCAAACCCTTTTTTTTCTTTATGACAAAATATACTCATTATTCTTGTTTTTTCTTAGTGTAGTTTTTAAATGTTAACAGCTGGCTACTTTTTATTTTCACTGCAATTACCCCTCCTCGCCATCTATCCTCTATTTTTTTTTCGAAAGATAGGGATTTATCTCCCTTGCCTGGTTATCGCCATATTCTTTTGAAAGTCAGTGTCAATTGAAGACACGCAAGAGATGAAAGCAAACTCGACAACCGTTGCCGCTCCCTTTTAAACGCGGCCTTAATAAGCAACGATTTAGGCGGAGAAATCAAACGAAGTCGTGTCAACCCGCTCCGCCACTCACGTGAAAATGTTATCAACACAATCAACAAGTGCTTTAACGCACAACACAAGATTCTCTATAACTTAATATGCATGCGTATAGCCAGAACGAACTTCGACTGTTAGCATAACGGTCGGGGTTCAATCACAGCTTGACGCACTTTTACTTATCTTTTTTTATGAAAATCGCTCTAGGCATGGCATGAAGCCACTTAATGTAAGGCGTTAAAAGAAACTAATGTAGAAAAAAAACTACATAACGATATGTGTTGATAGATTCCAACCCAGAAAATTCTCCCCTTTTTGTCAGAAACATCGTTCATGAAATGTGAGAACTAAAGGACAAAATCAGAGAAGCAAGAGTTACAAAGCTATCGAAATTCCCTACAATATATAAAAGTCAGGTACAACCAACGATGGAGTATTGTTTCCACATCTGGACAGGAGCTGCTAGAAGCAGCTTATCCTGCCTTGACAGAGTTCAAAATAGACTTCGTAGCTTAGTGGGGGATGCCCTTTTCTCTTCCCTGCAATCTCTTTCCCACAGAACAGACCTTGTGAGCTTGTCTCTGCGTTGTCTTTATTTTCATGGCAAATGCTCAGCTGAGCGTCAATCTATGCCCCCCCCCTCGCCAAACTTTCACGAAAAACACTTGTCTCGCCAAAACCACTATCAATAATTTCCCACACTCTTTATCTGTGCCTAAACCTAAATGCAGATTCCATGAACAAAGCTTATTTCTTAGAACTGCACGCCTGTGGAACTCTCTTCCGATTGCCTATTTCCAGCTGACTACAATCTGATTGTCTTCAAGTCCAATGTAAACAAGTTCTTGATGAACCGTCCGCCTAAGTAATCCAATTTACAAAATTCTCACTACTTATGCTTACTACGCTATAATCACATTGACTAATATATACCCATTAACCCTTATCTCGAGTGGCTTCCGGGCCTTGATAAGTGGCGATTCCTGTATAAAAAAAGTAAAGTCATGGTCCACTTTTTACTCTTTTTAAAAACTGTGATACAGCAAAACAGTGTTCGTGGATGATTACATAATCATTTAAAAATAATTATTTTATACTTGCGACGCAATCCTCTATCTGTATAAGAGCTAAATACATTCTAAGATGGAGTACCGTTGCTGGAGCTAAGGATGAGTTGCTCAGAGCACCATTTCTTACCTCGACAGGGTATAAAACCGTCTTCGAAATCTAGTGGGCGATGCCATTTTATCCTCCCTACTACTTCCTTAGCACAGAAGGGATGTTGCGAGTCCATCTCTGCTTTATCAATATTTTCATGGCATGCGCTGGACTGAACTTCTTCCTTTAAACCCTTTCTGTAGGTTGTCCACAACAGAAACTAGCTACAACCATTGTCAACAATTTAGTTTACTATCTGTGCTTAAAACTAAACGAAAACTCCACGACAATATGTCTTTCGTAAAACTACCCGTTTGTGAAACCCTATAACGTGAGACTGCTTCCCAGCTGACTCTAACATGGTGGTTTTCAATTCTAATGTAAACAAGTTATTATTGAGTTTCCAGTTTAAATAATCAATCACTGATATCCATTAAATCTTACCCTTGAGTAATTCTTGGACCTTAGTAAGTGTAGACCACCTAGTATAGAAGATAGATATTTTATATGCACGGACACGTGTTTCGTCTTATAAAGACTAACAAATACACGGGTAATGGGGGGGGGAGCACTACTGGCAAAGGAAAAGTAAGACGCCCCCCCGTTAGTCTGTGCGAGACCCTTGGGTATGGTCAAGAACCCACTTAACTCCCGATCAGGTAACGTGAGGTCATTGAAAGCAGGTGACTAACGTAAGACGAAACCATGAACAGAAATAATTCTGTTGATGGTTTCGTATTTCGTTGTGCTGAACAGAAGATACCTCTGGGTACAATGGTCAGGACAATTGCTCAGTATGGGCACTGCTCGGACAGAAAGAAACTGCAACCTATTGTCTGTACAACTGTAAAGTGAGCTGTGGCGATATATTAAACTATTTATTCGAGAAACAGCGTGGATAGGGGATTGAATCAGAACACCTCACCCAGTAAGGATTTCCATGATAGACAGGGGGAACCTGATCGTCGTCAAACTATTCTTCGACAACCAGCAAAGAATAACGCGAAAGATCGCGGATAGAAGAAGCAGAGGACGACAGTGGGAAATATACGTTGCCAGTCTGAACATCTGGACAATATAAAAAATAATGAGCAACACTGAATTCATGAATGCTTTGAGGGAGATAGATAGATGAAGAGCCGCAGTCGTCATTGTCTGTAACAGGCAGGACACCACTTGAATAAATGAATATGGTGGACGCGACCACCTTATAGCTCGAAACCCAGACCCTATCATTGACAATTAAGATATAACGTTCTAATGTTCTTGTGACAAATGCGTTGATAAGAATAAATATATGAGGGTGTTCCAAATTAATGCTTCCTATTTTTATTCCGCCAGAATAGATCAGAGGTGATTGCAAATTGCATTGCTATGATGCCTGAACTTATCCACTCATGACCTGAAGGTTTTATCTATCTGTTGCAGATATTGACGGTGTGAGACTCTAAGAAAGCAACTCATAGATGTGCGTCACAAGCAGAGATGTGTCATTGAATTCTTGGCAAAGATACAGTGAGAATGATTATGACTATGTAGAAAAATAAATTCTTATGCACAAAAGATCGCTTGTTTTAATGGTACCACTCCCGTCTTCGTAGCTCTTGAAATTTGTGAGATAAAAATAGGAGGCTTTACTTTTGGGACGACCTTCGTATGAGACAGCACGCTCCGTGCGCCTATGCACAGCCATCGTTTATCGGAAGCAAAAGTGCATTGTGGATAGTGATATCTATGTAGAAAAATAAATTCTGGAGAACAAAAAGTTGCTCGTTTTAATGGTACAACTCTGGCTCTCCTAGCTCTTCAAATTTTTTACTTAAAAAATAGGAGACTTTACTTTTGGAACGACTTTCGTATCGTATTAGTTTGAGAAGAAAGTTCTTGCGGAAGTTTTAATTTTGATTTCAAATGATGTATTTTCAAATAAGTTTTCGTTATAATACCTTTACTTTATATATTATTTTAAAGAGCGTTTTTCACTTCATCTAATCGTTTAAATTACAATCGGTTTAAAACAATTATGTCTTCTTTTCAGAACGTTGAATACAAGATGGGAAAAAAGCAAATTCGCACAATTTTCTTATTTCAATTCAAGCTGGACCGAAAAGCTGCTGAAAGAGTTCCCGATGTCAACGAAACGTTTGGCTCAGAAAACCACTACTGAACACACAGCACAAAGGTGGTTTAAGAAATTTCGTGGCGTCGATGAGATTTTTGAAAATGATGAGCGTAGTGATGACAAAATGTTGACAACAGCCTTAGTCGAAGCCAATCACCGCTTAACTGTTCGATAATTTGCTTCTGAATTAGATGTAACGTATGCGATGATTTCCAACCACATGGGAGGGATCGGAAAAACAAAAAACTTTAAAAATGGATACCTCTCAAATTGAACGACAACCAAAAGAAACGCCGTCATAAAGAGTCATCTTCCCTTCTTTTACGCAACAAGAACGACCCGTTACGACTTGCGCTGAAAAGTTGGTTCTTTATGACAACCGGCGACGCTCAAATCAATGATTACACGCGGACAGAGCCTCCACAACACTTTCCGAAGTCAGAGTTGCACCAAAAGAAGGTCATGCTGACTGTTTGGTGGTCTGCGACCGGTTTCATCCATTACAGTTTTTGAATACAGGCGAAACCATTACGGCGAAGAAGTACTGCCAACAAATGGATGAAATGCGTCAGAAACTTTAACATCCAGAATTAGTTAACAGAAAAAGACCCAATTCTCCTTAACGACAATGCTCGACCGCACTTTGCTAAACCGACCCCACAGAAGTTGAACGAATTGGGCGAATAAACTCTGCCTCATCCGCCATACGCTCCAGTATACTCACCTACTGACTACCACTTTTCAAGCATTTCAACAACTTTCTGTGTGAGAAATGCTTAAAAAACCTAAGCGATATAAAAAAGATACATTACTGACATAAATACACTTGTTTTGCATTTGCAAAAGTGTGTTGATTCTGATGGTGCTTATATCACTCAATAAATGTTTGTTTGAACTAAGAAATGGTTATCACCACAAGAACTTTCTTGTCAACCTGATAATTAAATTAAAATATTAAGTTCACAGGATGATGCAGTTCAATAGGTGTGTGGGCCGCTGCATGTATATATTGTAGATTTATCATGTTTGTTCAGAATCTTTTGTATGGTTTTAGAATTGATCTCCTAACCTTGACTTTACTTGATATATATTGACATGTTCTTCCTGTTTCATATATATATATATATATATATATATATATATATATATATATATATATATATATATATATATATATATATATATATATATATTTAGATTTTCAAATGCAAAAGTTGCTTCGTATTCTTCAGCAAACGTAAAATTAGTATCCCGACAGAATTGAACCAAGAAAAAAACGAATTCTGTGGATTAAAAATTTTTTTGTTGTTGTTTATTTAGATATTATTTCCAGAAAAGAAAAAGAATGCATCTGATTGGGTTCAAGTCCATTTATTTTAAAGCAATTTGTGATATCCCCGTAAATCACAACAGTATGTCCCGTATCTTTATATAAAATTTAGATAAACATTTAGAATCGCGTTACTACTTCATCATCATCATCATCATCATCATCATCATCATCATCATCATCATCATCGTCATCGTCATCATCGTCATCATCGCCGCCATCATCGTCATCATCACCATCATCATCATCGTCGTCGTCGTCGTCGTCATCATCATCATCATCATCATCATCATCATCTTTTGTAAATCATCATCATCATCATGATCTTTCGTAAATCATCGTCATCATCATCATCACATGATCGTCGCTATCGTCATCATCATCTTTCGTAAATCATCATCATCATCATCATCATCATCAGCATCGTCATCATCATCCTTCGTAAATCATCATCATCATCATCATCATGATCGTCGCCATCATCATCATCTTTCGTAAATCATCATCTTTCGTCGTCATCGTCATCGTAATCATCATCATCATCATCATCATCATCATAATTTTAATCATCATAATTTTTGTTGGAGATTTTGTGTTTTTTTGACTCCATTCTTCCAAGAACTTCAACTTAGCGGAAGAAAATGAAAATGTTAACTTGTGTTGCTTGCACACTTTCTAGTTTTTTTCATTAAAAATTCAAACATGAACAGAAAAGAAGATTAAAGACAAGTTTGGTGTAATTATTATTTGTAATGCTGCAATTATTTCAAACCAATTTGTGATACTCCCTTTATAAAAACAGCATCTCCCGTGTTTTTGTATAACTTTTCATCAACATTTTTTAAAACTAGATTGTTCTTTATATTTGGAATATTTGAGTTTCACCACAGTTTGTACAACATTAACGCGATGTCTTAAATTTTTTTTAATTTTATGAATAAAATGAATGAATTCTGAGAAAAAGAATTTACAAGAATATTATCTGAAGTTTATTTTGATGGAATACTTCAATAGATTAACGGGAAATTTTTTCTAGCGTTGCCTGGCTTTGAAATATATTTCCTATCAATAAAGATGTAAATTGAATGTTGTATACCGAATACCCCGGCAGTGTCAAGGCTTCCGTAACATGCATGCTAAAAATATGGATGGCGTTTGAATAAAGTACAGAGCACCAGACAATAAGAATAAAAAAATATTACAGAAGTCGTCGAAAGTTAGAATTTAAATTATGATCGATCTAAACAAAAATTAAGTCTTAATATTTCCACACGAAATTTAAATTTTGATAATTTAAAATAAAATGTAAATTTTGATAATTTAAATAAAATTAAATTTTGGTAATTTAAAATAAAATTTAAATTTTGATAATTTAAAAAAAAATCATATTTATATTTCCTCATAAACTTTAAATTTTGATAATTTAAAATAAAAATTTAATTTTGATCATTTAAAATTAAATTTAAATTTTGATAATTCAAAATCAATTTTAAATTTTTATCGTTTAAAATAAAATTTAAATTTTGATAATTTAAGATAAAATTTAATCTTGATAATTAAAAAAATTAAGTTTGACGATTTCAAATAAACTTTAAATTTTTATGATTTCAAATAAACTTTAAATTTTAATTTTAAAATAAAATTTAAATTTTGATAATTAAAAAAAATTAACTTTGACGATTTCAAATAAACTTTAAATTTTTATGATTTCAAATAAACTTTAAATTTTAATTTTAAAATAAAATTTAAATTTGGATAATTTAAAACAAAATTTAAATTTTGTATCATTCCAAATAAAATTGTAAATGTAATCATTCAACGCAAAATTATAATTACGATCATGTGACATAAAATCTAAATTATAATCATTCCAAATAAAATTGCAATTATTCTACGTCAAATCTTAATTGTGAGAATACTACAAAAAATTACATCGTAATCATTATACACGCAATTTTAAATTAAATTGTGGTCATTTTACACAAAATTTAAATTGTCATCATTTGGAAAACAAATCTAAATTGTAATCATTATACTAAAATATCAAACGTGATCATTTATAATATAAATCTCATCTGTGCGTTTAAATGTATGTATGTATGTATGTATGTATGTATATTGTCAGGTCATGTCATATGGTACCATGTAACCCAGTACTACCTGCCTCATGGTCGGGTCACCGGCGACTAAACTGGTTCCCCACCAGACTTGTTTGGTGAGGAGGGTGGCTAGTCTCCCTGAAGGATTAAAAACAAGACCTTCCAAAGGGCGAATGAACCCTTTTTCGGGGTCAACGGCCAACATGTGTGTATACATGTGTATATTGGGGTGGAGAGGGCTCCGGTAAGCCGTGGTGAAGGCAACCTTTCTAGGAGAAGAAAATCACTGATTTAAAAAAACATAAAGCGAGAGACCAGTACCCGCATTAAGCTGATCTTCAGTTTAACTTGTTGCTGGCTATCTTGCTCTTGCTTGTTGCTGGATCTCAACATTTTGAACGGAGAGAGAGACTTAGCTGTCGTACAAAGCTAAGACTCTGTAACTTCATCTTTGTATAAATACTCCCTCATATATAGATACTCCTATAAAAATGGTCCTGTGGCGATGGAAAAGTTGTGACACGTGGATGCTTGAAATGTTGGAAGTATGTAATAATTGATCTCAATGACCGTCTTCAGTGTCATGCCTGCTTGAGCGTGTGAATTCACCAGTAGGACTAACAAAACAAAAAAAAAAGTCATTTTTGGGCTCATGTCTGAGAGAGTGGCACTCGTCTGACAAGACGTTGCAATCATCATGTATGTATGTATGTTTGCCTAAAACTTTCGACAGAGGCGACAGATTTTCATGATATCGATATCATTTTAACCATCGGCCGACAAATATCGAAAAATTGGCTAAAACCATTAATTCCTTTACCCTCAATTGGGGACTTTTCTATGGGAGAGGTCGCTTTTTCGCCGGTATTTTCGAAAGTGATCCCCTCTTTTCGATTGACTAGGCTTAATTTAAACCTTCACCACTCTCGGTTTGGCGATGGGCGCAACAACAAAGATGTCAGTTTTTTTTCACGTTCTTTTCCTCCTTCACGGTACGGGTTCGAGCCTGCCTGCTTATTACCACTTTTTATTTTTGCTCAGCACACACCTCCAAACACCCGGACAACGCCGAGAATCCAAGCTAGTTCTTAGATAAAATGTAAATTGTAGCTGTCGAACTCAGGAATCTGCAGGGAATTTTAAACGGAACACTTTATTTAATAAATTTATACTAAGACTGTCCGCAAGATGCCATGACGTAACAAGTGAAGTACTTGATAAAATTTAGTTGTAAGTAAGACTCTTCTTGATGTTGGAGGTTCAATTCTTAGTGCGGGTGATACTGAGAATACAATTGCGAATTACTTCTAATTCTACCCGGTTATATCTGACGGAACGAGCACATGCTATGCCCATTAATTAAAAAGGTCAAAACTTAGACATAAAGATTCCCGAATTCGACAGAAAGGTCGCCGAGTCCGACAAGATACATCTGAAGAAGATCGGAGGTTACATCGGTCGAAATGTTATGAGAATAAAATGGAGTACTGTTGTCACACCCGGGCAGGAACCGCTCGGCGCGCCCTATCCAGTCTTGATAGAGTTCAAAACCGGTTTCGAAAACTAATATCTCATTGCTGATGCAATTCTCTATCTATATAAAAAGCCAAGTACGTCCAAGGATGGAGCACTCCTGCCACATCTGGGCAGGAGCTGCTAAAAATAGCCTATCCTGCCTTGACAGAGTACAAAATAGACTTCGTGGCTTATTGGGGGATGCCCTTTTCTCTTCCCTGCAACCTCTCTCCCACAGAAGAGACGTTGCAAGCATGTCTTTGTTTTATCGTTATTTCCATGACAAGTGCTCGTCTGAGCTCCAATCTCTGCCTCCCTCGCCAATCTTTCACGATAAACACCTGTCCAGCTGAAATCACTGTCAGTAATTTTCCCCACTCTTTATTTGTGCCTAAATTAAAATGTAGATTCCATAAACAAAGCTTCTTTCTTAGAAGTGCACGCCTGTGGAACTCTCTTCCGTTTGACTGTTTCCCACCTGACTACAACTTGGATGCCTTCAAGTCCAACATAAACAAGTTTCTGATGAACCGCCCCTTAAGACACTTTATCAAATCTCCAATACTAACGATTACTACGACACTATCCCATTGATTACTGTACACGCAATAACCCTTATCCCCGAGTAACTTCTGGCTCTTGATAAGTGGTGACCTCCATGTAAAAGAACAACAACAAAACAAATACAACAATAGGCGATACCCTTTTTCTTCCCTGCGATCTTTCCCCACAGAAGAGATGTTGCGAGCTTGTCTCTGCACTATCGTTATTTTCATGGCAGGTACTCGTCCGAACTCCATTTTATTTCCTCCTTTTACCGAACTTTCACAAAAAACACTCGACTACCTACAACCACTATCAACAAGTTCCCCCACTCTCTATCTGTGCCTAAATGTAAACGCAAATTCCATGAATAAAGTTTCTTTCCTAGAACTGCCCGCTTGTTGAACACTGTTCCGCCGGCCTGCTTCCCGGTTGAATACAACATGGTAGCCTCCAAATCCAATGTAAACAAGTTCTTGTTGGGCTGTCCCGATAAATAATCAAATTCTACCCATAAACCATTACTACACTACCACTTTACATTCATTAACCCTTATCCTCGAGTGGGCTTCGGGCCTTGATAAACAGTGCCAAGTAAAAAACAAAACAAAAAGAGATAAGAGTAGTAGTCTCAAGAATACAAATAATACAAACATTCTTTTCCTCTCACTAACTGACCAGTTAGCTGTGTTATGGTACATCTTTCTTGTTGTCACTTGTTTTCAAAAAATTCCAGAACAAGAATTCACCTAGTCTGGTGGAGGCAACACGACTTGGAGAATGTATGTGTGTATGTACGTGTGCGCATGCAAGCATAGACGTGTTATATATTTTCAAAATGGCGTAATGTAAACATATTATAAGGCATTTACAGCTTCTCTTCCAATTTTCGGATTTCTAATCATGTTAAAGCGCACTGTATTTACTTTTGATGGATTGATAGTTGTTATTTCTCCTGATGAGTTAAGGGCAAAATAGATTCACTAATTGATATAATAATTGATTGATTTTGTGCTACGAAGCAGATACTGTCAAGAATGGTAAATGTCAACTGAATTAAAGGAATAAATTGTAAGATGCCCAACATAATGAACTTTGGAATATAAACTTTTGTCATTCATTAACTATATATATATATATATATATATATATATATATATATATATATATATATATATATATATATATATATATTTTAGAATAGAAGTTTGTTGATGAAAAGTTATACAAAAACACGGGAGGTGCTGTTTTTGTGAAGGGAGTATCACAAATCCTTATTTAAGAAGCTCAATGCAATTACAGAGCAATATAGAGATAGAGCATATATTCTCTCTCTCTCTCTCTCTCTCTCTCTCTATATATATATATATATATATATATGTGTGTGTGTGTGTGTGTGTCTGTTGAAATCTCTCTCTCTCTCTCTCTCTCTCTCTCTCTCTCTCTCTATATATATATATATATATATATATATATATATATATATGTTGAAATATCTACAGTGTGACCCCCCAAAAAACGGGCCCCAACTCTAATTAGGCTCCATTTCTTAGTGTTTTGTCCGAACGAAATTTACAACAGTGTATTCTTTGTCCCAGCTCCCACTGGCGACTTGGTGTACTCACGGTCGTTGATTCTGCCATCTCCGGTAAAATAAGGGCAATCGGTGAATAAATAATGGAGATATCACGTTTTTTTTTTGTCACTCTGTATAAAAGAAAAAAAGAAGGGACTTTTCATTTCGATTGAACTTTTTTTCTCTTGTTATGTTGTTTAATGTTGCTGGCAGACGGCACGTGTTGATTCTTCGTAGTCAGCAACAGTTTTAGAATCGGCGAATCGCTAACATGAAAGGGCACTAATTGCCACCCTTAATATTTGGGGACACGCCCCTCAAGTACCCGCACCCCAGAAGGGAACTTTTCTTTTCGAAGCGTCTAAAGGAAGCGTCCGTGTTTTGAGTGTAAAGAACCGATCGACTTTTGTTCTGCTAGTCTCGTCTGAGTGATCAGACGCCGTGCAGGAGTTATCGGACTTGAAAAGAAGTTCGAACTCTCCTTCGTCTCAAACAAAGAAAAGTAGCCCCCCCCCAATAACCCCCCCCCCAAAAAAACAAAAAACAAAAAAAAACAAACAAAAAAAACAAAAGAAAAAAAAACAAATATTTTTTTCTTTTGCTGTAAATAAAAAAAAGAAGTTAAGTATCTTTGTTGTGCAAAGAAAACAAGTCGATGGATATATATTGAATGCTTACCTTTGTATCTTTTGAAGCAAGTGCAGGTCGTGGATTAATAGATAAAAGTTAAGAAAATAAACGAAAATAGCTGATTCCGTCTTAGCTTTAAAGAAAAACAAAACTACACAGGAGTCGTTTTCTAAGAAAATGTACTCATTAAAAACAAAACAAAACACACTATGAGTCTCTTTTTCAATACTCGTACATCAACAAATGAATGATTCAGACGCGTGCACACACATACACACATAAATAAATATGCATACATATATATGTATACACACAGACACATACACACACTCACACACTACTATTATATAAAGGAACTTTGTGTGTGTGTATGTGTATGTGTCTGTGCGTGTATGTGTGTATGTATCTGTGTGTGAGTTCATTCCCAATGGACTCGAAACTTGTTCTCTGCCAGTGGAGGAGAAATCCTTCACGACTGAGACAATTTTTTTATTTTTGTTCCTTTTCTCCACATCAAAAAACGACCCTGGTGTCTAACTCTGTCCTGTGGAGAGGCATTTTAAATAGGAATTACTGGCCCTACTTTTATGAAATATCACACCAAGGTACTTCATGTGCATGGCAATGTTCTTAGATAGGTTTTGTATCGGAATGTCTTCGATAAGTATCGATAGTCGAAATAATCCGATGAAAGAAGGAACAGGTGATTATAACCAAAGTTAACACCTTACACAGCCTAACGTCACAAGTGCATTTAAGAAGTTTTATTACCACACATGCTGAAAGGCTCGACTTATAAAATCAACAGTAGTTTCTTTGATATGACTGGGGCGCGTTCGAAATGAATGATTCTGTTTAAAGCACAATTGCACCATGATACTTAACTTTTAAACTTTAAAATTTAAACAAGCAATAAGGCCAGACATGTGGAATCAACAGTAGGTTCTTTAATATGATAGGGATGCGATAGAAATGAAAGTTTCTGTTAAGAGCACAATTGAAGAATGATATCAGACTTTTGCATCTGTTATATGTAAAAAAATAAGTTTAGAAAACCAAGAGAAGGTTCTCTACGGTGCAATGTAGACTACAATGGATTGTGGGTTAAGTCACTACGAGAGGCATATTAAGTTTTCTTCTGGTACACGGCGATTGGCCTCCAAATCGATCAGGCGATCAATCGATTTGATCGATAATGGTCGATTTCATCGATTTCGATGACAATAAAAATATGGGAGTGTGAAACATTCGTTGATTATCATTCAATTCTTGGCAACGTCTGTCACACTGCTAGTCCCCCCTCTCTCTCTCTATCTATCTATCTATCTATATCGATATATATATATATATATATATATATATATATATATATATATATATATAGAGAGAGAGAGAGAGAGAGAGAGTGATTTAAATATTATCATAGATTTTTGAAGTATGAAAACGATGTTAATTTTTGTATTTAATATTTTATGTTTACATTTCAAGCGGTCCTTCGCTCTTGGTCACAAAAAAGTATCGAAATGAAATATCGAATAATATATATATATATATATATATATATATATATATATATATATATATATATATATATATATATATATATATATAATGTTGGTGCAAAAATAATGTCATTTTTATTAGAGATATATCTATATATATGCACGACATTTTTTTGCACAACCTAATATATATATAAGCTATATAAGTTCAGCCCGGCTTTGCTCGAGCCCTACGTACTGTTCATAACTTTATGTACATATATATATATATATTATATATATATATATATATATATATATATATATATATTAAAAATTTGACTCATATCCAGCTAACCTACATCTGAAATTTCAAGTATTTAGACACAAAATTGGCGGAGAAGTTTGGTAGAGTCTGCAAAGGTCAACTCTTTAAACTTAGACCAAATTTTCGCCCCAAAACTGATTAAAAAGCTTGTTGCATGTCTGAATATATTTTATTTAAAATTTTAAATGTTTAGACCCAAAAGTGGCTGAATAGTTTGCTAGAGACCGCAAAGGTAAAATCTTTTGGACTTTTGACCCCTTGGATGCCAAATTTTCCGGCCAAAAACCGATTAAAAATCTCGCCTCATGTCTGAATACATTTTATGTAGAATTTAAAATGTTCAGAATAAAAATTGTCTGAGAGGTCATTTTTTTTTTTACTTTGACCGTAATTTGGACCCCTCAACATTTGTTTTGGGCTGAAATCAAGTTAAAAGTAAGGTCCATGTCCAAGCGACCTACATCTAAAAGTTCAAGTGTTTGGACCCAAAATTATGGGGGGAGTTTGGCAGAGTTTTCAAAGGACAAATCGTTGAACTTTTATAGCCAAATTTCTTGCCGAAAACCGATTAAATAGATTTTCCCAACTCCCAATACCTCTTATGTCGAATATCGAGTCTGTAGACTGAAAAACTCACGCACACACACACACACACACACACACACACACACACACACACACACACACACACACACACACACACACACACACACACAATTTCACTTTTATATATATATATAGCAGTTCAGTCCAGCTTTGCTCGGTCCCTACGTACTTTCTATAACTTTATGTACATATATTAAAAGTTTGACTCATGTCCAGGTAACCTATATCTAAAATTTCAAGTGTTTAGACCGAAAATTGGCAAGGAGTTTGGTAGAGTCTGCAAAGGTTAACTTTTTCAAATTTTACCTCTTGGCAGCCAGATTTCACTTGCATATACATATATAGTTTAATTTTAGGTAGAGATAAAAGAAATAGAGAAACTACAATGGTTTTAACTAGATGAGTTTTTGTTGAGAAATATTTTTCCAGGAGAAGCCATATATATATATATATATATATATATATATATATATATATATATATATATATATATATATATATATATATGTATATATATATATATAAAAGTGAACGTGTCTGTGTGTGTGTGTATGTGTACATTTCCCTACGCAATACCTCTGTCAATTTTTAGTCTACAGACTCGAAATTTGATATACAAGGTACTGAGGTTTGGGAAAATCGATTTGATCGGTTTTTGGCCAGAAATTTGGCTATTAAGGGGGTCAAAGTTCAACGATTTGACCGTTGAAAACTCTACCAAACTCCTTCGACAATTTTGGGTCTACACACTTGAAATTTTAGATATGGGTTCGCTGGACATGGGTGTAACTTAATACCTTTAGTTGAGTCCAAAACAATAACTTTTAAGGGGCCATAATAGGCGTCAAAGTTCAAATTTTTTTTTTTTTGCTTCACATACACTTCCAAATACCCGGGCAACGCCGGGCACCCATGCTAGTATATATATATATATATATATATATATATATATATATATATATATATATATATATATATATATATATACAGGTATGTGTATAAATGAATATGTATTGTGTAATTTCCTAAACAGATGAACCGAGCATTATGGATATGGAAATAATATTTAAGGCAACACGACAAGTTATATATATATATATATATATATATATATACAGTTGTGCCCGATATTATTCATACCCCCCTTGAAAATTGAGTTTATTAGGTGTAACTTTTGTAAGAATTTATTGTTTACGTCCATATTGATACATATTCTTAATAAACCTCTTCTGATCATTTTCGTCATTTTAAAATCTCGGGATACTTGTAATAAAAGAAATATACAGCTATTTATAAAATCTGCAATGTTCAAAAATAATCATACCCCCTTATTTTTTCAGTATTAATCGAGTTTCTGACTGTTTGTTTTCTGTTTGATTCTTATTTTGAATGCTTTTATACAACCTTTGATTAATTTCATTTCGTTTTTTGCATTTTTCAGAAATTAAAATGATATCAACTGAAAACCAATAAAAGAATAAAAATTATTAGAATGAGGAAGAAAAAAGAGCTTAGTAATGATCTTAGGACTAAAATTGTGAATTCACATAATGATGGTTTAGGTTACAAGTCAATTTCCAAGAAATTTGAGGTCCCTACAGCAACAGTACAGAGCATCATCCAAAAATTCCAGAGCCACCACACAACAAACAACTTGATTGGTAGAGGAAGGAAAAGGAAACTGTCTGCTAGAGCCACCAGGAATATTGTAAGAAGTGTTAATGCAAATCCAACCACCACTAATAAGGACATTTTAGAAAATCTGGAGTCTTCTGGCATAAAAATATCAAGGCAAACATTGCAAAGGACTCTGCATGAAAATGGTCTGAAAGGAAGAAGACCAAGAAGGACTCCATTGCACACCGGAAAACACCTTGCAGCACGTCTAAAGTTTGCTAGGACCCATGTGAATTCTCCAGAGTCCGTTTTCTCAAGTATTTTGTGGACTGACGAAACAAAAATTGAATTGTTTGGCCATATGGATGCTTCTTACGTTTGAAGGAAGAAAGGAGAAGCTTACAACCCAAAGAACACCATACCCACGGTGAAACATGGTGGTGGTAGCCTAATGTTTTGGGGCTCCTTTTCGGCTAGTGGTCCAGGTAGTTTGGTCAAGATAGATGGAACCATGAAGAAGGAGCAATATTTGGAGATACTCCAGAAAAACATTAGACAGGATGCGGAGAAGCTCCATTTAGGACCAAACTGGGTCCTTCAACAGGATAATGATCCAAAACATACTGCCAAAATAGTCAAGAAATGGTTTGAGGATAATCAAATTAATGTTTTGGAATGGCCTAGCCAGAGTCCCGACCTGAACCCTATCGAAAACCTCTGGCACATATTGAAAACTGAGGTTAAAAAGCGGAAACCTAGAAATTTGAGGGATTTGGAGAACTACTGCATTGAAGAATGGTCAAAAATCAGTGTTGATACTTGTAAAAACCTTGTTGATAAATATCCCAAACGGTTACAGGCAGTTATTAAGAATAAAGGGCATGCTATTGACTATTAGTAAGAGAGGTATGAATAATTTTGAACTAGTGCCATTATTGTTTTTCTTTGTATAATGTTTCAAACTTGCATAATTTATTTATTTGTTGAGTTTAAATTAAATGCTTATGCTTGATTTATTGTTTGAAATCCCTTTAATATTGTCTACCTTCTGGTTTGAGCAATATTCTTATAGAAATCTCAAAGATCCGAGGGGTATGAATAATATCGGGCACAAGTGTATATATATATATATATATATATATATATATATATATATATATATATATATATATATATATATATATTCGCATCTTAAGTTCCTCGCGAATAATTGTGTATACAATTTTCACGCTGACATCAAACTATGCACTTATTGTCTCTATAGACACAGGAAGTTCCTTATCCATGAAATTCTTTATTTGGCCAATCAACTCTGGTATTCTGCAATTCTTTATTCCTTCCACACTCTTCATCATCCTTCATAGACAAAAAGCAGTCTGAAGCATTCGATACGTTTCTATAGCAATTTTTTCCAAGTTTAACACAGATTTTTTTGCATATCGTTATTCTAAAATGTCCTCACCTCCAGATTGTATTTTTGAAATTCACTAGCTGTGATTATCGGGCGTTAATAGGGTGTATTCAAGTTCCTGCTGTAGCTCTTCATTTGAACGTTAAATCATAAAAGTTGGCCAGTCACCTCATATGTTGTATGGCAATAAGTTACTGAATTTTCAAGAGTCTATGACGATTTTAAATGTCTGTACATAAAAAAGTCTTGAAATTTATTGAAGGCATCTCGCATTTTTAAATTAGTTCGGTATTTTAGTCATTTTTTTTCTTATCTATTTTTATTGTTGTTTCGAATATAATTGTTTTCTAACAAGTAAATCTATCTTATCGATACTGTAAGGACGATTCCGATATTTTTACCGATTCCGATACAATTACTGATTCTGTTATAAATTCCCGATTTTAATGCAATTACCGATTCCGATTATTTTAAAACCTCTAAATATGTAGTTGTTGTTTTAATTGTTTTTATTTTCAAATTACTATAAAACCTACAAAATGTGTACATATATTTTCGCAAACATAAAAAATACATGTGAAAAGGAGTTAGTCTATAGATTTTAGTTTTATTAGTTAAATACCAATAAATATTTATCATTTAATTATTAGTACTGGCAATGAAAAATTAAGTTGCTAAAAAAATGAAACAACAACAAAAAAAGAAAAGAAAACAAAAATAAACAATTAAAAGAATCGTTTTTGCACACATATTTTCGATTCCGATACCCACAAAAGTTCCGATTTTTACGATTCTCGATTACGAGTAATCGTCCCAATAATACTTATCAGGTTTTCAAAGACAGAATGAAATAGCATTTAGGCAGGAGCTGCTAGAAAGGACTTGGCCTGCCTTGATAGAGTTCAAAATAGACTTCGTAGCCTCATAGGGGATGTCCTTTTCTCTTCCTTGCAACCTCTATGTCACAGAAGAGATGTTGCGAGTTTGTCTCTGATGTATCGTTATTTTCATAGAAAGTGTTCGACTGAGCTTCAATCTATGGTCCCCCCTCGCCAAACTTTCACAAGAAACACTCGTCTAGCTGTAAACACTATCAATAATTCCCCCCACTCTTTATCTGTGCCTAAACCTAAACGTAGATTCCATGAACAAAGCTTCTTTCTTAGAATTGCACGCCTGTGGAATTGTCTTCTGTTTTCCTGCTTTCCGGCTGACTACAATATGGTTGTGTTCAAGTCTAACGTAAATAAGTTCTTGATGAGCCGTTCCATATATGCTATCAAATTTACCAAATTTTCATTACTAATGATTACTATATTGTCCAATTTCTACTGTACACTCTTTAACCCTTATCCTTGAGTGGCCTCTTGGCCTTGATAATGTGGTGATGCCTATGTAAAAAAAAAAAAAGCTGCTGGGAAAATGGTGGAATCGTTCTACCGCCCAATAGATATATCACTGCTAATGCATTTCTCCAACTTTATAAAAGCCAAGTACATCCAAGGATGGATTACTGTTGCCACACCTGGGCAGGAGCTACCAAAAGCAGTTTATTCTGCTTTAACAGAGTGAAAAATAGACTTCGTAACCTAGTGGAGGTTCCCTTTTCTCTTCTCTGCAACCTCTTTCTCACAGAAGAGATATTGCGAGCCTGTCTCTGCTTTATCGTTATTTTCATAGCAAGTGCTCGTCTGAGCTCTAATCTATGGACCCTCCTGTCCTGACTTTCACGAAAGACGCTTTCCATTGTTTCCTCCAGCCTTTATCTGTGCCTAAACCTAAACGTAGATTCCATGAACAGAGCTTCTTTCTTAGAACTGCACACATGTGAGACTCTCTTCTGCTTTCCTGCTTTCCAACTGACTACAACATGGTCGTCTTCAAGTCCAACGTGAACAAATTCTTGATGAGCCATCCCCTTAAGTAATCCAATTTACAAAATTTACACTTCTAAAGATGACTACAACATGGCCCTCTTAATCACTGTACACTCATTAACCCTTATCCTCGAGTGGCATCCAGGCCTTGGTAAGTGGTGACTCCTTTGTAAAAAAAGAAGAAGCTGATCTACTTCTAACTATCCAATTTCATTCGGTATTACGTAGTTCATTATTCATATAATAATGTGTTTAGCTTCAATTTATCTAAAAAATTTACTAAATCAGATCCAGCTAATATGAGACATTTTTAAAGAATCATTTTAAAATAAAAAATACAAAAGGGAGATAACTCATTTAAAATTGAAGAATAAAAGTTTTTAAATTAAAAATTAAAAACAAAACAAAAAATGACTGTTGATTTTGTACAATTTCTCCTATGTAAAAAAAAAAAAATACAGAAAAAAATCTATGATGTACGTACCGTGACTGAACAGAAAAATCATATTCTTACCATTATTTTCATGGCATGTGCTCGTCTGAGCTTCAATCTATGGTTTTCCATCGCCAAACCTTCATAAAAACACTCGCCCAACTACAATATATAAACAGTTACCCCCACTCTATATCCGTGCCTAATATGCAAATTCCATTAATAAAGCTTCTTTCCTAGAACTGTCTGCCTGTGGAACTTCGTTCCTCTAGTCTGCTTTCCATCTGTCTACAATATGGTCGTTTTCAAGTCTAATTTAAACCAGTTCTTGTTAAGCTGCCCTTTGAATACTCTATTCCTGTCCCCATTTCCATCACTAACTATTAATACGCTGTTGTCTCGGTGACTACTGCACACTCATTAACTCTTATCTGTGAATGGCCTTCGGGCCTTGATAAGTGGCCATACCCATGTAAAAAAAAAAAAAAAAATAAAATAAATAACAGTTTTAAAATCTCCTCCGTTGTCAAGAATTACTTTAGCTAGTATAAAACAACCCACATCGCATAGTTTTGCGATATCGTTGATCTTGAATTAATAATAATAAAAAAAAAACATTTAAAGTGCAAATAGGGAAACCTAAAAAATGAGACTGCAGTGAAAGTGCAGCAAATTGCACAATCACTTGACGGCGTCCGTCCGCCATTTTGAACTGACTTTTTCGTTCGTCTTTAATGAAGAATTAAGACAACGATCAAAGCGAAACGTTTTAATCGTTCTTGTTGATCTTTTGCTTCTTCTAAAAGAAAATCGAAGCTGTTTTGTTCCCCCCCCCCATCCCGTTCTGATGAGGCTTGATTACGTTTTAATTGTGTTTGTTATGGGCAAAGAATTGACAGACTTCGCTTGGTCGTTTAGAAACGTTTTAGCGTTGACATCGACAATAATGTATGGAAGAACAGAAAAAAAAAAAATGGAAGACAGAAGTTAAAGAGATAACGATAGAAAGAAAAAAGAGAAAAAGACAGAAAGAGAAAGAATAAAAAAGGATGAAGAAAAAGAACAAAAAGGAGAGAAAGAAAAGGAGAGATAGATAGATAGGTAGATAAATAGATAGATAGATCGATAGAGAGAGAAAGGGAGAGAGAGAGAGAGAGAGAGAGAGGGAGGGAGAGAGATAATAAGAAGACGAACAAACCGAAATGGGCGTTAAAACACGGAGAAGAATGGAAAGAAATAGGAGAATTCGGATAAAATGGGGAGTGATTGAAAGAAAAGAAAAAGAAAAGCAAATATACAGGGTAGAATGAGAAATTTGCCACCCTAAAGAAAACACCACTACATCTTTATTTTAAAACTTTTATTAAAAAAAAACAAAAACAATTCAGGTAACTTGATTATGTAGTAGAGCCGACAACTATTCAATGCAGCTGCCTTCAGCCTCAATCATCGTCTCGATACGCGTCCGGAACTGAGAGCATGTGTTTTCCACATACGCCGGCGGGAGCTCGGCGAATACTCGGCTGATGGCGGCGAGCGAGCTGGCTTTGGTGTTGTGGGAGGTAATTTTTGTGATGTTCTCGACGTATGGCCAAACGGAGTAGTCTAGCGGGTAAAGGTTGGGGGGAGGAAAGGGGCAGTGAGAGAAGGGTACAAAGTCGTACTGAAGCCAAGCCATGGTCTCGCCGAACTTGTTGGCCGGCGTCGGGTTCTGCTGCCACACCCAAGGTTTGCTAGCGGCTACCTGATTTCACCAGGAGTTGAGCACACTCTTCAACACATCCAGGTACACTTGGTCTTGACTTTCAAGCTGACTTCGAAAATGTGAGGTGGCATTATGTGGCCCTTACTTGAAACTACACCAAAGATCATAATCGTAGGACGTTCGATGTGTTGAGCTGTGCCCTAAAGCGTTGAACCGTCTGGAATTGCATTTTGAGGGTGCTGGCAATGGTCCTGTTGTCGTAACTTGGATCGATAGACAACATGAGTTGTACAGCATCGCATATTCGATCTCGCTCGTTGAACATTATGCCATTTCTAACATGTTAAAAGGCTCCTATCGCTCTTGGGATTTGTACATAACTGGCCAACTAGTAGATGGTCTGCAACAAAAAAAGAAAACCGGTTTTATCGTTCCACCATATATATATATATATATATATATGATTAGTTTGTTTTAAACAAATCGAGTGCTCAATTGTAAGGAGAATCCGAAAATAAGAGCGTATTATTTATATTATGTTTAAAGAAAGTTTTAGATGGGGCAAGTCATTGGTGCCGTTGGTTTCAAACCCGATAATTAGGAACTGTTTTAGATACCCATATCAGACTCTCTTCAGCCAGATCATCATGGAGACGAGTATTAACTGAAGAGAGCTTGATATAGGTATCTAAAACGGTCCCTAATTATCGGGTTTGAAACCGACGGTGCCAATAACTTCCCTCGGCTAAAACTTTCTGCAAACAATATATATATATATATATATATATATATATATATATATATATATATATATATATATATATAAGAACAAGTAGTTAATAAAACATGTTAAAAAACACTTTGAAAAAGAGTTAAAAACATATTTTATTTTAAAAAGGAAGCACAAAATAAGTGGATAGTCCTTAATCTGCGGGGTTTCGAAAAAAACAAAAACTTTACTTCTCATCAGAGAGTAGGATTTAGAAAAATGCGGGAACGGATTTTGCTTACAAAAGTATTTACTGAAACTACAAGTAATTCATAGATCTTACTTGGTAACAAATATTGAAGCAGAGGGAATGGGGGGGGGAAGAAAAAGGTGATTTCACGTGAATGGATAGTCTGGTGAAAGGTAAAATATCCATTAACGGTAACACCCCAAACAGTTGGTTAAATTTCCATTTCTATAAGTAAAATCCAAGGGATTTATATATATATATATATATATATATATATATATATATATATATATATATATATATATATATATATATATATATATATATATACTTCGGAATAGTTTTTATTTAACAATCAGTGGTTATGTAAACGTGAGATTGTTGGTTTACAAAATATTACTGGCAGTAATATTCTATAAGTTATCCCATCTAAACAAGAATTGCTCGATATGCAAGATAGAGCAAATAAATTAAATTGTAATTCAATGAATTTCAAAAAACTCTCATTGAATTGCTTAGAATAATAAAAATTCTTTGATATGAAACTCAACCACTTCATTTCATTTCAATGAGAGTTTTTGATATGAAACTCAGCCACTTCATTTCATTTCAATGAGAGTTTTTTGAAATTCATTGAATTACAATTTAATTTAATATATATATATATATATATATATATATATATGATCCGTAGATACAGAGAAGCAAGTAAAATAAATAAAACACAACGAATATATATATATATATATATATATATATATATATATATATATATATATATATATATATATATATATATATATATATATATATATATTCGTGCATCGCTTGCGAAGATGACTGCGATCATACAACTGTTCTGTGGGTTTGAAGATGACTTGTTAAACCGATTCGAGATCTCAAGTATTTCGCGCATGTTGGACATCTTTGGAAAAATTCTGTATCAGAGATATTTATTTCTCTTTCTTTTCTTATTAGGAAAGAAAGACAAATAAACAGATACAGAATTTTGTCTCTTCCGCTATTCATTACAGCAATTGTGGCCCCTTTGTGAGTTACGGCACGCCAGGAACGCCTGTCTTGAATTAGTCTTTCTCATGAGTTAGAGTACAACCCGAACTGTTTGAGGGAGATCTTCAGATTGTCCTTGAACCGTTTCCTCTGTCCTGCTGCGGATTTTTTTTTCCTTTGGATAGTTCACCATAAAGAAACTGTATTGGGAGCCTTGAATCAGGCATGCGACATATATGACCTTTCCGACGCACCTGGCAATGCTGTAACATGGTATGTACTGACGAAGGTATCTTGTCTTGACGATTTTTAACTATGGAAACAGGTCCTGTAAAAATGGTTCAGTTTCTTGTTATAGTAATATATATGGGTTGAGAACAAAAAATAGAATAAAATTATAAATCTGAATTTGGTTTAAATATAAGGTTATACTAATGTTTTTAATAAAAGTTAAGAATTATACATATATATATGCACATATACATGCATATATATACATATATATATACATACACACACACACACACACACACACACACACACACACACATATATATATATATATAAATATTTACCTTTTAATTGTTCGCCTTTTGAAAACCGTAATTATCTTCAAAGCATTTATTTGGATGTTGATTGTAGCTTATAAATGTACGAAATGTTGAATTTTCAAAAAGAACGCCAATGGAACACTTTTTAGCGGTTAGAATCTTAGCAAACGCCTAATTTAAAATTATGCAAATATTAAAAAAAAAGGGGGGAGATAATCTTATTTTTCTAATTAAATAATGAAAGGGAGATAATTAATGTTTATTCTATTTAGATTATAAATATTATATTTTGAATTTATTGAATTTAGTATTTTTAATACTTCATTCATTTATTTATTGAAATTAATAAATATAGTATAGGTTAAGCTTAAATATATATTTAAATAATATATAATAATGGTAAACACCACCCTCCTAAATTCAAGAGAGGAGCTTATATCCTCATACAGTCATAAACGTTGTTTTAATTTAACAAATATAAACCACCATAAGTCATTAAAAATGTTACTTATTAATATTCAATCTTGAAATTTAAGTTTAACTTGATACCGTTATTAATAAAATTTTGATCATCAATATTAGTTTATCTGATATATTTACCATTATTATATATTATTTAAATATATATTTAAGCTTAACCTATACTATATTTATTAATTTCAATAAATAAATAAATAAATAAAGTATTTAAAATACTAAATTCAATAAGTTCAAAATATAATACTTATAATCTAAATAGAATAAACACTAATTATCTCCCTTTGATTATTTTCTTAGAAAAATAAGATAATGCCCCCCCCCCTTTTTTAATATTTGCTTAATTTTAAATTAGGCGTTTGCTCAGATTCTAACCGCTAAAAATGTTCCATTGGCGTTCTTTTTGAAAATTCAACATTTCCTACATTTATAAGCTACAATTAACATCCAAATGAATGCTTTGAAGATAATTACGGTTTTCAAAAGGCGAACAATTAAAAGATAAATATATATATATATATATATATATATATATATATATATATATATATGTGGGTATGTATATATATATGTATATATATATGCATGTATATATATATATATATATATATATATATATAATTCTTAACTTTTATTAAAAACATATTATGACTATATATTTAATCCAAATTCAGATTTATAATTTTATTTTATTTTTTATTCTCAACCCATATTACTTTTCTTATCAAATAAATATTTTCTTTTTTATTTTAATATTTTTTTCAGATACATCTGCCTTACTTAAAAATTGCTAGGTTTATTTATGGTGTCTTTTACATATTAAAAAACACCCAATACTTTTGCTGATGAGGAAACATTTAAAAAAAAAAACTATATGTCAAAATTATTGTCCGTGGCTTAATGTCTATCACAATAAAAAACATCGTTTCCGAAACGATTGTACAAATTATTTGACTTTATTGCTGTTCCTCCTTATGAAGCAGATTTTTAATTTTTAATTCTAATATGAATTTTAAATTATCAATCACATTACTAAATATTAAAGTAGCTTTAGGATATTTGCCTATCGAGCTTATTATATATCTGAATTACAACGAGCACTGTTCTTTTCTTGTATTTTAATTAAATTAGTAATTTTACTATCACATTAAAATACACTCTGCTCTTTAGACTACTGTTCTACCCCCCTTATATATATATATATATATATATATATGAATATATATATATATATATGAATATATATATATATATATATATATATATATATATATATATATATATGAATATATATATATATTATTTGTTTTTGTTAGCGATACTTTATGAATGAATTCAATTATTTATACGAAAGTGAATTTTTACCTAAATGCGAGTTTTAATATACATGCCGCTTCCTATTTAGGGGGTACCAAATTGGTCAAAGGGAAAATTATTCCCAACTCGCATTTAGGTAAAAATGCACTCTCGTATAAATAATTGAATTTCTTCAAAAAGTACCGCTAACAAAAGCAAATAAAAACATATACATGAAAAAAGCGATACGTTCAGTTTAGCCGCGTGATAGAGGTTTAGGCTTCTTATCGCGGGGTCCCGATTTCGAATCTCACTAGATTCAGCCACTCTGATGAGTCGTAGACGGCGAAACACGTGTCAGTAGATAATTACATTTTAAAAATAATATATGTATATATATATATATATATATATATATATATATATATATATATATATATACACTTGTGCCCGATATTATTCATACCCCTCGGATCTTTGAGATTTCTATAAGAATATTGCTCAAACCAGAAGGTAGACAATATTAAAGGGATTTCAAACAATAAATCAAGCATAAGCATTTAATTTAAACTCAACAAATAAATAAATTATGCAAGTTTGAAACATTATACAAAGAAAAACAATAATGGCACTAGTTCAAAATTATTCATACCTCTCTTACTAATAGTCAATAGCATGCCTTTTATTCTTAATAACTGCCTGTAACCGTTTGGGATATTTATCAACAAGGTTTTTACAAGCATCAACACTGATTTTTGACCATTCTTCAATGCAGTAGTTCTCCAAATCCCTCAAATTTCTAGGTTTCCGCTTTTTAACCTCAGTTTTCAATATGTGCCAGAGGTTTTCGATAGGGTTCAGGTCGGGACTCTGGCTAGGCCATTTCAAAACATTAATTTGATTATCCTCAAACCATTTCTTGACTATTTTGGCAGTATGTTTTGGATCATTATCCTGTTGAAGGACCCAGTTTGGTCCTAAATGGAGCTTCTCCGCATCCTGTCTAATGTTTTTCTTGAGTATCTCCAAATATTGCTCTTTCTTCATGGTTCCATCTATCTTGACCAAACTACCTGGACCACTAGCCGAAAAGGAGCCCCAAAACATTAGGCTACCACCACCATGTTTCACCGTGGGTATGGTGTTCTTTGGGTTGTAAGCTTCTCCTTTCTTCCTTCAAACGTAAGAAGCATCCATATGGCCAAACAATTCAATTTTTGTTTCGTCAGTCCACAAAATACTTGAGAAAACGGACTCTGGAGAATTCACATGGGTCCTAGCAAACTTTAGACGTGCTGCAAGGTGTTTTCCGGTGTGCAATGGAGTCCTTCTTGGTCTTCTTCCTTTCAGACCATTTTCATGCAGAGTCCTTTGCAATGTTTGCCTTGATATTTTTATGCCAGAAGACTCCAGATTTTCTAAAATGTCCTTATTAGTGGTGGTTGGATTTGCATTAACACTTCTTACAATATTCCTGGTGGCTCTAGCAGACAGTTTCCTTTTTCTTCCTCTACCAATCAAGTTGTTTGTTGTGTGGTGGCTCTGGAATTTTTTGATGATGCTCTGTACTGTTGCTGTAGGGACCTCAAATTTCTTGGAAATTGACTTGTAACCTAAACCATCATTATGTGAATTCACAATTTTAGTCCTAAGATCATTACTAAGCTCTTTTTTCTTCCTCATTCTAATAATTTTTATTCTTTTATTGGTTTTCAGTTGATATCATTTTAATTTCTGAAAAATGCAAAAAACGAAATGAAATTAATCAAAGGTTGTATAAAAGCATTCAAAATAAGAATCAAACAGAAAACAAACAGTCAGAAACTCGATTAATACTGAAAAAATAAGGGGGTATGATTATTTTTGAACATTGCAGATTTTATAAATAGCTGTATATTTCTTTTATTACAAGTATCCCGAGATTTTAAAATGACGAAAATGATCAGAAGAGGTTTATTAAGAATATGTATCAATATGGACGTAAACAATAAATTCTTACAAAAGTTACACCTAATAAACTCAATTTTCAAGGGGGGTATGAATAATATCGGGCACAACTGTATATATATATATATATATATACGTACAAAAATATAGGGCCGTCTGTCTGAGGAACGGTCTCTATTAAATTCCTCTGTCAATGTTTGTCTTGAAACTTGATATATAGGGGAGTTGGATCCGTAGAACAGTTTCCAATTAGTCCTTAGTCGGTAACCATAGCTCTTTAGGGGTCAAAATTTTAATATACGCTACATTTAATAGTAATTTAACTGTGAAAAGTATACAACAGTCCAACCACTTTATATGCTAACAGCATTATCATTACCTAATCATCTATCGAGCCACTTCGCTGTACTAATCTTTACGTAGCTTCGTAAACAACAATGATATTTTAACACCGTCGAATTTGCACGATTACAGCGTTTTACCGTTGTCGTCGTTGTCGTCACTGTCAAAGAAGCCATATACATGGTAAATATGCGCGGGTTGAAAAAGACAAATGTCGCTTAAGAGAGTGTTCCGCTCTTTAATGTCCGTCGGCCGAGAGAGCTGCCTGATGACGAAGCGATAAAACACAAACAAAAAAACAAAAAACAAACAAACAAAAAAGAATGTCATTTGAGTTCAGTGAAAGTCAGAAGCCGTAGAAGCACCAAACGATACGTCAAGTGCCTTTATCAGGACAGAAACGTCGATTATCGTCGAAAAATAGAATAAAATCACTCAGTTTTTTTTTGTGATACGCACACACGGGAGACTCCAACACCATTTATCTCCTTCAATCGTAACATAATTGCTTCTACTTTTCATAATATGCGGCCATCGAGTTGTCTCTAAAGGGCCTATCTCATTTGGACGTCTGTTATATATTAACTTTGGCCGGTCGTCCAATTTTTTTTAACATAGGCATCACCACTTATCAAGGCCAAGATGTTACTCGAGGATAAGAGTTAAAGACTGTACAGTAGTCAATTGGACAATGTAGTAATCATTAATAATGGAAATTCGGTAAATTTGTTAACTTAAGTGGAACAGCTCATCAATAACTTGTTTACGTTAGACTTGAAGACGGTCATATTGTAGTCAGCTGGAAAGCAGGCAAACTAAAGGCAGTTCCACAGGCGTACACTTCTAAGAAAGAAACTATGTTCATGGAATCTACGTTTAGGTTTAGGCACAGATAAAGAGTGAGGGAAATTATTGATAGTGTTTTCTAGCTATACTTCTAGCTAGACGAGGGGGGATAGATTTGCCATGAAAATAACGATAAAGCAGAGATAGACTCGCAACATCTTTTCTGTGAGAAAGAGGTTGTAACGAAGAGAAAAGGCCATCCCCTACTAGGCTACGAAGTCTATTTTGAACTCTATCAAGGTATGATAAATCCTTTCTAGTAGCTCCTGTCCAGATGTGGCAACAGTACTCCATCCTTGGACATACCTGGCTCTTATGTAGGCAGAGAATTGCATCAGCAATGAGATATCTACTGGATTGATAGAAGGATCCCAACATTTTTCCAGCGACCTTGGCAACGGATTTGATGTATGTGTTCCATTTCAGTCCATATAATTTATAAAAATCAACTTTTGTCATTGTCTCGATATATACACTTGGCAACTTGGAAATACAGCTGGATCCAGGATCTGACCGGCTTTCCTTTGACGTCATTCCCGAGGCACTTGCCAATATCCAACTCGTGGGTTGAAATCGCTCGCTGAAATTTGCAATAGTATTATTTTTAATAAAGGGCTCACCGCTTATAAAGGTCCAAAGACCACTGAAGGATACGTGTTAACCAGTGTCAGGTAGACAAAATCGTGATGATTTGCAATGGTAGAACGTGTAGGGCTTAATTATTTAAAAGGACGGCTCAACAAGAACTTATTTATATTAGACTTAAAAACGACCATGTTATAGTCAGCTTGGAAGCAGCCCCACGGTATTGTGTTCGCATAGATAGAATTACTACCCATGAATAATAAAAACAACAAGAAAAGTAAAACCTTTAAAAGAATTGTAAACTGTTAGTAGTATGAACAAACATATATAGGAACTGATTATATAACCAGTTTCTCCCTCCCTGCATTCGTCACGTAATCCTACCTAAAACTAAACACCACCCCAGGAAAATAGTCAATGTGACGGATGAATTTTTGGTTTAATGATAAAAAATATTTGAAAGGAATGCAAAGGATTAGTAGAATGAACGAAGACTTATGGGAACTGATTATATGCCCAGTTAATCCTTCCTTGCATTCGTCACTTAATCATAACTAAAGCCAAACGCTACTCCTAGAAAAGAGTCTTGTGATGGACAAATCTTTGGTCTAATGAGTAAAAATATTTGATAGAAATGCAAAGGATTAGTAGAATGAAAAAAAACAAAAACAAAAACAACAACAAAAACAAAAACTGGTGACTTATGAACAATTTCTCCCTCTCTACATCCGTCACTTAATCAGCACTAAAACTAAACAAAAAGATGAGGGTTAATGGATGAGTTATCGGATTAATGATAAAAATATATAACAGTGAAAATGATTAGTAGAATAAAAAAAGAATGATTTAGAGAGTTAGTTTCTTCTTCTTGCACCGTCACTTAATCAGGACTGAGGTCAAAAGCCACTCGAGATAGGTTTATGGCTGGGTTGTCGGATAAATAATTAAAAGATATTTAATATGGCTGAAATAAGTAGTGAAATGAACTAAGACTGGTTATGGGAATGGATTACACGATCAGGTTCTTCCTCTTTGAATTCGTCATTTACTCAGCATTTGAGCCAAGCGAATAAAGGTTAATTGATTAATTAGCAGTTTAATAGTAGAGAATATTTGAGGGAAGTGCAAGTAATTAGTGGAATGCAAAAAGAATGGTTACCATGTGCAGACGGATTATGGCTACTTGTAGCTATCATTTTCATTGATCCATATTTACTTGCCTTCCAACGAGTGCAGAGTTAGGCACAAGGCCAATCTTTGCTGTAAAAAAAATCAAGTTTCCCCAAAGGGACTCTCTGCAATGAAAACAAAAATTGATTTGATCGAGAAGGATTTGTCTTTTGCTGATATAGAACAGAAAAGATGATACGCTTTAAAATATAGAAAAAAAATTAAAATGACAACAAAGTGTCTAGAAATAGATCATCCTTCGTCACGATTATTAAAAAGAAATGTCTATCTTTTAGTCTAATCGTTATTGAGAATAATCAGGCACGATAAAACCACATTTGTAACGGCTGCCATACTTCTTAAAATTTCCAAGGTGGTTAAACATTTTATAAAAATAAAATATGTCTATTGGAATTGGCCTAGAATTTCAAAGTTCTCGAACAAAATTAGCTCCCTTGTTACGATTCGAAATCTCCTGTTTATTCTTTTTTTAGCAAAACTTTTAATTTTCGCTAATCTTCTAAAACAATTTTCATTAATAATTAATTTTCTTCCTTATCGTTTTTCGTAATTTTTGGATTTGTTCATTATCACGACACGACAATTAAGTCGATATCACTGGTTTTAATTGAAATTCAATATTTCGAATTTCGCTCTAATAACGAAGAAGCGACAAATAATATGCTTCCCACTGTTTTCCGGTTTGTTTTGAACTGAAAATAAGCGAGTAACTCTCTAAGTAGGAGTGAGATCTAAATTGGAGAGAAAGAAAAACGAGTTGAAGGGTGGAGTTTGGAGAGATTGTGATGTCCTTCCAAGATGAATACAATTTGGGAAGGATCGGGGATTAAAAATATATTCAAAATGGGGAGCGGGCATCTTGGGAACTTTCTATTGGCAGATAAGGGTTATTCACCCGACTAGAGACGAAATCCTTACCCGATGGGCTGGGGTCCGATATGACCAGGAACTGCATGCGCCATGGTTAGGCTTCTTCATACACACAATCTCACTACTTGTATCTACATTTTGTCTAAAACCGCGGAATCTAACCTTTGGTACCAAAAGCTAAGAAAGAAGTAAGATATTTATATGATACTTAAAAAAAAAATAGCATCTCGTTAATGGGAATTAGAAATAGATATTTGACGAGAACAACACGTGGTTTAGCGTTAGCATCTTATTTTCGTAAATTATGTTTTTAAGAATTTAGGATTGGTCAATGTATCTAATTAAATTTTAAGTCTCCCCTGCTTTGTTATAAATAATTTAGAAATAATATATAATATTATTTTGTTGGATAATTTTTTTTATTACTTTTATTTTTAATTTTACTTCTAACTAAAATCCAAATGCAAAACCTCAGAAGTACAGTATGAGTAGCAAGTTTGTGTGTACGAAGAGGAGTCCAGTATGAGCATGTATTAGATTCGTATAACAAATAGTGTCGAGCGTTACGTGAGAACAACATAAAACAGCCGCGAATTGACATCTAAATAATATGAAGGCTTGAAAATGACTTAAAAATAAAAAAATTAAGCAAAATACTGTTAGAAACCCAGCCATAATATGTCACGGTAACACATATTGGGTGGGGTTTTAACAATATTTTGTATCCCTTTATTTATGTCATTGTCAAAACTTTAAATTGTCATTTTTCTTTTATTCACCTACTGCTTGCAAACTGAATAAACGTTTTAAAGTGAGTAAAGCCACTAAAAATATTCTAGTAATTGATCTTGCCTTTGATATCAATTATTTGTTATACATTTGTACTTTTTTTTCGTACCTCTGTGGATTGTAAAACATGCCCAATATTTTATTATTTCATTTTTAATTTTTTCTTCTTTTCAATTCTTCTCACATTTTTTTTCTTTCTTTTTTTTTATTTTTTCTAAATTTGTTCTTCCAGTGAAGGTCTTTCAAATTTTACCTCAGAACTCAAACGCCGCACTTAGACCTCTTCATATCTCTATACGATTCTATTCAGCAAAAAAATAAGCTGGCGGGGGAAGAGGCTTTTTATTCGGGTGAAAAAAAAAAAAAAAAGAAACAAGCAAAAAAAAAAAAACCCCAACCCCCCCCAAAAAAACAAAAAAAAACAAAACAACAAGAACAACATAAACATGAGAACAAAAAGGGATCCTTGAAACTAACCTCCTAATCTCGAAAACAATTTGCTCGTAGTCGACCGATCATTAGGAAGAACAAGAAAATCAGTTTCAAGTATATGGGATGATTAAAACCTATCCACTAGCGAGAATGGCGCCTTTTATTTAAAAAAGGAAAAGGGAGGAAAAAGCGCGATGTGAGTTGGATGTCAAATTACTTTGAATAGTTCTCTGCCCTTGGGCGATAGTTGTTTGCAGCTTCTCCGCCAGAGGTCACCGGTTGTGGGCGAAAAATTATTTAAAAGGATATCACTCTTGCAAATTTTTTCCCCTTCTTTCTCTTTTCGCTTTTCGTTTCGAAATCCCTAATTAATGAGTGGAAATTTTGCGCGATTATGGAAGTCCGCAAGGCGTGGATGGAATATATTAAGAAACCAAGTTGTTGTGTCATCACCCATCGCTTGACCGACATTGGTAAGGGTGGGTGATAACGACTCGGAAAAAGAAAAGAAAGAAGGAATTGAAATCGCCTAATGGGTGTGACGCATGCGCACACTCAGACACAAATACAGGCGCCCAAACTGCTAAATATCAATTTAATTGACGTTAAAAAGTTATTGCGCGAAAGGAAAATAGTTTTAAAAGAACATTTTAATTATATAACTATAAAACACTTTTCTTTTTTGATTCAATATATATATATATATATATATATATATATATATATATATATATATATATATATATATATATATATATATATATATATATACTAGCAAAAGTACTCGTCGTTGACTGGGTTCAAAAACAGCCTACAGAAAATGGACTCTGATTTATGAAAGTATGATAGCTTATGAAAAGGAAGGGTTGTAAAGAGATAGCTTCGAATTTGGGGGTATCAAAACCAAAGCAAAATATCATGAAAGTAAAAATAAAATAGATAAACCCCATAATTTATTATACTATACCTGTTCACACCGAAACACTTATCACAATATTCTGTGGATCTATATTAAAAAACCTTGTTAAACTTTGTGACATATTTCCATTCTATGGAGGTAAGACGCGAACGAACACCCCATAATTTTATTATACCATATTTCTTCAAACTGAAACATAATTATCAAAGTATACTTACGCAGATAGATATGAAAAGTCTTTAGTAAAGTTTGTGCCTATTTCCATTCTATGGAGGCCAGGCGCGAACGCAGACCCCATAGTTTTATTATACCATCCCTATTTAAGTTAAAACATACTTATCAAAGTATTATTATGTACATCTATATCAAAAATATTTGTAAACGTTTTTTTTTTAATTTTAATTTTTTTATTTCCATACTTTGTGGACCAGGCGTGAACGCAGACCCCAGAATTTTAATGAACCACAGCTCCGCCAGATCAAACATACCCATTCCTGTGTCTCGATACATCTTCTATCATTATATGTGATCAGTTTTTAAAAATAGTCAACCATATAGGAGCCTATTCGTGACCAGACACAAACACACACACAGACATTCAGCTTTATATATATATGTGTGTTAAAATGTATAAAAAAGAATACGAAAAGTATAAAAGCTTATAACTTTTCTTTATTCGTTTTCTATTGGTGATTTGAAACAAGTACATAGTATAAGTGAGGAAGCATTGCTGTGGAAATCTTTTTACCCGAATACGATGTCCACCATGTTAAAAATATACCTTTCGTTGTAAAAATCTAATGGATAATCATCTGAAGAAGTTATTGGGGACAGAATATTTTTATGGAAACATCGTAAAATTGCCAACTCATTAATGAAACAGCTGTAATGGAAAAATCCAGGAAATAAACGAAGGTTATAAAAAAGAAACCGTGATTCTTTGAATTTTCAACAAAATTTTGCACTATATATATATATATATATATATATATATATATATATATATATATATATATATATATATATTGGATTTTTTTAACCTTTAAAACTATATAAAACAACCATATTTAATTTTTATATTTTATTATCATTTGTTGGAAAACTATTTAGTCAGTAAGTCATTTAATCACCTGAAATCAATGCATCAACTGTCTCTCTCGAATTCACAATAGTTCTAATGTTAATTTAAGGGATCATCAGTTGTTTACCATAAAACAATGTCTTTGGAGATTTCAAAACAAAACAGTATATAAAATCATGGCTACCCAGCAGTGTTGATCAAACACCACCTCCATTAATCACAAGAACAAAGAATGTTGCAGATATTAGATCTAGTTTCCTACTCTAGAGTAATTTGGTTAGACTATTCATGTTATAAAAAATGTTTTCCTTACATGTGGGATTCGTCTATTTCCAAATTCAAAATGGATATATTTTTAATTTACCAGTGTTATATATATATATATATATATATATATATATATATATATATATATATATATGCAGACACACAGAGTGACCCCCCCAAAACGGGCCCTAACTCTAACTAGGTCCCGTTTCTTAGTGTTTTGTCCGAATGAAATGAAACTTTGGTCATAACTAGTTTATTATATTCAAAACATCACATCAAAACACAACGGTTTTTGGTCTTTTTTCTCCGTTCTACAGCATATGTTTTAGATGGCCTCCATTTAGCATTTGTTTCTTTTTTTTTTGGGGGGGGGTCACCCTGTATATATATATATATATATATATATATATATATATATATATATAGTGTTGTATTTATATATCTTATATATAAGAACATAACCCATGCCTCAGGTCAGACATGGCAAAATATATTTTTCTCCGCTGAAATTAAAAATACGCTTAAACCATTTTAATTTTTAATTTTCTTGCCTGATGAGATCAATAATGATCAGGACGTTCTGAAAATCGTAACAAGATATGACTATATTTACATAAAGAAAAAAAAAATTATAATTTAGTCTTTTTGATTGAGCACTATCAAGGACCTTGTTGGAATTCACTGATTCTAATCTTTTGAATATTTTTTCAACCTGAAATATATATATCTTTTGAATATTTTTCAACCTGAAATATATGTGCATATGTATATATATATTAAAAAGTTTGACTCATGTCCAGGTAACCTACATCTAAAATTTTAAGTGTTTAGACCCAAAATTGGAGGAGGAGTTTGGTAGAGTCGTCAAACCTTCTTTCTTAGAACTGCACGCCTGTGGAACTCTGTTCTGTCTGCCTGCTTCCCACCGGACTACAACTTGGATGTCTTCAAGTCCAACGTTAACAAATTCCTAATGAACCATCCCCTTAAGTAAACACTTCATCAAATCTCCACACTAACGTAATGTACTTATCTTGTGCTGCAGTTATTAGAGATTCAGTTTCTTGGTTTATATGTCCTTTTCGCATCCATGTCCAGGCGTTTTCGTTATTCTCATCTTTTGTCATTCTTATGAATCTTTCGTGGAGTTGTTTCTCTTCCCATTTCTCTTTTCTCGTTTTGTCTTTTGTCTCTCTGTTTTCTGTTTTGTTGGTTTTCTCCGTGTCTCTCGTTGCCATAATTATCCTTTCAGTGCTTTGCGTTATGTATTTTTCTCGTTCTTTTTTGTGTCCTTCACACAGTCTTCTATAGAGATCAGTCCTCTCCCGCCGTCTTTCCTTTTCACGTAGATTCTGTCAATATCGTCCTTTGGGTGTAGTGCATTATGCATGGTCATGAGTTTCCTGGTTTTCTGGTCGAGCTGTCTCAGTTCTTCTTTTGCCCATCCTATAAACGGTCCAGAGTATTTCACTAGTGACACTGCCCATGTATTTATACCTTTTATTATTATTATTATTATTATTATTATTATTATTATTGTTGTTGTTGTTGTTGTTGTTGTTGTTGAAGAAGAAGAAGAAGAAGAAGAAGAAGAAGAAGAAAAGGCTATACTAAAAGGAGGTCATATACTTGTCCAGCGGTACCTGATTCGCCGTTTTAAAGGCAAATTTCACGAATTTGAAGCTATTGGTCCTTCTCCCTAATTTGTAATAAAAAAACGTAATATAGTCAGGAGCAACAAAAAGTCTCCCTTTTCATTAAATATTACGTCGAGGTGTAGGGAGGTCACTTTTGCCCTACAATGATTTTTCCATCTACCCATTGGTCCTTACCGTATAATGCAGAGTATTTAGCAGGGGATCACCATGAACAATATTTTTAGTCCTTCGTATGACTCTTACCATTAATGGGTCGATTATTTTTACTTGTTTACTAATGAATTAACTAGGTTATCCGTGGTTGTTCTGGCAAGAAATTAAAATAGAAAAAAAAAAATTGGAATAAATAAGGGTATAGGGAGCTCTGGTAGAGGTAGCACCTTTCGATTCCTAGCTGCTGCGTCCAACAGGGCGGATAGGGGTCACTGGTCCTCACGTACCTCCTAAATCTCTCACATGCTAGCTTCAAGAGCTATACCCTGGGTACTGGTCTCAGCAGGCTTGCCAAACCTTGTGAGGGGATGGTGCTGGTGCAGCACCGTTGGGCGGAGAGTTCACCAGAACTGGACTAACGGCCAGGACTGAACTCTGTTTAGAGTAACTTCCATGCATCCATGACCAGGGCGAACCACCAAGAGCAGGAATAAATAGTAAATATGAGGTAAAGAAACAAAAATAAAAATGAAAATAAACAAAATACAACAAACTAAACATCATGAATAAATATTTTTTTATTCAATTTTCACCTCAAACAAGGCACAGTGCCACTTTGAAGTAGGGGCTACTATCAAGAACATAAGTTGCAGGAGTATTATGAAGGGAGATGAGCAGCAAAATGTCTGTTCACATTAAATTTGAACTTCTGCATGTCAGTACAGTTTGGAAAGCAAAATCCCGGAAGGAAGTTCCAAAGTCTAGCAGTTCTGGGGAAGAAATTATTGGAGTAGAAAGATTTCTTACACTTAGGGATCTCTACTGTGAAGGGGTGGGATTTAGCTGCTTGTCGGGTTTGTCTGGGGTATTCACGTCAAGGGGGTACAAGTGCTTGTAGTTCATCAGAGCATTCACCATTAAAGTACTTGTAGAACAGGTAGAGTGATGCAACATTTCGTCGATGGTACAAAGGCTGAAGCCTAGATGACAGTTCAGGACCTATCATATTTGCGACTCTCTTTTGAACCCTGTCCAGGACATTTGCAGATATTAAGAATTTAAAGCAGAAATACGGTTATTCATTGAAATAAAAATTACAGTACAATAATTCCCGGACAACCTTGCGTACAGCTTGCATGTGTAATAACTATATTATATTTCTCTTAGTCTGACTTGCTGTCTGTCTACGTTTTCCACTTTTTCCTCAAAAACTACTGGCCGATTTGGTTGACATTTTGTATGTACCTTTGTCACGATAAAGTGCCGTGAACTAAGCGTTAGGGATTAATAGGGATAAGTATTTATGTAACGTCACACATGTTTATACACGGGGCCCAACACGTTGTAGCAGAGCACGTCGCAAGTAACAGAAGGTAAGTAATAACTCGACTCACTTTTTTCCGTTGTAACAATGAGTGTTATTTCCGGGTACTTTATAGTTTTTCTTTTTCCTTATGATGACGTCATTTTGCTTTTCATATGCATTTGCATAAGCGTGTCCGCGTCTGTTACATTTAGATTTTATGTTTTTACTTACCTTCACCCCAAACAAAGCATATTGCCACTTGGACGTAAGGGGATACTAATTGGGACTATGCCTATAAAAGATTAAGAGGCTGGTTTATGTTGCGTTTGAACTTCTGCATATCAGCACAGTTTGGGAAACAGGCAGCAGGAAGAGAATTCCAAAGTCTAGCTGTTCTAGGGAAGAAACTACCTTTTCTCGAAAACTACTGGGCCGATCTGTTTTAAATTTTGTATGGACATTTGTTATGATAATGTGCAGCGAACTAAATGTTATGAGATCCGTTTGATGCATAGTTAGGGATTAATAGGGATTAATATCTGTTCAACTTTTTCTTGAGAGTAACCGGGTAAATCTGTCTAGTGTTTTGTATGGACAATTGTTACGATAACGTGCAGCAAACTAAGTCTTATGGTATCCATTCGATTCAGTAAATAATAAGTACGGATTAATAAAGGTTAGTCATCATAATACCATATTTACTCTAGAAGTTTTCTCGGAAACTACTGAATCAATCTGGCTGAAATTTTGTATGGTTATTTGTTATGCTAAAGTGCAGCGAACTAAGTGCTATGGTATCCGTTCGATCCACAATTAGGGCTAGTAGGTATAACTATTTAATGCAAAAGTGAGCACAAATGAAACCATACTCAACCATTAATTTGGTATAACGCACTCATTCAACGGCCTATAACTTTTGCCCATTTTTAACGGGTTTAAAAGTGTAATTTTCTTCCTAATTTCTCAACATTCTCACCAGGGCACAAACCCTTATCTTATTAATGTCTATAGGAAATTCCACAGCGGCATTGTTCATATGATATATTTTTCTGCTGGGCATTTTGTTGAAATTCAGCATAAATGGAGACCACTTGACATTATTGTAGCCCTTTTGTTAAAACTGTAAAAGCATTTATCTAAGCAATCTGGTTAATGTAATGTCAAAATATATCTGGCTATTAAAGGTTATTTCCAATAATCTTATAGGATAGGAGTCTGTAACATATTTTCATTGTATGGACGCCCGGTGCGAACGGAAACCCCACAATATCATTATCCCATCGTTAGACAAAACAGATACTACCCTTGGATCCTTACCAAACAACCAAGAAATATTTTCATATACAATCTAAAAGCGACATCATTCCTTAATATTTTTGACGTTGCGTCTTCGGTGATCAGGAGATCCTATTTATTAAATGGAGGATAGATGGCGATAACATACCATGAACATTAAATTAGTGTATTTATATACTAATTTAATGTTCATAGTATGTAATCACATTCTATCCTCCTTTAAATAAATAGGATCTCCCGATCAAATAATTTATAATCTGGAAATACTGACACACATACTTACGTTAAAGGTATTTCGATATTGATATATAGATTCTAGTACAAACATATTAAAAATTTAAAATATCAGCTTTGAACTCAAATGGCAATTAATAATAGAGCAAAAAATGCCAGGAAAAATAAATTCCTCTTGTTTTGTCAATGATAATTAAAAAAAAAAAGGAAAAATAATATTCAAATAAAATTTTTCGGGTATCGGGGTGCTGCATTTAATTATAGCGTGTCTGGTTTGAAAAAAAAAATCCTCGTGGCCAGATCGACTTCTCGGTTCAATAAAAGTTGAGTTGCAGGCGGTTTCATCATGGGAACCATGTTGTTTTTTGTTTGTTAATTTTTATCTTGTTTTTGTTTTTTTCTAGACATTGCAGTGAAATTGTTATGGTTTAACGGCAATTTTACATTAAAGCTATTGAAAGTCACTGAACAGACGATAAAAATTCTATGATGGAATAATAATAATAATAATAATAATAATAATAATAATAACAACACTAATAATAATCACAATAATAATAAGCATAATAATAATCATAATAATACACATAATAATCATAAATAGTAATAATAATCATAATAATAATCAAAATAATAATAATAATAATAATCAAAATAATAATAATAATAATAATAATAATAATAATAATAATAATAATAATAATAATAATAATAACAACATCAAGATAGTTTAGAATAGATCATAAATATTGTAAGTTAGGTGTTCACTTGAATAGAGCAGCAAAATAAATAAATAACAGTCACCGTTAAGATGCTGAATGGGAAGTTTAAAAAGCTTCCAAATTGGAGAGCTTTTCAACTGAGTCTAATGATACTGGCTCAAAAACGTTTCAGAAATGATCACCCACTTCTTGCAACAATGCTAAATAACTGTTTGATGAGAGATAGCTTTGTCACCCCCTTCAGCCGGTCGGTTGAGACGATCGTCGACCTCAGAACTCTTCCACTCCAATTACGGCAGCCTGAAAACGACCCGACTCTGGCGGTTTGCAGCTCACTATTTTCGTCCTTCCAGTGACCACTGCCGGTGATAATTCTTAGCCGTTTTAATGTTGCTGGTATTGGGTAGTGACAGGATTATCAGTTAATCGTCTAAATTTTATACTCCGGACCTGTCGTTGTGTACTCGCTTACCGGCGAACATCGCCGATAAGAGAGCCGTGGATTTTAGTGTGGTGAAAAAGGAAATAAAAACGATTTCACACACGAATAAACAATTAATCTGGGTTTATTCACAATAATAATGGTCTAATAATGTTTCAGAGTTTGAAGGAAGTTGGCTGTAGCTATTTTAAAACGGTAGCTTGTGACTCGAGTTCAGATAAGTTTTTCGGCCATTGGAGATACGTGTTTTAAGTCAAAAGCCCTCTCTGCCCGACTTTAACACCATCTGAATTCGCCAAAATCGAATTCTCTCTTCTCCTTCTCTTCTCTTCTTTTTCTCTTCTGTTTACTGTGTTCGAGGAATATATACATATTCATCAATGCCCTTTAAACATCACGAGTTTGTATTTGTTTACAACAAGAAAACTTGCCTGTCATCAGCTTTCAAACCTTGTTTTCTAAAATAAACAACCGCCTGTCATTTCATCTCGAATTCTGTGTTTCAAAATAAACAGCCAGCTCACTCCAAACTCTGACCGTTACAACAATAAGTATCTCTTGACATACTTTTTCCTTTGTTCTAACCACAGAGTCATTTTATCGTCCTATTTTTCGTTCTTTTGGCTCTTTCTCTACAACGGCATATCAACCCCATAACTTGGTTACAGCTTCTCTGAGTGGCTGACAAAGGGCATTACACTCTTAATCATTAAAGCTAAGACAAAAGGGATTGGTATTCATTTATTTATTTATTTGCGGATTGTTATCCTCATCTTCATAGTTTCATCACGTTTCGGCCAACTATTCCTCTGGCCTTCTTCAGGTGGTTAATCGCAACGGAATAGGAATGCCGAGTCTCTTAACTGTATCCGCAGTAATTACTGTCTTCCATAGTTGTTGTCTCGCTCCGTTTTGGTCAATTAATCCTAAATATACAAATTACTCATCTCAAAGGTTTCGCTCCAAAATCTAATATATAAAATGCTACATGTCTATCTGTCTATCTGTCTCCATATTTTCAAACTCTATGTCCTCCGAAACTAAAAGTCGCAGAACAGAGATACGGACCTTAAATAATTGGATTTATTACGGACCATTTTTGTATGGGTCTTTAGCCAGTTAAAATAGTTTTTAAGGGGTAAAAAAAAGGATCAAAATGAAAAAAAATCGTTATACATGTTGCACATTCATCTTAGTTTATTTTTAATTTTGAATTTTAAATCAGTTCATATACGTGTCATGTTGGTACAGTGGTAACGTCACCAGCTTTGAATGTTACAATTTTGCTTTAGGTCTCGATTGTATCTGAAGGCACCCAAATACTTTTTTTTTTACTTTTTATATCACGAATCCATAATAATAAATACGAAAACTGGACAAATTAAAATATCATATTTAAGCGTATTTTACGACCAGTCAAAGTCCCTCCTCTGCTAGAATATATATATATATATATATATATATATATATATATATATATATATATACCAATCCTTATAAATTATGTCAACTGAATTAAAGGAATAAATTATAAGATGTTTAACATCATGAATTTTGGCATATAGATTTTTGTCATTTATTACCTACATATATATATATATATATATATATATATATATATATATATATATATATATATATATATATATATATATATATCAGCAAAATTACCCGTCGTTGACTGGGTTCAAAAACAGCCTACAGAAAATGGACTCTGATTTATGAAAGTATGATAGCTTATGAAAAGGGAGGGCTGTAAAGAGATAGCTTCGAATTTGGGGGTATTAAAACCAAAGCAAAATATGATGAAAGTAAAAATAAAATAGATAAACCCAATAATTTATTATACCATACCTGTTCACACTTAAACACTTATCACAATTTTTTTTGTGGATCTATATTAAAAAACCTTGTTAAACTTTGTGACATATTTCCATTCTATGGAGGTAAGGCGCGAACGAACACCCCATAATTTTATTATACCACATTCTTTCCAACTGAAACATAATTAGTAAAGTATACTTACGTAGATAGATATGAAAAGTCTTTATTAAAGTTTGTGCGTATTTCCATTCTATGGAGGCCAGGCGCGAACGCAGACCCCGCAATTTTATTATACCATCCCTATTTAAGTTATAACATACTCATCAAAGTATTCTTATGTACATCTATATACAAAACACTTGTAAAGTTTTTTTTTTAATTTTAAAATTTTTTATTTCCATACTTTGCGGACCAGGCGCGAACGCAGACCCCACAATTTTAATGAACCACCGTTCTTCCAGATACCCATTCCTGTGTCTCGATACATCTTCTATCAGTATATGTAATCAGTTTTTTTTAAAATAGTCAACCACGTAGGAGCCTATTCGTGACCACACACACACACACACACACACACACACACATATATATATATATATATATATATATATATATAAAGCTGAATGTGTGTGTGTGTGTGTGTGCGAAAGGGATTGAAGTGACAAACTTTAGACCAATCACTTGCCTCTCAGTTATATGGAAAACTTTTCGCTAGTATATTGTGTGAAAGTATCTATTGTCATTTGGACAAAAACAATTTGCTGCCTGAGAAACAGGAGGGCTCACGAAAAAGATGAGGCGGCACCAAGGATTAGTTTCCGATGGATAAAATGCAAACGAAGGTTACTAATCTTGTTATCGGTCGGATAAATCATGAGGCATTTTATATGCTGCTCTATGGAAAAGGAAGTTCTACAAGAAACTGTTTACAATTCATAGATGACCTTAAAGTTTTTTTGGAAAACTGAGAAAGAGCTTGATACCCTAATGAATATAATCAGATTGTTTAATAATATCATAAAGATAAAATATGCTATTCTTGTGATGAAAAGAGGCAAGCTTGTTCATTTTGAATATCCACCAAAATCTAATATATAAATGGCTATATGTTTGTCTATTTGTCTGTCCGTCTGTCTGCTTATCTGCCTGACTCCATATTTTCAAACTCTATCTCCCACGAAACTAAAAGTCACAGAGCGGCTCTATGAACCTCAAATGATTGGATTTTTTATGGACCGTCTTTCATGGGTCTTTATAGTTTTTAAGGCGTCAAAAAGGGGCCAAAATTAAAAAAAAAGCGTTATAAATTTTGTACATTCATTTTAGATTGTTTTTATTAGTTAATATGCGTGTCAAGTTAGTACAGTGGTAACGTCATCAGCTTTGAACTCTATATTTTTGCTTTCGGTTTCGATTCTGTCTGATGGCACCCAAATACTTTCTTTTACTTTTGAAATCATGACTCTATAATAATATATACGAAATCTGGACAAATTAAAATATCATATTTAAGCGTATTTTACGACCAGGCAAAGCTAGTCCCCCCAGCTAATATCTGATAAAGAATGTTAACAGCGATAAATATCTGGGGATACTGGAAGCTGAAATGATTAAAACATGGAAATGAAAAACCCGGTCACAGTTAAATACAACAGAAGATTAAGGATTATTTTGAAATCGCACCTCCACAGTCGGTATACAATGTTTGCCATTAATAACAAAGCCATACCGATCATTCGCTATACCACTGGTACTTGACTGGAATGTAGATAAATTAAAATGTCTGGATGCAAACACACGTAAAATACTTATAATCTATGGATATTTTTCTAAGAAAGATGTAGATCTATTATATCGACCCAGAAGTTTAAGTTAATGGTGAAGATATGGTAAATACAGGGGAAGGAATTCTAAGTAGATATATATTTCTGAAATTAATGAAACGCTTCTTCATAAAGTGAATAAGAGTAGATACCAAGATATGGGACGAAAAAAGTCAGAGGTTGCAAGAGAGTAGAGCAATATGATTTGAAAAGAAACTACACAGTGTATTCTTTAAGAAGACTAAATTAAAAGATACTGATAGCAGGAATTGGTTAATCTGGGGTTCTCTTAAAAAATTGGTTAATCTAGGGTGAGCTTACAAAATTGGTTAATCTTGGGTCATCTAATAATTTGTTAATCTTGGGTGATCTTAAGAAATTGGTTAATCTAGGTGATCTTAAAAAATTAGTTAATCTAAGGTCATTTTAAAACATTGGATAATCTGGGTTGATCTTAATAAATTGGTTAATCTGGGTTGATCTTAATAAATTGGTTAATCTGAGTTGATCTTAATAAATTGGTTAATCTGAGTTGATCTTAATAAATTGGTTAATCTGAGTTGATCTTAATAAATTGGTTAATCTGGGTGATCTTAATTAATTGGTTAATCTGGGTTGATCTTTAAAAATGGTAAATCTAGGGTGATCTTAAAAAATTTATTAGTTCAGCGTTATCTTAAAAAATTGGTTAATCTTGGGTCATCTTAAAAATTTGTTAATTTTGTATGATCTTAAGAAATTGGTTGATCTAGGGTGATCTTAAAAAATTGGTTAATCTGGGGTGATCTTAAAAAATTGTTTAATCTTGGGTTATCTTAAAAAAAATTTGTTAATCTGGGGTGATCTTAAAACATTGGTTAATCTGGGGTATTCTTAAAAATTGGTTAATCATGGGCGATCTTAAGAAATTTGTTAATCTAGAGTGATCTTAAAAATAGGTTAATCTGGGGTGATCTTAAAAAATTGGTTAATGGGGTGATCTTTAAAAATTGGATATCTGGAGCGATCTGTAAAAATTGGCCTATCCAAGGTTATCTAGGGTGATCTTAAAAAACTGGTTACTCTGGGGTCATTTGAAAAATTGGTTAATCTTGGATGATCTTAAAAAATTGATTAGTCTGGGGTGATCTTAAAAAATTGATTAGTCTTGGGTGATCTTAAAAATTTATTAATCTTGGGCGATCTTTAAAAATTGGTTAATCTTGGGTGATCTTAAAAAATTGATTAGTCTGGGTTGATCTTAAAAAATTTTTTTTGTCTGGGGTGATCTTAATGTCAACCCAGAAACAAATCACTCGTGCTAGGTCCATCAAATACGACATGGACAAAAACTGCAAAATCACCGATGTGCCGATTGTGTAATAAAAGAGAAAAATAATAGCGCATATGGTATCAGAATGACCTATACTAGCTCAACATTAATCTGGAAAATGGTAACACAACAAAGTTGCTCATGTACTACATTGGAATATATGCAAACTCTACGAATTAATCACAATGAGAAGTGGTATGGGAATAAACCAGAATTGGTTTAGGAAAACTACCAATGTCATACTTCTTTGGGACATACGTATACAAACTGATAAGGGTCTTGAACATTCCAAAAACTGACAGTTTTTCTAAAGAAAAACGAGAGAACTTACTAAGTCATTGACATAGCCTGCATTTTCAATACCAGAGTGCAAGAGAAAGAGCATGGATAAGTAAATAAACAATATCTAAAATAGGAATGAGATTATAGAAATGTGAAGAAGTCAAGGTGATTCTCATTGTAATTAGAACACCTGGGACCATAGTGCCTCCTCACATCCATACTTTAAAGTAAGCCGACAAGCAGCAAAATCCTACCTCTTCGCCGTTGAAGTTCCTAAATACCAGAAAGCCTTTTATTCTAATACTTTATTCCCTTGGACTGCAAGATTTTTAAATCCCCTCCCTGTTTCCTGCTTCCGTGACAATACTGACTTGCAGAAGTTTAAATGTAATGTGAATAAAGATCTAGCTGCTCAACTCCCCACAGTCCTCTATTAGACACGGTCCCAAATCGTTACCCATAACGTTCCGAATGGAAATATTCTTTATTTGGGGTGAAAAAGAGTAAAAAAGTTTATGTGCTTGTCCGTAGTTTTCCCAATATTAAAAAAAAAAAATCGTTATAATGTATGTACCCGTGGCGCAGAGAAAATATCGTGCACAAAAAATCCCATAAAATAATCAAGCAGTGTTATTTGTAGAAAATCATTTTTGGCGAATTTGAGTTTCTTCAATACCGCCTCCCCATGGAAAGAATGGCTTTCTTAAATATCGCAATTTTTTTTTTAATTATTTGGAGTTAGCTTCCTTATTTTTCCAGACTGGTTTCAAGATGGCGTCACAACACAAAATCGTCGTCCATAGTTTTGCCATGAAATTTGATGTTTCTCTCTCTCTCTCTCTTTCTCTCTCTCTCTCTGTATATATATATATATATATATATATATATATATATATACTTCAAAATAGTTTTTATTTAACAATCAATTGTTATGGAAACGCGAGATTGTAAAGTTTACAAAAATATTACTGGCAGTTAATATTCTATAAGTTATCCCATCTAAACAAGAATTGCTCGATATGCAAGATAGAGCAAAAAAATTAAATTGTGATTCGAGGAATTTCGAAAAACTCTCATTGAAATGAAATGAAGTGGTTGAGTTTCATATCAAAGAATTTTTATTATTCTAAGCAAGACAAAAATACTTTAGAAAATGAATCCTCTTAACCTATAGGGTTTCGATGTCTACCATCTCATCAGAGGAGAGAAAATATTAGCAAATACTTATAAAAGTATGTACCCTATTTGCTAAACTCAACCACTTTATTTCATTTCAATGAGTGTTTTTTTGAAATTCATTGAATCACAATTTAATATATATATATATATATATATATATATATATATATATATATATATATATATATATATAAAGTAGTAGTTCGAGTGTCTGCATGAAGAACTCTCCTACAGCCAACATCACTGGACCGATCATGACCAAACCTGGCATGATGATGGTCCTAAGGATGGTGCCCACCATTTTCCAAGGTAAAGGTTAAAGGTGAAGTCATAACCTATGTAAATATATATTCTCATACAGCCAACACCACTGGAGCGATATGACCAGACCTGACATGATAATGGTATCCGACCTAGAGATGGTGCATACCATTTTTAAAGGTCACAGTCAAAGTCTCATGCGAATCTCGGGTATCTTTGCTTATTTAAAATAAACTACTTCATCAATTTACATGTTTTTTATATACGGTCATTTTTATCTCACAGGTAAGTACATTATACAGATTTTAGTTCATTTTTGATAATTTTCATATGCGAATTATTCTGTAGGAGCACCTGTAATCATCCCAAAAAATCTAAGTCGGTTAGAAAATCTTTAAACTTTTGAAAAAAAAAGACTAAAATGGCAGCCGAAAATTTGACGGCGGGAAATATGCTATTGTTCTTAAATCAACTATTTCGGTTGCCATACTTTTATTGAAATCTCGTGATGACGCAATGAAGCCATTCTTTAAGTCAAAAATCTTAATTTGCATAATTTTTTGTAGAATCTTTTATTTTATTCTTTTTTTTTTGGGTGGAGGTGGGGGTTGCTCAGCACAAGTAAGATTTTATTTTAACCGGCGGATCTGGACCTTTTTTTTTCTTCATATAAATGACTAAATCACAAACGACACAAAGGAACGTGGATTAAATACAACACCTATCGCTCGTAGATATGATACCCACCCCTTTCCCGGACGATGAGACAGGTTACCGCTGACGTCTATAAATTAACAATAGACTAATTATAGTGATCAACACTATTGCCGCTTGGCGAGACGCGTACGAACGATGCTCCCGAGGATTTGGTACAGTAATTATCACGGTTGTCCCGGAAACTGGAGCAGATCGTTCCGGAAGTGCGCTGCAAAAAGCCAATGGTATGAATCGACGCCGCTCGCTTCAACCGTCGTTGATGAATTATCTCCCTTTTATACAATATGTCTAGAGGTGGAACTGCGATGTAAATAACCACCAGGTGGAGCAATTGACTGATATTGCAATGGCTGAAGGATAAAGCACACAGAGAGAGAGAGAGAGAGAGAGAGAGAGAGAGAGAGAGAGAGAGAGAGAGAGAGAGAGCGAGAGAAATTGTGTGTGTGTGAGTGAGGAGGAGTTTGAACCAGATAGTGGAATGCAGACACTGTTTTTCATTTTTGTGATGGATATTTAATTGTAAATTTAATTCCGTCATTCTTTCACTTATTTTGCTAATTATTCTTCCATTTTTTAAATTTTTTATTCATTATTTTTATTTTTTATTATTAACAACTTTTCTGGTTTCCTTTTATTTCATAATTCGTTCCAATATTCAGATCTATTCTTAAATTACTCAAAGAAATGATGTGAAATGTGTTTAGTCTTGTCTGCTTTGCGCAATTAATCTGAAAGTAATTATTAGTGATGAGACGATTCCAATATTTTTCAGATTCCGATACAGCTAATGATTCCATATTTCTCGATTCTGATACTGATTCCAATTCTTTCTAAATCTCTAAATATTTAACTATGAAATTGTTATTTTTCCCGATTACCGTTACAGCACATGTTAAATGTGCAGATATTTTCTGAAACGTAAAAATACATTTTTTTTTACATAGGCATCACCACTTATCAAGGCCAAGAGGCCACTCGAAGATAAGGGTTAAAGAGTGTATATTAGACAATTGGACAATATAGTACTCGTAAGTAAAGGAAATTCGGTAAATTTGTTAACTTAAATGAAACGGCTCAACAAAAACTTGTTTAGATTAGACTTGAAGACAACCATATTGTAGTCAGCTGGAAAGCAGTAAAACGGAAGACAATTCCACAGGTGTGCAGTTCTAAGAAAGAAGCTTTGTTCATGGAATCTACGTTTAGGTTTAGGCACAGATAAAGAGTGGGGGGAATTATTGATAGTGTTTTCTGCTAGACGGGTGCTTTTTGTGAAAGTTTGGCGAGGGGGGACCATAGATTGGATCTCAGTCGAGCACTTGAAAATAACGATAAAGCAGAGACAACTCGTAACGTCTCTTCTATGAGGAAGAGGTTGCAGGGAAGAGAAAAGGACATCCCCTACGAGGCTACGAAGTCTATTTTGAATTCTATCAAGCCAGGATAAGTCATTTCTAGCAGCTCCTGTCCAGATGTGGCAACAGTATTCCATTCTTGGACGTATTTGGCTCTAATATAAATAGAGAATTGCATCAACAGTGAGATATCTACTAGATTGATAGAAGGATCCTACCATTTTCCTAGTGGCCTTGGCAATGGATTTAATGTATGTGTTCTATTTCAGATCAGGAGTAAAGGTCAAGCTCAGAAGCTTGTCAAAACATGAGGCTTCTCCAAGACGAGAGCCATTCATTTCAATTGATGCCAGATGGGGATCAGAGCGTTGATGATGTAAAGATAAAAGCTTGATTTGAAAGTAACAAGCCATCTCTTTCCTCATTGTACCACTTGCTCAAGATCAGAGGAGAGGGAATCAAAGAGAACTTGGTCGGTTAGGGTCTTAGATGTGCTATCATATATACTTGTGTCATCAGCATAGATGTCTAAGAATGATGTAAGTATGTGATTTGGAAGATCATTAATGTAGATCAGGAAGAGAGTTGGGCCCAGGATGGACCCTTGAGGGACTTCAGCATTAATACTGTGAGCTTCTGATTTCTGCTCATCAACCACTACTCTTATGAATCTATCAGAGAGAAATGATTTAATAATTGAGAAGACATTTCCAGCTATGCCGTAACTGGAGATCTTGTGAAGGAGACCTTTATGCCATACTCTATGAAAGGCTTTTAATATGTCAAGAGCAATTGCCCTAGAAAGGTAGCCTCTGTCTTTTATTCGTCTCACAACAAAAGGAGAGTGGACCTGTAAATTCATCCTTGTCCGTTCGTCCGTTCGTCCGTTCTTCTGTCTGCACTTTTCTCATTAACTACCCCTAGGAATTTTTTGAAATTTTGCACAAACATAAAACATGATATGATTAAAAAACAGATTTTCCGGGAAAACTCTGATTACCCTCCCACAAGTAGTGGCTTTCGGGTTAAAATGCCTAAAATTGACACTTTTGTCCTTATTATAAAAAAAAAAATTGATGCCTTGGATTTTTATAAAACTTTATGAAAAGTTGTAACTGACTGATTTCTACATAATTTTGTTTGTCTGTACTTCGTGATAACTCTTGAGTGTGCCCCAGGGGCTCTTTAAGAGCTAATAAAAACACTCCATTTTTGGGACTATTTTACCATATTGGCAGAAAATCTTCTGTGTATGTCTATTTAGCAGCTTTGCATGGTGCAGAACTCAAATTTAAATATGTTAAGGCCTTGAGGACTTTTGGCGCTAAATGGGGGCGGGGGCAAATGATGGACTTAGTCATTTCTTTTCCTTGCATTGTGCAGAACCGAAATTTACAAATATTAAGACCTAAAACTGCACCGTTTGTTAATTTTTACCAGGATTTGATGTTCTGTGGAGATTTTTGGAGGATAAATGAGGGTGGGGGCAAATGCTGAACTTGATCATTTTTTTATGCCTTATTCACTGTGCGCTCACATGGGACTATGCATGCTTCATTTGTTTTTATTGGTAGTTTAAAATAAATATTTATTATTTTATTACTACTACGAGCAGTGGAAGATTTTTTTTAAAACAAAATCAAATAAAAAAGATTATTAAAGGAATCGTTCTTGGCAAAAATTTAAAATTCCGATACCAATTCCGATACCTCAAAACGTTCCGATTTTTCCGATTCCCGATTCCGATTTTGATAATCGTTCCAACACTAGTAATTATTTTTACATTTTATTACGGTATCGTTTGATGCTAAAATTATTAGACTAAATTCTTATACAAGTATAACTAGTCATTTTTTTTTTAGAATAATGCTATTTTAATCCTTGTTTAGAAAATTATTCATGTAGAGTTATTTTCCTGTGTTTTTTATTTACTTATCACCATTTATCAAAGCCTGGGCGCCACTCGAGGATAAGGATTAATGAATGTAAGATGGTAGTTTAGTAGTCGTTAATGGTGTAGATTGGTTAGAATTTGGGTTATTTAAAGGGACGACTCAACAAGAATTTGTTTACATTGGACGTGAAGGCTACTATAAAGAAATCGGTTGGGAAGCAGGCCAATGGAACAGTATTCTAGAAGCGGGCAGTTCCAGGAAAAAAGCTTTGCTCATGGAATTAGACACAGATAAAGAATGAGGGAAATCTTATATAATGGTTGTGGCTAGTCGAGTGTTTTTTTAAAGTTTGGAAAGGGAGGCCATAGATTGGAACTCAGACGAGCACTTGCCAGGGAAATAACGATAGAACAAAGACAGGCTCGCAACGTCTCTTGGGTGGGAAAAAGGTTGCAGGGAAGAGGAAATGGATTCACCTACTAGGTTTCAAAGCCGGTTTTTAACTCTATCAAGGCAAGATAGGGCACGCCGAGCTGCTCCTACCTAGATGTGATAAGAGTATCCCATTTTAGGTTGTACTTCGCTCTTATACAGATAAAGTATTGCATCGGCAGAGAGATACCTACTGGATTGATAAATGAGGATCGGTTATTTGTATTATTTTGAATCGGACTACCGTTCTTATCTTGAGTGTCATTTTCACAATGTTTCTGTCGATGTAATCTCTGACCTTCTTCAGGTGTATCTTGTCGAACTCAGGAATGTTTCTGCCGAACTCGGGAATCTGGATGGAATTTGGAATGGAACCCTTTATTTACTTTACTGTGTAGCATGCTCTCGTTCTGTTAGCTATGACTCTTAAGTAATTCACAATTGTATTTTTCGACACTGAAGAATTAAACTTGTAACCTTTAGGAGAATATCACTTTACAATTGTTTTTCCCAGGTACCTCTGACCACTGTGCCATGGACCTTTGCAAGGGCCGAATCGTTGTGAAAATGACACTCAAGATAAGAACAGTTGTCCGAAGATACCAAATAATACCAAGCTCTATCCAATATCAAAACAGCGTTGGCTCAGCTTCACCAGGACTTTAAAATTGTCGGTGTACACCGCAACCAGCCACAAAACCGAAGGACAAATAAGCATGTGCGAGAATTATGATATCATGGGGACTATATGAGGAGGAAGTGATGTTGCGTTTTGATGGTCAGTTCCAATCTCCATCTTTCCATTGCTTTTTTCTGAGTATTTTCTCAGATAATTTGTATATCCTTAAGTATTCAATTAACATTTCTTTAATTATAAAATTTCTTTAAGTATTGTTCAATTAAAATGTCTTTAATTATAAAATTTCTTTAATTATTATTCAATTAAACTTTTTTAATCGTTATTCAATTAAAATTTCTTTAATTATTATTCAATTAAAATTTCTTTAATTATTATTCAATTAAAATTTTTTAATTATAAAATTTCTTTTATTATAAAATTTCTTTAATTATAAAATTCCTTTAATTATTGTTTAATTAAAATTTCTTTAATGAAACAATTTCTTTAATTAAAATTACTTTAATTATAAAATCTCTTTAATTATAAAATTTCTTTAAGTATTGTTCAATTAAAATGTCTTTAATTATAAAATATCTTTAATTATAAGATATCTTTAATTATTGTTCATTTAAAATTTCTTTAATTATTATTCAATTAAAATTTCTTTAATTATTATTCAATTACAATTTCTTTGTAGTAAATGTATACGAAGATTAAGTTCTTATTACTGCTTTTTACACCTTCAGGACAGTTTAGTTTATGTATTGCTTGCTGCTATTTTTATCGCTTTCCGGTACCTTTTATGTTCTTCAGGAAGTAATCCATGCTTATTAAAAGAGTTGCTTATCTGTTCGTTCTTTTCGTGTATTCACCTGGTTCTTCCACTCTGTTACAACCGTTTCCTCTTTTACTTTAACCTTACGTGAATCTTTAACTTTTCCAAACCAAAATACATTTGTTTCATCATAATCTGGAGCTTTGCAGCAGTTGCTATTGTTATTATTTGTACCTACTAGGAGTTCTTACCCAGGCCACCATAATAATTCCACTTTGACAACAACCGGTGGTGTTTCCCGTAATCTGGATGACAAGAAGTCTACATCCTCCACCTATTCGATAACATTTGCAAATGTCTTTGAATTATCGGAACAGTTGCTGACCATCAATTTCTCGTTCGCAATGACCATTGGTTTTCACTGAAATTTGGGTGGTAACAAGCTTTCCCAATGTCCCAATCCTTTTCGCACTCATCCAGTGGAGGTCTGGTAAGTGCTTTATCTCCTCGGTCCTTTCATCGTGTCGATTTTTCACAACTATATTGTGTGGTATAAGCTGAGATTCACATGTATATGGTGTAAACACGGCACTAAATGATGCTGTATTTTGGCAATAACACGTCAAAAGTTGTTTCAAGTGGACTGTTGTGTCTGGTTTATCAGCATAGATATGGGACTTTACATATCTTATAAGAAAATAAAATCGCACGTACAATGTAATCAGCTGACAGGTCGATTTCGTGAAATTATTCGTTTATCAAATATTTCTCTCAGTAAATTGGTCGTATCATTTGCAATTTGCAAACGCTGCATTCTCTTCATGATTAATTGCAAAAAAAAGCTGAACTGAAAATAACCGATAGTTGGCAAATCTGCAAGAAAAAAGTTATCAACCCTGTACAAACGAATATAGACACATATGTTTTACGAGAAATAAAAAAGAAAAGAAATTGAGAAAATGACAAACAGATATACAAAGAAAGAGAGAGAGAGAGAGAGAGAGAAAGAGAGAGAGAGAAAGAGCGAGAGAGGGGACTGATAACTACTTCTGTAACATTTATTGAGCTGGTTGTTGTTCATATTTACTTGTCTCACCACGAGGGCAGAGTTAGACACAAGGTCGGTTTTTATGTGGAGAAAATCCAGCTCCCCCAAAAGGGGCAAACTAGATAGGCACGAAACTAAAAATTCTCAGTCATGAAGGATTTCTCATCCACGGAGCGAAGACAGAAAAGAGGAAGTGTAGCATCAGAACAGATACTACACCATGATTTTGGCTCGAAGTGTTGTTTCACATTTTAATCTAATTTATAAAACTCACAATCTGTATTTTTCAAAGTGCATATCCTCCGAGACGCAAATGATTTCATTTTTTTGTGGGCCGCTGTTTTATGGGATTTTAGCCGGTAAAAATAGCTGCTAGGTAGTCAAAATTGAAAAACAAATTGGAATTTGCCTTATATAAGTCGATTAAACGTGTTCTTTGTTCGCATGCGTAAATATACATTAATACGTTAAAGTCAGTTCATTTTAAATTATTTCTTATTCATCTGACGATAGTTCAAACGGTAACGACTAAGGCTGGAGTGGTATATGTTTTGGTTTAGATTATTGCTGATGGCACTGAAGTCATGATTTAAAATTGTTTTTAAAACCACTACTATATATTGGGTTGAATATAATATATAATAATTGATTGAGAATTGACTATGGAGAGCATTCAGTATCTCTACATAGCCACAATTCACATACCATGCATGGAGCATTATTGTCATATCTGGGCTGATGCATCTATTACTAGTCTCTCCCTCTTAGATAGGGTAAAAAGAAAGTATTCAATCTAATAGGTTCCGCGTTGTTAACTAAGCTCCACCCCCTGTCACATCGCCGCAATGTTGCATCCTTGTGCCTGTTTTACAAGTATTTTAATGAAATGTGTTCTGATGAACTCGTTGCACGTGTGATCCCTCGGCACTTATCAACAAAATCACACCCCTTCACTGTTGAGGTCCCTAAATGCTAGAAAGCTTTCTACTCTAATAATTTCTTCCCTCAAACAGCTAGACTTTAGAATTCCCTTCTCACTACCTGCTTCCCTAACTGTACTGATATGCAGAAGTTTAAATGTAATGTAAACCAACATCTTGTTAACCTTTCTTAGGCATAGCCTCAAATAGTAGCCCCTTACATCCAAATAGCGATATGGTCTTTTAAGGGTGAACCTGAGTAAAAAAAATAAAATAATAATAATAATAATAATAATAATAATAATAATAATAATAATAATAACGAAATCTGCATAAATTAAAATATCATATTTGAGCGTGTTTTACAACCCGGTAACGGCGTGTGGCTAGCTAGGAAATACATATACACGTTTCTTAAATAAAGTGGTTAAAATTAGTTCATAGAATACTGATAAGTTAAAGGGAACATTTCAAGATTGTTGCTGCAATAGCAACAATGACGAGAAGACGGAGAAGAAAAATGGGACGGATAATATTCATGAAGACGACGAAGAAAGGAAAATAAGATGCATGCGACTCCTGAAGGCTTCGGCGGGGAGCAATGGTCGACCCTTCGAAAGATGGGCGATGTTTTCCCTCAGAACTCAATAATGAATAGGGTTAATTCATGTGAGACAATTCAATGAAATTTCCTTTACTCCTGAGAAAGCAAAAGAAGGGGGGAAAGAGAGAGAGAGAGAGAGAGAGAGAGAGAGAGAGAGAGAGGAGCAAGAGAACGAGAAAGATCGAGAGAGAGAGAGAGAGCAAGAAAGAGCGAGAGAGATCGAAAGAGAGGGGAGAGAGAAGGGAGAAAGAGAGAAAAAGATAAAGAGCGAGAGAGAGAGAGAGAGAGCGGGGGAAGAGAGAAGAGAGAAAGAGTGAACGAGAGAGAGAGAGAGGGAGAGAGAGTGAGAGAGAGAGAAAAAAAGGACGAGTGAGAGAAAGAGAGATAGAGAGCGAAAGAGGAGAGAGAGAGAGAGAGAGAGAGAGAGAGAGAGAGAGAGAGAGAGAGAGAGAGAGAGAGAGAGAGTTCCGAAGGTGAGAAATCCAAAGAAAAGGTAAGGACGGACGAATCGTATTTGATGGAGGAAGAGAAACGGGTTTTGGAAGCAAAGTAACCAACAGGATTTTGGTTTAATCTTTTTCAGGAGCAAAAGTCAATGATCGCTTATCAACAATGTTTAGCTAGGTAGACAACTACATCTGTCCTAGGACATTTGCTATGATAACCTCAAAATGGCTGAATCTTTCACACGTGAGCCAAAGGGAGATAAAATTTTCATGTTCATGTAAAAAAATAAAAAAATAAAATAAAAATAAACGCGTTTTTAAATGTTATAATTTATATGGGTTATAATTGAAATGTTTTCGAAACAATTATAAATTTATATATCATTTTATTTTTTGTAATCCATTGAAATGAGGCTTCATAATTTGTGTATTGACTTTTTTTGCGGACTGTTATCCTCATCTTCATGGTTGTTGTGGTTTTACCACTCACCTTCTGGCGCAGTGGATAAATGCGTTGAGTCTTTGCGATTTGAGAATAGCATTGTCTGAAGATAACGATTTCAATCGTACCCAAACCAGGTCAGAGGATTAGTAGATCAAAACATGGTGAGACAACAACAACTATGGAAGGCAGTTACTGAGGATACAGTTACAAGTCTCAGCATTCCTATTTTGTGGCGGTTAACCACTTTAAGTAGGCCAGAGGATGAGTTGGACGAAACGTAGTAAAACAACAACTATAAAGATGAGGATAAAAGTCCGCAAAAAATCAATACACAAATTATAAATTTATTTTGTTGTGGATTTTTCTTATGAAATTAGTTTAAAATTTAACTCTAAACATACACACACAAACACACACCCATACACATATATTCATGTATACTTTTAATATATTTAAATGACCATTGACTATTTAAAATTATTTAAATGTTGCTACACTATCATGATAACGTTTCTGTCAGTTAGTTATAAATAACTAAATGACCTCACCAGGCAACAGAAAAGAAAACTAAGGTTCCTACTTCTATGTGGCGGATCTCCAAAATACAATTAATAAAAGTATAACTTGCACTATTTTTTTATATAAAACTCATTAAATTCATTGCTTTTTTATCTTTGAAAATTCTTAACCTTGCATTTATATATATATATATATATATATATATATATATATATATATATATATATATATATATATGTATATATATATATAGTAAGTTATAAAATATATATGGCGATTAAGCTACACTGAATATTCCGCGTTTCATCCACTCTAGGACTCTTCAGGCTTATGCGCGAATTTTGCATCTTCTATTGCGTTTTTGTTAGTCAATCAGCTTTCTAGTATCCACCGCGCCCTTCCTATCAGCCAATGAGCATGCACTTATCGGACAAAGGCCTATTTGACCTCTGGTTGACCTGTTCCTTTGTGTGTGCTCTATTTAGCCTGGCTATCTAGTTTCTTGATCTGTTTTAAATCTAGGTTAGCGTTTTTTTTTATAAAAACGACAAACAGCCACAAAATTCGAAATTTTTTTGGGGGGGGCATTTTCTGACAATAACTTTTTAAATAGAAGGAAAATGTTTAGAAAAATGCGGTTCTAGTAAACCAGTTTAATCATAATCTTTGCAATTATTTTTTACTTAGAATTTCAAACAAAACTGACACTATGTAATTAGCGCGGAGCTGTAGTGATCATTTTGTACTGTGAATTTACAAAATCATTGAAGAGAAGATGTTGATAATTCGAAACACGTGTCGTTGTTATGGTTTTTTGATTTTATTTTCGCAATTGATTCGGTAGTCTAGGATATTGATTGAGCGAACGCAATGTTTTCTATTTTTTTTTTCGGTGAACATGATGGGATGTATCTGATTAATTCTGAGCAACCAGTGTAGGTTAGCATAGGAAAGGTACATTTGAAGTAAGGGGCAAAGAGTCCCCCATTTCCTTTATTTATGAAAAATCAAGTCATATACTGATTAGCAGTAAATATGAAAATCTAAGAAAGCATAAGTTACATTTTTGTTTCTAACGATGCCAGACCAGTATTTACTCTATCCGACAAAAAATAACAGATGCTTGTATCAAGATATTGAGTATTAACGTAAAGCTGAAAAAACAGCTTTATGTGATATATACGATACTGTATATACGATACGTGATATACGTGATACTGTATATATACGTGACACTGATATATACGATACTATATTGAACTAAATTGAAATACGAATAAATCAGCTTAAGTTTAAGTCTAAAATCAGAATCTGATGAAGATGTTTTAAAATAATTCAGAGAAAATAAACAAAAAAGAAAAACGCATCCTTATTGGATTTTCTGCTTTCTATCCTATAATTCAAATACAAAACATTGCAATCTTTCTAATTCATAAAACTAACTGTGCCTGCCTGTCTGTCTCTTTTCCTTTTTTCAAACTGTATCTCCTGCGAGATGCAAGGTCGCAAAGAGGCGCGAGACGAGTCAAATGATTACATTTTTGTGGACAGTTTTTTATGGGCTTTTTACCGGTTAAAATAATTGCTAATGGGTCAAAATTTAAAAAAAAAATGGAACCTGACAGGCGTAAATCGACTTGTACGCTCTTGTACGCATGCGCAAATATACATTTATGCATTAAAGTCGATAGCTCCAACAGTAACGACTAAGGGCGGAGAGCTAAATCTTTTGGTTTAATTTAAGCTGATGGCACCCAAGACATATTTTTTAAACTTTTGAAATCACTACGATATATTAGGTACAATATAATCAACAATAAATAATTGACTCTATAATAATAAATACGAAATCTGCATAAATCAAAATATATTTAAGTGTATTTTACGACAAGACAACCTGTTAGTTTGTAAGTAAACGTTAATACATTGCGTTTCTGAATTTTTGAGATGAGGATTGGTTATTCGTATTATTTGGATTCATGGGACTACTGCTCTCATCTTGAGTGTTATTTTCACAACGTTTCGGTCGATGTAACCGCAAGGACACGTGGCAGAGTAGGGTTAGAGTACTTGGAAAAATCAGTTTTAAAAGTCAGGGTTGGAGGTTCAATTCTCAGTGTGGGCGACCGAAAAATACAATTGCGAATTACTTAGGACTTCTATCCAGTCATGGCTGACGGAACGAGAGCATGCTACCCCATGAAGTAAATTCCGTCCAAATTTCTGAATTCGACAGAACATTTCCGAGTTCGACAAGATACACCTGAAGAAGGTCGTAGGTTACATCGACCGCAACTTTATGAAAATGACACTCAAGATGAGACCAGTAGTTCAATGAATCCAAAACAATACGATTAATACATTGGTATAAATATCTACTAGTGTAGTTCGCACTATTTAAGTAAATACTAGAAAATCCGTCATTAGTTTTGTAAATAAAATAGCCAGTACTAACTGTCACCATTACATTGAGGACACCTGCACAAGACAGTTTGGAATTAGACTCGTGTTTGTCCGCCCCTTTTCGTGTGATACTAAAAGTCAGATGATAGGATTGTATAATTAATGATAAATAAAATATGATTCATATTTAATGCTTTTCTAATGCACCAGTAATTATTTAAATATGACCCGAAGAAAATAAACCGGGTCAAAGTTTAGCCTAAAATGTCTCCTCGCTAAAAAAAAAAAAAAAAAAAAAAATGAGAATCCGAGAAATATATTGTAATACGTCTCCGACCCCTCTACAAAAAACCAAAAAAAAAAAAAAAAAAAAAAAAAAAAAAAAAAAAAAAAATAATATAAATATAAAAAATAGACATGCAGGCTATGTATACGAATAATAGCCAACTCTATAGGGTCAGTTTCTTTTCCGCAGGTATAGAGCGTACAATGTGTGTCGAAACAATGGAGGCGTGTCTGCTTTAGACCGTTCATGTCTCCAATTTGTAGGGAGCGGGGACAGGACAAGGTGTGCATAAAGTACGAATACCACACCCACGTCTATTGATGCTGACACGTTCACAAGGAATAGATATATCTTTCGCTCTTTCTAGAGTAAAGCTTTAAAAAGGGAGAAAAATATTCAGATTTTACAAGACATGCTTAGGTGGGGAAACACCAGAGAAGAAACATATGACGAATAAATAAATAAAAGAATCCCGAGGGTAAGAAACAAAATGGATAAAGGACCAGACGAACTATAATATTCACAGACACGCGTGCATTCATTAATTAGCTATTCTAATGAGTCTATATTTATCATCAATATATCTATTGCGTATCTATTACATATCTATCTCTCATTTATATATTATCTATACGCAAAAATCTATCTTTAACCTAGCTTTCACTTTTCTATCTATCTATCTATCTATCTATCTATCTATCTATCAGTCACTCAGTATTTATTTCAATTCAAGTCTGCGCTTTTTGAATATATCGATGCCTCCATTCAGTCTCGAAATATAATGGACACTCCCTGTAGGGGATGCTGCACGTGTAATTGCGAGGCAAGGGTTGCGCAATCTCCAACCACACCTCTCCTGAATCGCCACTTTTTGAGTCCAGTGGTAAAGAGAAGTCTAGGAGGATTGGAAACAATGCCGAGATAAGCGGAGAGCACATACTGCACCTGGAAGTCCCAAATAGTCACCAATTTAGTACTGACCAGATTCAACGTTGCGCGTAACCGGTGATCCAGCGGGAATCGATGTATCAATGTGATTATGCTATATATATATATATATATATATATATATATATATATATATATATATATATATATATATATATGTATATATATATATATATATATATATATATATATATGCATAAACATATATATGTATGTATATGTATATATACATACACATGTATATATATATATCCTGTTATATTTTGGAAAAAAAGAATTCCAGCAGAGTGCTCAATTATAAAAAAAAAAAAATGCCAAAAAATAAGAATGTATTATTTATATTTTCATTTTCAGAAAATCTACATGAGATAAGTCATCAGTATCGTTATCAGGTTTAAAACCGACGGTACCGATGACTTATCTCGTCTAACCTTTCTGAATATATATATATATATATATATATATATATATATATATATATATATATGTATGGTAAGTTATGAAATATCTATGGCGATTAAGCTACACAGCATATTCCGCGTTTCATCATCGCTAGGATTCATCAGGCTTAATAAGCCTGATAAATCCTAGCGTGGATGAAACGCGAAATGTTCTGTGTAGCTTAATCGCCATATATATTTTATAACTTACTACCTAGCTTTACTTACGTGTTGAGCACTGTTGAAGTACATACTAAAAGTTTACGCATAAATTTATACTTTCGTATATTAATTTCTATGACTACATCAAGCAGTCATATATATATATATATATATATATATATATATATATATATATATATATATATATATATATATATGCAATGGAATTGAACATTGAATCAATATTTTATACAATATTCCCGCACCGCCTAGGATTCTGGATCTCTTCTACCAACGGATCTTTATATCGTACTGTACACGCAATAACCCTTATCCCCGAGTGGCTTCCGGGCCTTGATAAGTGGTGACCACCTTGTAAAAAAATAAAAATAAAAAGCCAAAAAGTTACAGCTCAATATTTAAAAAATAGAGCAATATATAAGTTTAATTATTAAGTTAAATTCTGTAAATCAAAATATATACACATATATTTAAGTTAAGAATTTATTGCTGGAGACAAGGAATATTTGGAGAAAAATAATTTTTATTTTCTTAATCCATGGATTTTCAATAATGGCTCAACAATGGAATTGAACATTGATTCAATATTTGATACAATATCTCCGCATCCACAAGGATTCTGGATTTCCTCTTTCAACGGATCTTTATATTGCCGAAAATGATGACCATTTCGTGTGCACTTCGAAATAACAATATGGTACGACCAAACATTCTTGATATATCGGATTACTGATTTTTCCCCTGGATTACTACTCCTCCAATCTGGCAGTAATATCCCGGAAAATATTGAAATCTTTCTGATAATGGACTGCCCAGGTTGTATGAAATCCCTTTTTCTATGACTGTAAATCATCATTCAAATAACATTTTCAATAAATGTGCTGAAAAGCAAACTACTTGTTTATTCACAGCTGAACGTTTTGATAATTGAATTTCATTTCCTCTGATGATATGAGCCATTATTGAAAATTCATGAATTAAGAAAATAAACATAATTTTTCTTCATATATTCCTTGTTTCAAACAATAAATTCTTAACTTACATTTATGAGTATATATTTTGATTTACAGAATTTAACTTCAATCATTAAACTTATATATATATATATATATATATATATATATATATATATATATATATGTGTGTGTGTGTGTGTGTGTGTGTGTGTGTATAAGATCATAAGAAATGGGAGTGAAGGTGGGGGGAGTGGACGAGGATGGAGGACGAGTAGGAAGGAGAAAGACAGTCTTAAATTCACGTCCAATAAATTATTTATGGTTTCCCCTTTTTATTTTCCCTCTTTCCCTATTTTCCACTTTTCGTTTCTTTTGTTTTTTTATTTACTTCTTTTACCCTCTGCGTGTTTTCCTTTTCTTCTTTATCTCTTAACCTTTTCACTAAGTTATTTAAGGATGGTAAGTTGTGGTGCGGCGGGAATATACAAGAGGGAAACGTAAGTTGTACATTTTCTGACCACGTAAAGATTCTACTCAATAATTTTTATAACTAAACTAGACCACCCGTAACCCGTTGGGTCAGTACGTTATATTAGCTATGGAATTCATGTATGAGCGTGACACTTGTGGCATAAAGAAAATAGTTTTTTTTTACATAACAGAAGCATTTCTATGAAAGTATATTAAAATGAAAAAAGAATATAGATAGATTTCTATGAGTCGTTCTGTTTATTATAATTGTTATTTTTTTTTAAATTACAGTCACTGAATTATAAGTGGTTGGTCATACTTATGCACTGAACAGGTATCATAATCCTTATTATAGTTAAATTCAAATTTTGATATATCATCTTTTAAATGAAATTGTTAGTTGAAAGTACAGAATAATAAAAAAAACACTCTCCACATGTTAATAATGGCTTTTTAAATAGAAAATGAAAATAAAATGTAACTTTTTTCATTTAATTTAAGCAAACATTCAGTACCCATTGTGTAAAGGAAAACACTATTTAATGTAATAGAAATGTGTGCATTTACCGATTCAGCTTTCCGTTTGGAAATGTAAGCAGACGACTTTAAAAAACATGGGAAGAAGAAAAAGAAATTTTTTTGTAATAACGCCCTCTAGTAAAAAGGTCTGCATTAGTTAAGGGGGATAACTCTATCCAGTTTTACATCGGTTACCTTTTTCTCTCTCTCACACATACACGTAACTATTTCTCGCGTACGTAACGACAACAGAGGGAGTAGGAGTGTTGAAATCTATGAGAGTGAAAGTGAGAGGTGTTTTCTTTGAAACTGCGACAGACTTCACGAAGTTGAATGTTTTTAGCCGTTAAAAAAAAAAAAAAAAACTACGGTTGATTTTATAAAATTATTTATTTATAATGACATGAATTAAAGATTTCTCGCGTACGTAACGAAAACAGAGGGAGTAGGAGTGTTGAAAAAAAACAAAAAACTATTTGATCAAATTAAATGAAATTGTTTGTATTAAAAGCGATATAAAAATTCCGGAATTGGAATAACGGATTGAAGACGTTGCTATTTACGCATGCGCAACCGGATGTTGAAAACCGGAAATCTGATTGCAAACATACAAGACCCATAGACTTTTAGTATTATATAGATAACCCGATTAAATTTGCAACCCCTTTTAGCATAGATATATCAAATTCACATTCCCTTCTTGATTGAACATACACACACTAGTATGTTTAAGATGTAGGGCGGCCATCACACACGCATTCGGGTACTATTCTTTCTAGTCGTTCATTATCTCTATCTCGAGCTTTAACCCACCCATCATTTTCCATTCATTTCCATATCTAAACACAGACTCATATCCGCACACATATTGGGTCTTATTTACATACAATCAAATCTTCTTTTTCACAACATTAGAAGGAACTTCTTGATATTAAATCCATGTGACGAGGAAGATCTATTTCCATTGCAACTTTGCTTTCATATAAGCTGTATTGTCAGAAAAAATCTCTAGTAACTAATAAATAGCTGACTGAAACATGCACCTGACTATATATATATATATATATATATATATATATATATATATATATATATATATATATATATATATATGTTTTTTTTATTACCGTTTTATCTGTTTGGTTACATATGTTTCAGATGTTGGACTATGTTTACAATCCAACAGCCTCGTCAGACCTTACAGATAAAACAGTAATAACATTTTTTTTTACACGGTGATCACCATTTATCAAGGCCCGGAAGCCACTCAGGGATCAGGGTTATTGCAAGTACAGTACGTTAGTCTGGAGATTTAATGAAGTGTTTACTTAAGAGGGCGGTTCATTAGGAATTTGTTAACGTTGGACTTAAAGACATCCAAGTTGTAGTCAGGTGGGGAGCAGGCAGACGGAACAGAGTTCCACAGGCGTGCAGTTCTAAGAAAGAAGCTTTGTTCATGGAATCCACGTTTTGATTTAGGCACAGATAAAGAGTGGGGGGAAATAAAACACATATTTGCTCTGCAATAGTATTGAGCAATCTCTTCAGGTTTTTACTAATTACCAGTTTTACCATATATATATATATATATATATATATATATATATATATATATATATATATATATATATATATATATATATACTAGCTGGTTGTACCGTAAAGTTCGCTACTTGAAATATTCTAAACATTAATCTTAAACAAAAAGCATTTCATTGATAACTTTGTTGTAAAATTGGAAAAAAGGATTCCTCATTTACTTATACAAATAAACATTAACAGTTTAGTAACTTTGATACAATTTTTTATTTTTTATCAAATGTGACCGTAAAGACAGGAAAATAAAGAAGAAATATATTTAATTTTTAAATTGCAATCCAGAAATAAATCACAACTTGTTGCAAATCAATTATGATTTCCTATAAAAAATGAGCATTGGATAAAAATGCTGGATATTTGTCCGGTACCCTCCCCCCCAAAAAAAACAAACAAACAAAGAAACAAACAAACAAAAAAAAAAACAATACTGAGAAACAAAACTGTTATATTAAAATGAACGCAATCATTGACTAAAAAAATATATATAAATTACAAATAGTTAATTAATAAAATGTTCATTTCAAAAAGTTAATCTAGCTAGAGCTAGAGAGATTCGAAACTGGGGACCCGTCTATCTACCCTTAACCAAAAAAAGAAAAAAAAATCCTCGTAATAATAATGGAAGAAATGTATCGCACTAGAGTAGTTCGAAAAGTAAAGCCTCCTATTTGTTAATTCAAAAAGTTGAAGAGATACGAAGACGAGAGTAGTACCATCAAAGCGAGTGGCCTTTTGTATTCCAGATTTTATTTTTCTACATAGTTACCATCACTAATCATTTTCCAGGAATTCAATGAATCATCTCTGCTTCTGACACACGTCCATGACAAGGATTGCTTTCTTACAGACTCACACCGTATTATCTGAAAAAAATGGATACTATCTTTCAGATCATGAATGCATAAGGTCAGTCATCATAACAATGTATTTTGCAATCCCTTTTGATCTATTTGGGCAGGAAAAAAATAAGAGGCATTTCTTTTGGAACGCCTGTCGTATTTTATTTATATTTATTTTGTCGGTAGAAACCTAGGAATTTAGAATTAGAGCATTTATATTAATCATTGCTCTCATTTCGAGTTCAGTATCATTTGATTTTCATTAAAGTACTTCTACCAAGGTTCGAACTCGCACACTTCCAGATAGATTTCATTATGGAATATATTTTTAGCTATTGGAAATATTGTAACGTCGTAAGAACAAACAAAGAAAAAAAAAATAAAAAGATGACTCGGCATTTTTTACATTTTGTACAAATAAAATGCATTTATTCCTGGTTCCTCCAAAACAACGCATTTCATTATCTTGCAAAAATTCTTTCGTACACACATATGCTTTTTAAAAGTCTTTCTCCTCGCCACCTCGCACTGGTTGTTAACGAACGCTTTATCGCCCTCAACTTTACACGTCTATCTTGCCCAGCTCTCAACTTGCACCTCTCCTTCGACCACGTGGTGTATTTTCTCTCCTTTTTCTAAGACATAAGCTCGCACAAACTTGCTAATTTGCATGCGTGTTTTAACGCCGGCTGCTACTGCTAATATTTTTGCTAGCCAGCTGTTCTTCGACTGCTGCTGATATCGCTCACGCGCCAATACGTTCTGTTACAATATGGTCAGATGTTGATTCAAAGATATTCAACATTAATAATAAACATCTACGTTCACGTAGAATTTGTGAGTTTGATATCTGAGAATAAACTCTTGTATACCTAATCTTCATTCATTTATTTATTAACGAACTGGCAGCGCGGCGTTGCCCGGTCATAAACACGCTTAAACATGATATTTTAATTTATGCAGATTGCGTATGTATTATTATAGAATGAATCCTCTATTTTTCAGGAGGACTAATTTACAAAATTAAAAAAAAAAAAATGATAATGTCGTTCATCGAATCCCGTCTGCGTTGATTTACAATATCATGTCAGTTGATGTTTGTGCTTGACGATGAATGCCCTGGAAAAGTCACTTCTGATTAATGTATAGCGCAACCTATGCAAACACATAAATAATTTTCAGCGATTTTAAATGGTAACTTTTCTTTTATCGTAAATTGAAGTCATTAATTAGAAAAAAAAATAAAATAAAATGGTGTGGTACACCCGGGTTTGAACAGACCATCATTTGATCTGTAGTCGAATGATCTACCACTAAGCTATATTTCCCGATTATAATACATCTCTTTTTTTTAAGACGACATGATTTCCTGAAATTTTATTATCTCCATCGGTCGATATAACGTAAAATACTCCCCTGTAAAAATTATTCTTTTTCATCTACGAAAGAGGAAAGCTATTTTTAAAGTTGTTTTTCTTTTCGAATTTCGATACTTATTGGCTGAATTTATGTACAAAACATATTTAAGAACACTACCAGACATATAAATTAGCTTTGCGTGAAATTTGTAAAAGATAGGCTTAGCCGTTTCGGAACCTATGAAGAAGGAAATCTCACACACATAAAGTGACTTTTATATAATAGTATATATATATATATATATATATATATATATATATATATATATATATATATAACTACTTCATTTATTCACATAAATTTAATATACGAAAGTATAGATTTATGCGTAAACTTTAAGTATTTACTTCAAAAGTGCTCAATACATAGGTAGAGCTAGTTAGTAATTTATAAAATATATATGGCGATTAAGCTACACTGAATATTCTGCGTTTCATCCAACTATAGGATTCGTCAGGCTTATGCTTAAGCCTGACGAATCCTATAGTTGGATGAAACGCAGAATATTCAGTGTAGCTTAATCGCCATATATATTTTATAAATTACTATATATATATATATATATATATATATATATATATATATATATATATATATATAAATTTTAGAATCGGATGCTCATAAGAATAGTTACGTAAAGATTGTCAATATTCTCTCGTTAGTAATAGTTGGATAAGATCTCTGACTGAATTTAACTCAGCTTCTGAGTTCCTGTCAACAACCATGTTTACTTCTGCCCGAAGAAATGTTTACAAAAAATTAACTGATAAACACTGATAATAAGCTTCCAGACGTTTTTCGTATCGGAACTTTTATTGATAGTACATGCATGAAACTCCCTTCGAAGTAATCTCCTCCTTCTGCAATGCATTTGTTGCACCGTTCCAGCAACTTCTGGAATGCCCCATGGAAGTCCTCTTGTGTGAGCGTGTCAGTTACCCTCGTCACAGCCTCTTCCATCTCAACTGTCTTATAACGACGTCTTCTAAGGTTTTCCTTGAGCTTAAGGAATAACTAAAAATCACAGGGAGCAAGGTCTGGACTATAGGAAGGGTGAGGAACTGTCTTGATGTTCATGTTGGTCAAATAGTCTGTAACAAGGATGGAGTTGTGGACTGTCCCATTCCGCGCAAATCTTCCGCGTTTTCAGTTCCTCGCGAACAATTTTGTTTACGATTGGCACATTTACATAAAACTATCCATTTATTGTCTCTATAAACACACAACTGTCCTTATTCATGAAATTCTTTATTTGGCCAATCAACTTAGGTGTTCTGACTTCCTTACTCCTTCCACAACTCTCATCATCCCTCACAGACTCCCTGGCTTTCATAAATCTCTTATGCCACTCACAAACTGATGCTCGATTCATGTAAGATGGTCCAAAAGCAGCCTGAAGCATTCCATACGTTTCTGTGACATTTTTTTCCAAGTTTAAAACAGGATTTTATTGCATATCGGTTTCTAAAGTATCCTCACGTCCAGATTGCAATTTTGAAATTCACCAGCTGTGACAACCAGGCTTTAGTAGGGTGTATTCTAATTCCTGCTGTAGCTGTTCATTTGGATATTAAATCATAGAAATTGGTCAGTCGTCTCATAAGATGTATAGCAATAACATACTGAATTTTCAAGAGTAGATAGTTGAATAAAATAAAACTTTTAACAATTGGGATTATTTATACAGGAGTAAATGTGGTATTATGGTGAGTGTAATGAATCTAGTTGCGAGTAAAATAGATTAGTGATATCTCCACTATTGATGGCCTTGTACCTAATTTTTAAATTAAAAATTAAATTTATTTGCAAATAATTAAAAATAAATTATCTATGTTTTTCTCTTGGTTTGATCAAGAGGAGACCAATTTTTTGAGAAATTGAATTAAATTTTGAACAATTTGGGATATTTTAAGTAAGATGTTCCCTCGAGTAAATGTGGTATTATAGCGCCTGTAATGAGTAGAGTAGATAGCGGATGACCACAACCCCACCACTCCTACACTGTTGGTAACGTATTTTGTGACTATTTTGTAAACGAAGTTTTAAATTCCTCAACTTTTTGAGATTTCGACTACCGTTCTCATCTTCAGTTTGATTTTCACAATTTCACAACGTTTCGGTCGATCTGTTGGATAGCGGGTATCAAATTATCGATGAATAAATGTTGGTGTATATAAACAGACAGACAGAATGTATATGACGTTTACGATGAACAATGTTTTGCTTGAGCCTTTTTTTACATAGGAATCCCCACTTCTCAAGGCCCAGAGACCACTCGAGGATAAGGTTTAAGAGTGCACAGTAGTCAATTAGACAATATAGTGATCGTTGGTAATGGAAATTTGATAAAGTTAAGTGAAACAGCTTATCAAGAATTTGTTTACGTTGAACTTGAAGACAATCAGAATATATTCAGCTGGAAAGCAGGAAAACGGAAGACAGTTCCACAGACGTGCAGTTCTAAGAAATAAGTTTTGTTCATGGAATCTACGTTTAGGTTTAGGCACAGATAAAGAGTGGGTGAAATTATTGATAGTGTTTTCAGCTAGACAAGTGTTTTTCGTGAAAGTTTGGCGAGAGGGCATAGATTGAAGCTCAGTCGAGCACTTGCCATGAAAATAACGATAAAGCAGAGACAGGCTCGCATCATCTCTTCTGTGAGAAAGAGGTTGCAGGGAAGAGAAAAGGACATCTACGAGGCTACAAAGTCTATTTTGAACTCTATCAAGGCAGGACAAGTTCTTTCTAGCAGGTCCTGCCCAGATGTGGCAACAGTACTCCATCCTTGGACGTACCTAGCTCTTATATAAGATAGAGAATTGCATCAGCAGTGAGATATCTACCGGATCCATGGAAAGATTCCACCATTTTTTCCAGCGGCTTTTGCAACAGATTTGATGTACGTGTTCCATTTAAGATCAGGAGTAATGGTCATTGTTGAATTGCAGTTTTCCCTTAAAAAAATCTCATTCAATCTACATGATAATAATATTCTGGCTAAGATAATTCGAGGATACCCCGGATGTGCTAATGTGTTACACATGTAACCTTTGATATTTTCAGGTGTATCTTGTCGAACTCGAAAATCTTTCTCTCGAACTCGGGAATCTGTATGAAATTTTAAACGGAACTCTTTATTCAATCCATGCAGGTATAACCGGGTAGAAATCTTAAATAATTCACAATTGTATTTTGATTGTCGGCCGCCCTGAAAATTGAAACTTAAGCCTCCAGAAGAGTGTATCAATTGAATTTTATCGATTACTTTATCCTCCTACTTAACGGTCCTTGCTTATGTAAAACTTCTATTCCCTCATAGTTGACGAAGCGAGAGGATGCTACCCTCGTGGATTAAATAAAGGTTTTGGCAATTCTGTGCTGATTCCCGAGTTCGACAGAAAGATTCCGAATTCGACAAGTTGCACATGTAGAGATTACACAGACTGAAACGCTGTAAAAATAACATCCAAGATTTGAACAGTAATCTGAACAATGCAAATAATACAAATGAAATTTGAAGTTAATTTGCGAATAAATAATTCAAAGTGAAGTATCTGTTCTGCTCTTGATCAGATTTTTTTTTACAAGGTGGTCACCACTTATCAAGGCCCGGAAGCCACTCAGGGATAAGGGTCATTGTAAGTACAGTACGTTGGTGTGGATATTTAGAGTGTCTACTTAAGGGGGCGGTTCATCAGTCATTGGAGTCATTGTTACTTACCTCCCCACGAGGACAGAGTTGGACACAAGGTTGGTTTTTAATGTGGGGAAAATCCAGCTCACCAAAAGGGACATTTTGGATAGGAACAAAAATTAAAATTGTCTCAGTCATGAAGGATTTCTCCTTCACTGACCGAGGACAGAAAAAGTGAAGTGTAGCATCAGAACAGATACGACACTTTGCTTCTTACCAAAAGGCTAAGAAGGGCATGGAGTTATCCAAGTCTTTTATTTTTCTCCCAGCCAGAGTGCCCCATTTTTAGGAACTGGATTTGACGCACAGTAAAACCGACCTTGTGTCTAACTTGGCCTTCATTTTACGTAAATCAATAGTGACCTTAACTTATAAACTTATTCCCCTATCATTTCCAGGGCCCGCACTCTTACATTCTAACCGAACATAATCTTCCTCGCACATATATTTTCCTTAATTTTTGCCTTGTGGCACCCAAGCGAGCAGGACGATTCTTCGTCGGCTAAAATTCGTCACAGTAGGAGTTTTGTCGTAGAGATTCGTCCGATTATGTTAAGTAAGAGGTTAATGAATGACGCCAGAAAGGAAACATCGCTGCCGTTGAATACCACGTCGCCAGAAAAATGATCCTCAGGGGTCAGCAAGAGTCTGACCTCTATTACCCTTCCCTCGACCCAATAATTTTTGCCGGTAATAGCATCCTTCGGTTTTCTTTTTGTCTTCTTATGCGATGAAAAATTTATTTATTTTTAACAAAAGGTTTTGGACAGAAAAAAAAATGGCGCGTTAGAAACAAAAGAATGGACGTGCGACGGGAAAATCGAGCGGCGGGAAAATAGAGCTCCGAAAAAGTTTTCAGACAATCAAAAAGAGACAACGGTTCTTCTTCTTCTTCTTCTTCTTCTTCTTCTTCTTCTTCTTCTTCTTCTTCATCATCATCATCATCATCATGGTTTAAAGTTTCTGACTTATTGTGTTTCGTCTTCTCCTCCTCTCCCATTCCTATCTCTTTCTCTCCCTATTTACTTTCTAGAAGTAAAACTCTTCCCGCGCTTTTGCTATCATCAAATCAAAAAGCCGCCATCTTAAAAATTTCCTAGCTCATATATTTTATGAATTCTTTTCTATTTAAATCCTTTTTCTTTCATATTTACTTTTCATTGTTTGCGTGGTGTTGTTGCCCTTTCTGATCTTCTTTCATTAATTCATTCTCTCTCTCTCTCTTGTAATATTCTATGTTATATTTATCATGATGTTTCTGAATTTTTGAGATGAGAATTGGTTATTCGTATTATTTGGATTCATCGGGCTACTGTTCTCATCTTGAGTGTGATTTTCACAACATTTTAGTCGATGTAACCTCCAACCTTTATTCGGCCCTGTCAGTGGGGCATTAGAATACGCCGACTTCCCCCCTTCAGAGGGTAAAAGTCCCTCAATGGGGGTCCTGGATATGACCTTAAACTATATCCAGTGGTGAGGCCCCAGCTTGTGGGCTTTGGGGAGTGTGGAGCCACCCTTTAATTACCATTGCTCCCAGGTCCACTCTAACCCGGAGTGGTAGTACCTGTTAGGGTCCCAACTATGGGTTAAATAGAAACCGACGTGAAAACACCAAATATATTCTATTAAAAAAATTTTTCTTCCGAATCTTTAAATAATCCGAAAAGGGTTGATGCCGTAAAACAAAAACAACCAACCAACCAACCTTTATTCAGCTGTACCTTGTCGAACTCTTAAAACGTTTCTGTCAAACTCTGGAATTTGGACGGAATTTCAAACGAAACCCTTTATTTACTTCACGGGGGTAGTATGCTATTATTCCGTCAGCCATGACTGGATAGAGGTCCCAAGTAATTCGCAATTGTATTTTTCGGTCGCCCACACTGAGGATTGAACTTTCAACCTTCAGGAGCATATTACTTTTACAATTAATTTTTTCAAGTACTATAACCACTACGCAAGGACCAATCAAATTTGTGGAGATAATGAGTGTCGTTGGCCATCCTTGGTCACAAATACTTAAGATATTTTATTCTATTCTTAACTAGAATCATCTCAATCACTACAATACCACATTCATTCCAGAGTTTGTCCTACTTAAGCTAAACTCCAAATTGAAAAAGTTATTTTTAAACATAAATATATCTATGGCAGCACATCAAAGACCGTAAACGACCAAGTTCTCTTTGATTCTCTCTTCTGGCATCAATTGAAATGAATGGCTCTCATCTTAGGGAGGCACCATGTTTTGACAAGCTCTTGGGCTTTACCATTAATTCTGATATGGAATGAAACATGTACATCAAATCTGTTGCCAACATCGCTGGAAAAATGGTGGGATCCTTCTATCGATCCAGTAGATATCTTACTGCTGATGCAATTCTCTATCTATATAAGAGCCAGGTACGTTCAAGGATGGAGTACTGTTGCCACATATTGGTAGGAGCTGCTAGAAAGACTTATCTTGCCTTGACAAAGTTCAAAATAGACTTCGTAGCCTAGTGGGGGATGACCCTGCAAGTTCTTTCTCACAGAAAAGGCGTTGCAAGTCTGTCTCTGCTTTATCGTTATTTTCATGGCAATGCCCGTCTGAGCTCCAATCTATGGTCCTCACTCGCCAAACTTTCACGAGAAACACTCGTCTAGCTGAAAACCCTATCAATAATTTCCCCCACTCTTTATCCGTGCCTAAACCTAAACATAGATTCCATGAGCAAAGCTTTTTTTTTTCTTAGAACTGCACACCCGTGGAACTCTCTTCCATTTGCCTGCTTTCCGGCTGACTATAATATGGTCATCTTCAAGTCCAGCGTAAACAAATTCTTGATGAGCCGTTCTCCTTAAGTAATCCAAGTTACCAAATTTCCACTGCTAACAATTACTACGTCACTGTCCCATTGACCACTGTAGACTTATCGAATGACCTCTATGCCTTGATAAATAATGACTTCTTTGTAAAAAAAAAAAAAAAAAAAAAAAAAAAATGCAGAAATTAGATTTAATTGGCAACGGAATAGAAAACAAAAGTTGTTGGTATGTCTTTCCCAACCAAATAATAAATAATGTATCGTTATTTTCATAGCAAGTGCTCGACTGAACTCCTATGGTTTCCCCTTCCCAAACTTTTTACAAAAAAAAAAAAACACTCGATAAGCTACAACCACTGTAAAATTATTTCCCCCACTCCCTGTGTCTAAATCTAAATGCAGGTTCCATGAACAAAGCTTCTTTCCCAGAACTGCCCACCCGTGGAATACTGTTCCGCTTTCCTGCTTCCCTGTTGAAACAATAATGGATGCCCTTTAGAATATAAACTACTGGGTGTCCGGCGTTGCCCGCGTGTTTGTATGTGTATGTTGAGCAAAAAAAATGTCATAGTAAGCAGACAGGCTCAAACTCGTGACGCGGACGCGAAAAAGAAAGTGGAGTTGAGCAGAAAAAAAAAAAAAAAATAAAAATAAAAATAAAAATAAAGAAGGAAAATTGCGAGTGAAAAAAATAAGTGGTAGTAGGCAGGCAAGCTCGAACCCGTACTGCGAAGGAGGATTAGAAAGTGTAAAAAAAAACTCCCCAAAAAACCGTTAGCTGCTGCGCCCATCATCAAACCGGAAGTGACGTAGTTCAAATTAAGGCTAGAGAATCGAGAAGAGGCGATTATTTTCGAAAATACTGGCGAACAAAAGCGACCCCTCCCTGTAGAAAAGTGCCCAGTTGAAGGTGAAGACATTAATGTTTTCGGCCAATTCTCGATATTTGTCGTCCGAAGGATCGAGCTTCAAAATGTGGATTTTGTGAAAATCCCTCGCCTCTGTCGAAAGTTTTTGCGAGACATACATACATACATACATACATACATACATGCATACATTAAAACAGACAGGTGAGATTTATATTATAGATGCCTTTATTCGGACGTCGTGTATAAATGCTACGTTAATGAAAGAACTAGAACTAGGACATACATAGGGTCGCCAACCTTCAGGTTCAAAAATAGATTCAAAAAGCATATATCATTATTGAGGTTGCCTAGGAAATAAACTAATCTGGAAAAGTTGTGAGGGAATTACGTAACTTTAACGCAGAATACAAATTGAAATAATCCATCTACGATAGAGCAGGAAAATATATACTAAATCCGAGAGATGTAATCTTTCCACTTTAGAATCATACCACAGAATAGTATCTAATGATAACTTTCTAAAGAACATGTAGGAAATGGTCCAAAATTGTTTGTACAGAGCCAGATATGTACCCTCCTGTCTTTCTTACTAGCCAATTTCTATTTGTTATCGGTATATCATGTTATTTGCAATACAATAGCACACTATGCTATATTTTATTTTTAAAGGTACTTAAACCAGCAAAGACAACTGCTAATATGACACATTTTAAGTACTCACATGGAAAAAAAAAATGATAAGTAGGATATCTCATTTAAGATTGAAGAATATAACAGGAGTAAGTTAAAAATGTGCAAAAAAAAAAAATAAATAAAAGGGAAAAACTAAAACGAGGTCACTATATCCCGGGCAACACTGAATAGGCACAGATTATTATTTCTAAATAAAGTCTTACAAGCTATGATGGTTGACATTTGTGTTATATTTTCTGAGTTTAATACTACTACTGGCCCTGTCGGTGGGGCATTAGAATACGCCGACTGCCCCCCTCCTCTGCAGAGGGTAAAAGTCCCTCAATGGGGGTCCTGGATATGACCTTAAACTATATCCAGTGGTGAGGCCCCAGCTTGTGAGCTTTGGGGAGTGTGGAGCCACCCTTTAATTACCGTTGCTCCCAGGTCCACTCTGACCCCGAGTGGTAATACCTGTTAGGGTTCCAACTATGGGTTAAATAGAAACCGACGTGAAAACAACAAATATATTCTATTAAAAACTTTTTCTTCAAAATCTTTGGATTCGGCATTAAATAACCCGAAAAGGGTTGATATGCCGTAAAACAAAAACAACCAACCAATTTACTACTACTACTACTACTACTACTACTACTACTACTAATTATTTCGAGGATTACAAAACCATTTATATGGTCTTAGGTTAATATTACGAGAGGAGGTTAAACATGCGTCAGATTCATATTTCATCTCAAAACCTAAAGAATTTTAACTGTATTAGATTATTTTCTGTAGGTATATGTTGAGTCTCATTCTATATTGATAAAACAGAAACAAAAGACATTGCTCGACGTATTTTTGCCGAAATACAGACTGATTTAATGCATAAAGTCTGTGAAAATTGCACCTGTACGTATATGATATAACTTGATTTCATCTATCAACGAGCTTCTAGATGGTTGTTTTCGTATCAACATGGGTCAGAATAATGCAAAAAAAAAAAAATAAATAAATAAATAAATAAATAAAAGAAAAATATGAATGATGCTTTAATAATCTGAAAAAAACTTACAAATTAATCACAGTGTTATTTTTAAGTAATAATAATATGCATAAAATAAACTTTCTACAAACCGGAAATATTTAAAATTATAAAAAAAATAAAAATAAATGAAATAATTGTCTTTTTTTACTCTTATCCAACACAAACATGGCGTATTGGATCTAAACCATTTGGGATACGGACTGATTTAATTCGTAAAGTGTGTGAAAATTGCACCTGTACGTATATGATATAACTTGATTTCATCTATCAACGAGCTTCTAGATGGTTGTTTTCGTATCAACATGGGTCAGAATAATGCAAAAAAAAAAAAAAAGTAAATAAATAAATAAAAATATGAATGATGCTTTAATAATCTGAAAAAAAAGTTATAAATAATTCACGGTGTTATGTTTAAGTAATAATAATACGCATAATATAAACTAAAATAGTTTAAAATGTCCGTTCTACAAACCGGAAATATTTAAAATTATAAAAAAAATAAAAATAAATGAAATAATTGTTTTTTTTTTTACTCTTATTCAACACAAACAAGGCGTATTGGATGTAAACCATTTGGGATACTGACTGATTTAATGCGTAAATTGTGTGAAAATTGGACCTCTACATATAGGATTATTATCAGGTTGGTGAAAATGCTTTTGCCAATTTCAAAATTTCACCTTGAAAATAAAAACAACGACATTTTTCTTCTATAACTTGATTCCATCTGTCAACGAGCTTCTAGACACCTCGCTTGTAAAATTCTTTATGTTTTTTTTTGTTGTTTTTTTGTTTTTGTTATGTGAAATATAATTAGAACTCATGTTCTGAGGCAATCTAAATGATTTTGTAGTCCTCCGAAGTGATAATCTTAGATGAGGAAGGGGTAAGATTTCCCAACCAAATTCCCCGAGGAGATCTTTGGTTAATAGTAGTGGGTGAAAATGAGCATTATCATGATGGACGACGACTCTCTTTCTGTTGACTAAAGAAGGTCGTTTTCGGGTCAACATAAACGAGAATATTGATGAATATAATGCTTTAATAATCTAAAAAAATTATTAATTAATCATGGTGTTATGTTTAAGTAATAACAATAAGCATAAAATAAATAAAAATAGTTTTAAATGCTCATTTCACCAACAACCTGATAATACCTGATAATGAGTAGCATCTACTAAGAATACGATTATATCATTTTAGCGTCACTAATAAGAATAATAATAACTAGCGGGACCTGTGGAAATTCCACAGTTGAGTCATTCCTATGTAATATATTGATATTGGCATTCTGTAGATGTTCAGAGATGCTCTGATTTTATTGTAGCTCTTTTGTTAAAACTGTAAAAATATTTATCTAAGTTAGCAGGGACGTCCGGCGTAGCCCGGTCGTAAACTACGCTTAAATATGATATTTTAATTCCTGCAGATTTCGTATATATTATTATAGAGTTAATGTTCTATCGATGTGTATTTATAAAAAGTTGCGATTTCCAAAAAATAAAAATAAAATATATATATATATTCATATGACTTGGGTGCATCAGCTTGAATCGAAACCGAAACCGAAACCAAAACTTACGATATATATATATATATATATATATATATATATATATATATATATATATATATATATATATATAACTTGAGTTCCTTCAGCTATAATCGAAACCGAAACCAAAACTTATGAAGAATTCTTGGTAAACTTATTTATACAAGAAATGGAAATCCATAACAATTAAACGACTCGGATGTTAGCGTTACAGAAAAAAAAAATAACACAGACGCTATTGTGTTATTATATAGATAATTCCTTTAAGAAACTCATTTCCATAAAGAAACGCTTGTAGGTGTCACCTTTCATTTGTCCCCTATTCGTTGAGATTACATCCATTGTTTTTAACGGGAATCTTCATTCTCCAGTTCACACTAATTAATTCATCACGTCGCACTCCCCTCTCTCTCTCTCTCTCAACGACCGCCACAAGTTCTGCGACCGACCGTCGTGCTGCAAACCCTTGATCGAGTCACTAGAGCTCACTGGTCAAAGTCGAGTAATGAATTGCGCCACTCGAAGAATTTTCAAGTGTTTTATTATAGTCAAATCACGTTCTAGTTTGTTCCTCCAGTTGACAATGGCGTCGATTGGGGCGCGACCTTCGGCTGGTGCACCATGAAATCGGCAAAGTTTGCTCGAACGATTTTTTGAGATGATGTTGAGATCAGATCTTGTCTTTAACTGCTTAAGTGATGCCCTTTATGAAGAAAACAAACGATCTCAAGTGCTTTGTTTTCTTTGCGAAGAGATCGAGATTATTTGGTTAATTTTGTTTTACGGCATATCAACCTTTTTTTTAAGTCATTCAATGTCGAAACACTTATTGCATCAGAAGTGTTAATCGATTGATCACATTTGGATTTATTTCTGATGACTTGCAATACTGTGAAAGTGCATAAATATAGATATACAATATAATATAATATATAATATTATATATACATATAATTATTAATCACATAAATTAATATACGGAGATATAATTTTATGCGTAAATTTTTCAGTATTTACTTCAGCAGTGCTCAATGCATAGGTAGAGCTAGGTAGTAAGTAATGAAAATATATATGGTAATTAAGCTACACAGAATGTTCCACTTTCACTGTCGTGAGAATTCGTCAGACTTATATATATATATATATATATATATATATATATATATATATATATATAATGCCGCTCCCTATGTGAGTGTACCAAATTGGTTAAAGGGAAAATTATTCCCAACTCGCATTTAGGTAAAAATGCACAAAATAAAAATCAAACAACATCTCTCTCTCTCTCTCTCTCTCTCTCTCTCTCTATATATATATATATATATATATATTTATATATACATATATATATGTAGATATAGATAGATGGATAGATGTTTGATTTTGTTTATATATATATATATAAAGAGAGAGAGAGAGAGAGAGAGAGAGAGAGAGAGAGAGAGAGAGAGAGAGAGAGAGGGAAGAGATAGATAGATATTGTTTGATTTTGTTTTTGCGATAAGTTTTGAATGAATTCAATTATTTACGAACGTGCATTTTTACCTAAATGCCAGTTGGGAATAATTTTCCCTTTAACCAATTTTGTACCCCCACATAGGGAGCGGCATTATATATATATATATATATATATATATATATATATATATATATATATATATATATATATATATAAAGTCTGACGAATTCTCACGACAATGAAACGTGGATGTATAGAGTTTACTGGAAACAGTCCCTTAAAATATAAATTACCTAAGGGTGCATCGTATTACAGGTACATAGATGACATTCTACCCTTTCTCCCCAAATCGAAACAGAAAATAATAATTCCATATCTTTCCTAGACATACAATTAATTAATAATAATCAACTAAAATTCAAAGTTCATTGTAAAACAACTAATAAGAATGATTATGTACATTTTTACTCGCAACACAATGACAACGAAAAAAAAAGGCATTATAATTGGGTTTTATCTAAGAGCTATGAGAATATGTAGCAAAGAATATCTAAACGATGAATTTGAATATATAGAAACTACATTCAAGAACTTACAATATCCCCAATACTTCCTATTTAACGCTAAAAAAAGGCCTTAAAAATCTATCAAACCCGAGATTAAAACCACCCCAAGAAAATCTAACACACAATAGAAGAATAATTGTTCCCACTAACGATAAAAATAATAGCATTTATAAAAACCTTAACAAAATCGGCTTTCAAATAGTACAGAAAAACCTCCCTAACGATAAAAGATTTAACTCGGAAATCTAAAACTAACAATAATAAACCATTAACACAAGCCGGAATTTATACCATACCGTGCCTTGATTCTGGCAAGATATACGTGGGAGAGACGCATCAAAACCTTGTCAAAAGATTATATGAACACAAAAGAGACATAAAGAATAACAATACACTTAATGTGTTATGTGGTGTTATTTTCGATGTATCAAATCTGAGACTATGTTTCGTTGTTCTTATTTAAGGAAGTCTTAAAGTGGTAGAGACAGTCTTAGTGAGAGATTAGAGTCTTAAAAGTATTCATGTGTTGAGTGTTCATATGTCTTAAGATGTTCATGTTGTAAGAGATGGAGACATTGGTGAGATATAGAGACAGAGTACATATAAAGAGAAAGATAATTCTGTTTATATATAATAAACAGGTACATGTTACTACAAGAGAAACAATTCAATGAGAGGAGATTTATGAATATCTTGATAGATAGACCGAGATATAGTGCGTTTGAAATTTACGTTTTGACAGTTGTGCATATGATATAAACACGTTACCTTTCTCGTTGTAATGATGAACACAGAAGACGCAGATACACAAAGATGATGACGTCCTTTATTTCATGACCGGTCCATGATTTCGCGAGAGGAATTCAAAGTTTCTTTACATGGTTATTTCTAAACCCTCTCACTTCTAGAGGGTGTTTTGATTCTAACGGAGAATCGGTCTGAACCTCTCTGCTTCTCCCGACTCTTCCCCCAGACTCCCAGACTTCCAGACTCCCAGACTGCATCTAAAACCTCTACCTATATTGAGAACTCGGCATGTCATCACATGATTAAACATGTGCTCATAAAGCACGTTGCATGACATGCATCACGTTTCCAAACTTGATACGACCCCGAGTTCAGTAACCTATTTTTCAAATAACATTTTTACAAAATATGTTTAAAATTTCAATTGACGATTAAATTCCTTAACAGAAACAAATTTCATTATTACATTATTTTTCCATATACAGATATGTAAGCTAAACAATTGCAATTCTTTATTTCAATAACATTCTGTATTTATTTTAACTTATGATTGGAATTCTCAATTCCAAGTCAAGCTTCACATGTTCGAATCCTTGACTATCCTATTTCATATTTGCATATAACTAATTCCCTATTTTTTTACTTACATGAAAAGGGGCCAGCCCTTTATCATGTAACAAATGCTCTTTTCGGTCACATAATGGAAAATGTTCATCATTTCGATTTCGAAAATGCGACCCTCCTAAAGCATATACGTAGTAGGTCAACACGCCATCTGTTGGGATCTGCTCTCATCTGTAACTCTACTAACACTATCAAACAGAGAAAAAGATTTTTTAACATTTCTTTCCACTTATCTAAAATAATATTGCACGAAAATAACCTAAACACTGGTTAATAAATATATATATATTTTTGTATATTTGTATAATAGTTTTATTTGCATACACTCCCCCAGTATATATAAAACTAAAAACTAAAAACATCGACCCTCTCGTCGGTGACCACACCTCTTGAAAAAGCCCGCATAATTGGGGCGAAACGTCGAGCCTTCGGTCTTCCGCTTCCTTTTGACATCATAGCGTCGGATTGTATCCATTTTAAAATTCATATATATATATATATATATATATATATATATATATATATATATATATATATATATATATATATATATATATATATCATGTGTCAGGTCATGTTATATGCTACTGGTACCATGTAACCCAGTACTACCTTCCTAATAGTCGGGTCACCGGCGACTAAACTGGTCCCTTCCACCAGACTTGTTTGGCGAGGAGGGTAGCTAGTCTTCCTGAAGGATTAAAAACAAGACCTTCCAAAGGGCGAATGGACCCTTTTTCGGGGTCAACGGCCAACTAGCACTGTGTGTGTTTGTGTGTATGTATGTGTGTGTGTTGGTGTGGAGAGGGCTCCAGTAAGCCGTGGTGAAGGCAACCTTTCTAGGAGAAGCAAATCTCTGATTTAAAAAACCAGAAAGCGGGAGACCAGTACCCGCATTAAGCTGGTCTGCAGTTTAATTTGTTGCTGGCTATCTTGCTCTTTCTTGTTGCTGGATCTCAACATTTTGAACCGAGAGAGAGAGAGAGAGAGAGAGAGAGAGAGAGAGAGAGAGAGAGAGAGAGAGAGAGAGAGAGACTTAGCTGTCATACAAAGCTAAGACTCTGCAACATCATCTGTGTACAGATACTCCCTCAGGAATGTGTCTATTAAAATGATCCTGTGGCGATGGAAGTCATTTTGGGGCTCATGGACTTTAAGTGTCTGAGAGAGTGGCACTCGTCTGACAAGACCTTGCAATCATCATTATATATATATATATATGTTAGCGTTGGGACGAGTAAAAGGAATCGAGGATCGGAAAAATCGTAACATATATTGGAATCTGAAAAAAGTGTGCTTATTTTTTGAAGCGGAAAACGTTTTAATTGTCTTTTTTATTTGATTTTGTTTAAAACAAAACTTTCTACTACTGATAGTCATGATGAAATAAAGAGTATTTATTGATTTTAAAACTAAAATTTATAGATCACGCATCGCAGGTGTGTTTTTATGTTTGTATGTTTAAAATATATACACACTTAACATGTGTTTTTTACTGTAATCGCGGAAATATAACCATTGTATAGCTAAATATTTAAAAATTTATATATAAAAAAACAAACTCGGAAGCGTTAATTTTATCGAAATCGGAAATTAAGTATGGAAACGGTAATCGTGAAAGACTTTAGAGTCGTCCCATCACTATTACACACACACACACACACACACATATATATATATGCATATAGTCATCCACATACAGTAGTGTTTCGCTGCCATCACTGCGGCTAGACAATCACTGCCTCAAGACAGGATCGAAACCCGATCGCCCTAACCACAGTCGGAGCTTCTAACCGTTGTGCTATAAGGCTGCTGCTGTGTGGTCAGAGAATTAAAAATGTTTTGACATTGTCCAAAGTACCTAAGCTCAATTTGTTTACGCAAAGAGCATCCTCAACGTTGGCTTTACTGCTAATATATATATATATATATATATATATATATATATATATATATATATATATATATATATATATATATATATATATATATATATATATATATTAGCAGTAAAGCCAACGTTGAGGATGCTCTTTGCGTAAACAAATTATATATATATATATATATATATATATATATATATATATATATATATAAAAAAATAAAAATTTATTTTTTTAAATTTATTTTTATAAAATCTGTTGACAAAAATAATTTATAAATTTTCTTTGTTTATTTTTATTTAACAGTTTACTGTTTTCATAAAAAGCATACATCTTGCTTATAAAACATTCTCTCTCTCTCTCTCTCCCTCTCTCTCTCTCTCTCTCTCTCTCTCTATATATATATATATATATATATATATATATAAATATAAATATAAATATAAATATACAGGGTGTCCACAAAGTCTGACTACATTATGTAGCCAGACTTTGTTTGTTCCTTGCTAATAGAGTCAGATGGTTTTGTGGCCAGGTTCGAATCTCCCAACCAGCTGTGATCATAACTCCCTGCATTAATAGATTCCTGAAAGGATGAAACATTAATGTCCATAGGTATTAAAAAAGTATCATAGTAATAATTTTATATATATATATATATATATAAAATTATTACTATGATATATATATATATATATATATATATATATATATATATATATATATATATATATATATATATATATATATAGGGTGCACATAAAGTCTGGCTACATAATCTATACGGCGCCCACAAAGTCTGGCTACATAATGTAGTCAGACTTTGTGGACACCCTGTATATAGTCAGTAAATTTAGAGTGGGTTTTTGTTATTTTTTATTCATTGTATTTCTATTTTTTTTGTGTTTTTGAACCAGTAACTGCCGGTCGAGCACGAACCATAATTGACAAAAAATTCTTAGGATCCGCGTCAACTTCTGCAAGACTACCTATACGACGAAGCTCCACGGCACTTCCCGAAGCCAGAGTTGCACCAAGTAGGTCATGCTGACTGTTTAAATGTCTGTGACAGGTCTCATTCATTACAGTTTTTTTGAATTAGGCCCAACCATTACGGCGAAGTACTGTCAAAGGATGAAATGTACCAGAAACCTCAACAACACCGAACATTAGTCAACAAAAAAGGCCCACACTACTTCAACACAATGCCCGACCGCACATTGCAAAACAGACCCTGAAAGAAGTTGACCGAATTGGGATTCCAAACTCTGCCTTATCCACCACATTCTTCAGATCTCTCTCCTACCAACTACCACTTTTTCAAGTATCTTGACAACTTTCTGCATAAGAAATGCTTAAAAACCCTAAGCAATATCAAAAATGTCTTCAGCGACTTCATCGCATGACAACTTTCTGCATAAGAAATGCTTAAAAAACCCTAAGCAATATCAAAAATGTCTTCAGCGACTTCATCGCATGACAACTTTCTGCATAAGAAATGCTTAAAAAACCCTAAGCAATATTAAAAATGTCTTCAGCGACTTCATCGCCATCAGAACGCAGATTTGATGTATGTATTTTCTTTCCGATCAGATTTTGTTAATATTTGTTTTTGTAAATGTAATTAATAAGACGTCTAGTATATAAAGTTTTGCTTATTAGGTTCGAGAATACATATTCTGTCTACTAAAATTGTCGAAATTGGATGCGCGGACACGAAAGTTGGTTTGTAAGATGTTTAGCAATAGTGCTGTTGTCAGACAAAGTGTACAGTTAATCTCCTCGACAAGGTTTTTATAGTCGAGTTTAATAAAAAAAAATAAAAATAATTATTTTCAAAAATAAATTGCAAACCTCGAATAGAGTTTTGTGTGGAATAAACCTTTCATACAAATTTAAATGCCTTGACACTGAATTAAAAAAAACATATACATAGGCTTGACTACCACAACCTTATCGAGGAGATTAAGCATGCACTTTTTTCTTCATCTATGATCCGTTTCTAGCGATTTCTTGTCAAATATACCAGATATGTTGATTGTTTATCCTTTCCCAAGGCAATCAACTGACAAAATTCTTTGCAACCCCCAAATAAAGAGGCCAAAGCTTTGTCTGCTGATGTTTCCGTTATGAACAGCTTTCAAATGTTGCTCTTCATTCACTTTACTGTAGATTTGACTCTGGAGCGAAATGCTAGATCCATTTTTAATCCATTGCAGTATAGTAACTCTAAAACTCCTTTCTATCGCTTTTGCAATCAACGTTTGCAGTCGTCAACGCGTTATTCTTTTGTGATTGACTATAAGCAAATGCGGCACCCACTTTGAATCTGACTTTTGCAAATGCAAAATACACTGCCTTTTAATATCTTCAACTCCTCTGCTATCTCACAAATCTTCAGTTCACGATCACTCAAAACGAGTTAACAGGTTTTTTTTTTTGTTTCCAGGACAACTTTGTTGAGCTGAGCGCTCTTCATCATTTATGTCTGTTCATACTCCCATGAAGGTTCCTCCTTTAGAAAAACCCTGTTAGGGTGAGTGCCGCTTCGGTCTGGTACATGTCTAAACATAATTAAATAGGCTTTGTCCGTCAGTGTCTCAGTCTCTCGTGATTCAATTCGAAGTACAATTTTCACCGCAAAACGTGCAGACTGCTGAATTAACATGCAGAATGCGAACAAACATCTTGCTGCAAAACTCCCCACTTATGATCTCTCTGTAAATCTGGTGCACAATTCACAGTAACAATTTATATCCCAGTTGCAATCTCGCGTGTTTAGAGTTAATTTAAGTAATTCTTCCACCAATTACCGATCCAATTCTGTGTGGCGTAGCATTCTCTTTCATTTCTTTCCTACGTTACATTAATGTTCTATCCGATTTAATTTTAAAATTCGATACTCAGAAGGAGGACGTCGCAGGTTGAGAATCTAATATATAGAAGACTATATGCCTGTCTGTCTGTCTGTCTGTCTCCATATTTTTAAACTTTATCTCTATCGAAACTAAAAAGTCGTAGAGCGGCACGAGGGGCCTCAAATGATTGGATTTTTACGGGCCGTCCTTCTATACGTCTTTCGTCGGTGAAAATAGTTTTAAGGGGCCCAAAAGAGGTCAAAATTGAAAAAAAAAATAATTATACATTTTGTGCATTCATCTTAGTTTTTTTTTTAAATTTTTAATCAGTTCATATGCATGTCACGTTGGTACAGTGGTAACGTCACCAGCTTTCTATGCTACATTCTTGCTTTCGGTTTCAATTCTAGTTTATGGCACCAACTACTTGTTTTTACTTATGAAATCACGACACTCTAATGATAGATACATAATCTGGACAAACAAAAATATATTTAAGCGTATTTTACGACCGTGCAAAGACCCCCCCCTCCCACACACTAATATTACATGATGGAAAGGAATCATATCTCTGAACTTACATGTTCACTACAGATGCTTTGAGTACATATTCACCAAATAACTACTATCATCGTATAATCGATAGCTTGTCATGATGAAGCAACGCAACTGAAGTTTGCGGATGGAAAGATTTATGGTGTCTGTGACCGATTATTTACGTTCTCTTTGCCGGGCTGTTAACGGGGAACATCGAAGACGTTCGAGTTTCTATTTTTCTTTTTTGCTTTTATTTTTCTTATTAACTCTTTCATGTTTGACTGTGTTTTCTGAAGGGACGACGATAGTCGAAAATGAAACTGCTTTCGTTTTCCCCCGATCCCATGACAAATGGTTCCTGCTTCCAAGCGAGACGATGGAAACAAACAGATAAACGGAGCGACGACACGAACAAGAAAGATGACTTTCTAGTTAAGAAAAAAGAAACAATATGCCCGAACGCACGCGCATGCGTACGTACACATACAAGCGCGCGCACACACACATACACGCACACACTCACGCACACGCACACGCAAACGTACACACGCATACGCACACACACGCACACGCAAACACACGCACACGCACACGCACACACACGCACACGCACAATACACGCACACACACACGCACACACACACACGCACATACACACATGCACACGCACACGCGCACACACATGCACACACACGCGCACACGCGCACACGCACACACGCGCACACCACACACGCGCACACCACACACACGCGCACACACACAGAGATATACATTCGAGAGTCAAACAAGCAGTAAAGCCTCTTATAGTACGGGAATAGTACCATTAAAATGAGCGACCGTTTAGTTGGAGAGCTACCAAGACGGGAGTGTTACCATTAAAACGAGCGACTTTTTTGTTCCAAAATTTATTTTGCCTATATAGTCACCACTATTCTCAATGCACTACATTTTGCTTACAAATTTTTAACCTAAAAAATTTAAGAGCTACAAAGACGGGAGTGGTACCATTAAACCAGCAACCTTTTGTGCTCCAGAAATATATTTTTTTTCTATATAGTAACTACCATTCTCAATGTTTTTTTTTTTACCAGTAATAATAGGTGGCTGTGCATGAGCATCTGGAGCGCGCTTTGTCATACGAGGTTCGTTCCAAAATTAAAGACTTCAGGAATAGTAATTTTTTCTACATAGTAACTACCATTATCAATGCCTTTTTGTCAGCAATGAACAACGGCTGTGCATGGGCGTCTGGAGAGAGCTTTGTTATGCAAGGGCCGTTCCAAAAGAAAAGCCTATAAAGCCTACAAATTTTTAACCTAAAAAAGTTGAAGAGTCATAAAGACGGGAGTGGTGTCATTAAAACGAGAACCTTTTGTGCTCCAGAATGTATTATTTTCTACATGATCATTCTCAATGTACTTTTACCAGCGATGATCGATGGCTGTGCATGGGCGTCTGGAGTGCGCTTTGTCATTCGAGGGTCGTTCCATATACTCATAGTTGTATTTACATGTTGGCATACGTTATATTGATTGATTTCGTACTGTACGGTTTTTATAAATCACTAGTTAATTCAACTTTAGACCTGCGGTTATTTTAATTCATTGGATATTGAAATAACTTTAGTTTTAAAAATAATTCGGTGTCATAGTCTATGAAACCAATTTATGACATACTGCAACATGTCAGTAGCTTTCAGAATATATCAATATATTTTCTCTTATCTCTGTAATTGAGCACTCAGGTATTTTTTCTTACAAAAACCGTCTTATTATTGTGCGTCTTCTTCCTTTTTTATCTTTTTCATCCTCCTCTTTTTTCATCATTTTTTTCTTTTTCCTTTTCATCATCTCTTTTTCTTCTTTTGTCGAAAACCAAGAAAAATAGGTTTGCCTAAAAAAAACTTAAAAAGAATAAAAAAAGGGGGGAAAACCATCGGGGAAAATATGTCAATTCAAATAAATAGTTCGTTGTTTTAGAGATAATCGCTTCCAAAGGTCCACATTAAAACACTGAATCGATCAACCACCGATCGCGCAGCCCCTTTTGCTATGACCTCGAGGTTTTGGTAGGAGGTAAAGAGAGGAGGGCTTATACTGTCCCCTCTCCGGAGGGAAATGCCTAATTAATCGTTTTCAACCAAATTTATAGTTTGGCAATCGTCGGCGGAACCGAATTGCAATCTGATCGCAAGCAAAGACACGCAAAGTAAACGGTGTTCTTGAGGGTTGACTTTACAAGCTGATAGATCATGTGTGTTAGCCAAAAAGATAAGGATATAGATATAGAGAGAGGGAGAGGAAGAGAGAGGATAGTCAAAAGAGACAAGGAGAGAGATCGGGAGAGGGAGAAAGGGGGATAGCCAAAGGAGAAAAGGAGAGATAGAGAGAGAGGGAGAGGAAAAGAGGGTATAGTCAAAAGGGACAAGGAGAGAAATAGGGAGAGGGAGAAAGGGGGATAGTCAAAGGAGAAAAGGAGAGAGACAGAGAGAGGGAGAGGAAAAGAGGGTATAGTCAAAAGGGACAAGGAGAGAAATAGGGAGAGGGAGAAAGGGGGATAGTCAAAGGAGAAAAGGAGAGAGATAGAGAGAGGGAGAGGAAAAGAGGGTATAGTCAAAAGGGACAAGGAGAGAAAAGAGAGAGAGGATAATCAAAAGTAACAAACCGCACTTTTTGGTATAACTGCTAATCTCAGTCGGTGCAATGGCTGGCACAGAACAAAGCAGACAGTAGACTTAAAGTTTTACATAAGATTTATTTCTTCTCCTCGATGCATGTCTTAATGAAGATTGAGTAGATTAAACGCCACCCCCCGAAATTTGGGAAATTCTACGCCCGGTGCGGAACATACAGTGCCTAGCATTCTCAAATGATGACCCATCTGGTATTGGGCAGGATCATTGTTGCTTAACTTTTGTGATCTGGCGAAAACCGGTGTGTCAAAGTGATTATGCCGTATATAGAGGGGAATAAGTAAACAAGTACAAAATAATAAAATCACGGTTTCAAGCGCGACAAAAGATGCCCCTCCTCCACCTCCGCTTGAAGTCAGATTATATTTATTGCTTTTGCTGTTTCCTCTTTTTCTTTCTTTCTCTCTTACCCTTTTCCGGTCCCCCCGCCCCCCCATCTCCCTCTCTCTCTCTCTCTCTCTCTCTCTCGTCGTCTTCCTTCGCGATTCTGCGGTCGTGGATCGATATGTTTGCTCTGTTGATTGGAATACCTCTGCTTCGTTATTTCGTTGATTGATTACCTCTGAGCCAAGATCTTGGACATGCGCACTGGGGGCAACGGAAGACGACGAGATCTGGAAACAAACAAAAGACAAAAAAGAAAAAAAAGTAATAAATGAATAAAAACGAAAGCGTTGTAAGCAGTGAGGCTTGTCGTGATTGTTCGCAAACGTATCGGCATGACCTAAGATGTTTCTGATTACTGATTTAACGTTCGTGTTCTTTATTTTAAGGCATATCAACTCTTTCGGGGTCATTCAATATAGAAACGTAATACTCTCTTTAAACGTTGCATTTCTTCACCTTTACTCCTTTTTCGTTTTTACTCCTTATCTCCATTTTTTTTCTTCTCTTTTTCTTCCTCTTTTTCTTTTGTACAAACTCTCTTTTCTTCTTTACTCATTCTTTTTATTCTTCGTTTTTCTTCTACTTCTTCTTCTATTACTTATTTTTTCTCTCTTTTTTCTTCTATTTTTCTTCATCTTCTTTTTATCATCTTCTAAGTCCTCTCCTTTTTTCTTTTCTTTTTCTATACTCAATCTTCTGCTTCTTTACTTTGTCTTTTTTCTTCTTTTTCTCTTTCTTCTTTACATTTTCTATTCTTCTTTTTCTTCTTCTTCTTCTTCTTCTTCTTTACTCTTTCCATTCTTCTTGTTTTTCTTCTTGTTGTCCTTCACCCTGTTTTTTTCTCTTCTTCTTCTTCTTCTTCTTCTTCTTCTTCTTCTCCTTCACCCTATTTTCCCCTTCCTTTTCTTCTTTTACTTCTCTATTTCTTCTTCTATTTTACTCATTCTCTCTTTCCTTTTCTTCTGAAACTTTCTAATCTAAATTTATTTGATTGCGATGAATACCAAAGAGAAATTCGTTACATAAATAACCATGTCTTCCCAAAATGGTTACCCATTTAATTATTAGCCATGCTCTACGTTATTTAACTTCCTCTACTAAACCGGGCAATAGAATTTATTGAATTCGATCAACTGAAAGAACATTTCTATTGATTGGTCAATTACGAGTTATCTGCTGATTGGGCAGTTACGAGTTCGATTCTTGTTAAAAGTTTAGCCATGCTGGCGACGGTTGATACGCAGCAACACATGTTCATGAATAACGTTTGCGCACATAAAAATTATTTAATAAATATCTAATATATTAATCAATATTTTAAAAAATATTTAAATATTTCATAAATGAAAAATTAATAACAACAAAAAAAAGCGTCTTTTTAAATTTATATTTTTATTTTATTTATTTATTTTTGATTTTTATCATTTATTTCTTTAATATATATATATATGTATGCATACATATATATATACACACATACACACACATATATATATAACTACTTAATTTACTCACATCAAATTAATATACGAAAGTATAGATTTATGCGTAAACTTTAAGTATTTACTTCAAAAGTTCTCAATACGTAGGTAGAGCTAGTTAGTAATTTATAAAATATATATGGCGATTAAGCTACACTGAATATTCCGCGTTTCATCCACTCTAGGACTCTTCATGCTTATGCGCGAATTCTGTGGTTGTTTAAAAACGATAAACAACCACAGAATTCGCGCATAAGCCCGAGGAGTCCTAGAGTGGATGAAACGTGCAATATTCAGTGCAGCTTAATCGCCATATATATTTTATAAATTACCATATATATATATATATATATATATATATATATATATATATATATATATAAGATGCGATATTTTAGAGTTTAAGTCCCTTTGAGTTGTTTTATTTCAGTAGTTTCCTATTTATATCGATAGATTTATGGGCCTTGTGGCTTCATACCTTTTCCAAAGGTATTAATGCCTTCTGCTTAATCAAATGGTTAGTGTTTGTGAATGAGCTGAGAAATTGATGTTTAATCCTCAGTTGAGTCATACCAAAAACTCAAAAATGATACTTCATGCCTCCTTGCCAAACACTCAGCAGGCGAGAATCTATAGAAAGTAAAGCAATCAATCTAAAGGAGTGGTGCTCTCCCCTACATCTTGATATAATAGTAGCCAACAACGAAAAGGATATTTATTTATTTATTTGCGAACTGTTATCGTCATTTTCATAATGGTTGTTGTTTCATTAGGCTTCGGCCTTCTATTCCTCTGGCTTTCTTCAGCTAGTTATTAGCCACAACGGGATAGGAATGCCGAATCTATTAACTGTATTCTCAGTATCCACTGCCTTCCATAGTTGTTGTTGTCCCACCAGGTTTTGGCCAACTAGCCTGATTTGGGTAGAATTTAAACCGCTATCTTCAGACAATGTTCATCCGTCGCGGTTAGCAACCACCTGAAGAAGGCCAGAGGAATAGTTGGCCGAAACAACAACTATGAAGATGAGGATAACAGTTCAGAAAAAATCATCTCAAAGGATTCCAATAAAACAAGTGAAGCATGCATAGTCCCCCATGAGTGCACAGTGAACGAGGCATGGACGTCAAATCCTGGTGAAAAGGAACAAACGTAAAATGTAAATTTAAGTTATGCACCATGCAAGAAAAAGAAACGACTAAGCCCCCCCTCCTATTTAGCCCCCAATATTCCCAAACCCTTAACATATTTAAACTTGAGTTCAGCATTATGCAAAACTGCTAAATAGACATACACAGAGAATTTTGGACAAATATGGTAAAATAGTCCCAAAAATGGAGTGTTTTTATTAGCCCTAAAAGAGCCCCTGGGCCACACCCAAGAATTATCGGGAAATATAGACAAACAAAATTATATAGAAATCAGTTAGTTCCAACTTTTCAGAAAGTTTTATAAAAATCCAAGGCATCAATTTTTTTTACTAAACACAAAAGTGTCAATTTTAGCCATTTTAACCCGAAAGCCACCCCTAGGAGGGCAAGTGGAATTTTCCCGGAAAATCCGTTCTGTTACTTTTTTTTACTTATATCATGTTTAACGTTTGTACAAAATTAAAAAAAAAAAATCCAAGGCGTAATTATTGAGAAAAGTGCGGGCAGACGAACGAATGAACGGCCGAACTGATAAGGATGAATTTATAATTATATATAATGAAAAAATGTGTTTTTGATGTAATTTTAAAAATTATTTTGTTGAGAATATGCAATGTGACCCCTAATATCGTCCGGTGAGTCGCAAAGACAATTCTTTCACAATTGCATTTGATGCAAATATACTTCACTTTATGCCTCGGTTGCACACGATGTGTGTGTTTTTAAAGGTTTTATTCACCCAAAGCAAAACGCATTGCTACTTGGACGTAAGGTGCAACTATTTGAGACTAAGTTTACGGGAGCACTATGTCGGCAGGTGTACAGAGATATTTTAAATTTCTGCGTGTTGTTACAACCAGAAAAACTGAAAATAGGAGTATTTCAAAGTATAGTAGTTCGAGTAAGAAAAACTATTAGATTGAAAAATTTTCTGGCATCTAGAAACCTCTACAGTAAAGGGGTGGGGTTTCACAGCTTGTTGAGTTAGTCGAAGGTATTTACGCCGAAGAGGCATAAGTGTTACGAGTTCGTTAAAGAACATTATATCAAATAGTGAAAAAATGACTCAATGTTAACAATGTTCCGCGTCAGAATACTTATTATTTGAAAAGAAACCAATTGCATTGGTTTATTACTAAGCTAAACATGTAAAGGTGAATACTATAAAGATGACTCCATGTTAACAATGTTCCGAGTCGGAATAATTATTATTTATTAAAATAAACAATTCTTATTAAGCGAAAGATGTAAAGGCGAGTAGTAAGAAGATGACTTCATGTTAACAATGTCCCATGTCGGAATAATTGTTAAAATATTCAGTTGTATATGGCACTCCTCTGAAGGTTTAAGGTTCAGTACTCAATGGGAGCAATACCCAGATTACAATTGCGAATTATTTAGATCTACCCGGTAATGACTGAAAGATCGAGAGCATTCTATCTGCGTGGAGTAAATTCGTTGGACATTCCCGGTTCGACAGAAAAATTCTCGAGTTCAACCAGATACAGGTGACGAACGTTGGAGGTTGCATCGGCCGAAACGTTGCAAAAATAGCACTCAAGATGAGAACTGTCGTCCGAATAATCCAAATAATATGAATTATCAATCCTCATGTAATAATATTTCAGAACCATAATGTCGTTATTTCTTCATTATCGTGAAATGAACGATTTTGAAAACATTCTGGCGAATATAATGAGTTTCTTTTCAGACAAATCTTGTGAATGGATTTCGCTTATATTTTCAGCTCCGTTTTGTGTTATTTGGAAGTGGTATCTTTTTAAAATTAATCTCTATTAATGACAAACTATGAAACGCTGAAACTATATACTTAAACATTATATAAATTAGTTTTCGCGTGACGTCCAACGAATCTTTCACGAAAACCACCCGTCTAGCTGAATCCACTGTGAAAAATTTCCCCACTCTATATCTGTGACCTAAATCAAAACACGGATTCCATGAACAAAGCTTCTTTCTTAGAACTGCACGCCTGTGGAACTCTGTTCCGTCTGCCTGCTTCCCACCGGACTACAACTTGGATGTCTTCAAGTCCAACGTTAACAAATTCCTAATGAACCGCCCCCTTAAGTAAACACTTCATCAAATCTCCACACTAACGTAATGTAATTGCAATAACCCTTATCCCTGAGTGGCTTCCGGGCCTTGATAAGTGGTGATCACTGTGTAAAAAACAAAACAAAAACGTTCTTAAGGACGTCATATATTTTATGACCTGTAAGGAAGTGTATCTCAAAATTCACATTTTTTATTAAATATTTATTGGATTTAAGATAAAAATTTTTTTTAAAACAATCGCATAACCAGGCCTTTCTCTAATATGGTTGCGTGGATTTTCTGCTGGGTTATAATTAAGGAAATTATAAAGCGGATCTTGGGTTTACTTTCATCAGCCGCGTAACTATTGCTTCGTTTATTTTGTCCTTTAGTCCTCACATTCCAGGAGCGATGTTTTCTGAAAAAGAGGGAAGAATTGCTGTTTTCTGGTTCAGAATTTATTTCTATCTCACACACATCGCAAGCAAGAACAAAATTAAAAATTACCACAGTCTAGAAGGATTTCTCTTTCACTGACCAAGGATAGGAAAAAAAACTAAGTGTAGTATAAAAGCAGATACTACACTTTGATCATAGCGAAACGGGATTCACTTGTGTTTATTTGAATCAAATAACGTCGAATCAGTAATTTTACAAAAGCTTTTATGTATATTTTATGTTTTATTAAAAACAAACCTATTGCTGATTCCAATAAAATTTAAACCATATGTATGAGGCACTAGTTAATTTATTTATTGCGGACTATTATCCTCATCTTTATTAGTTGTTGTTTCACGACGTTTCGGCCAACTATTACTCTGGCCTTCGTCAGATGATAACCGCGACGGTAACTCCGAATCTAGCTGTGTTCTCAGCAATTACTGCAGTTAGGAGATTGGTAGTTCCTATCCCGACGAAGTTACCACCTGACGAAGGCTAGAGGAATAGTTGGTCGAAACGTCGTGAAACAGCAGCTAAGGAAGATTGGGATAATAATCCGCAATAAAAATAAAATAAATAAATAATACTTATCTTAATAATGAATTCCGATTAAATAATATATATATACCATTCTTTACGGACCCGACCATGGAAGAACAGATGATGAATAAATGTGGATTTATAAGACCAAAAAATACAACCTTGATCGCTCTTCGGGGCCCGTGGCGTAGTGGATTGTGACGTTGAATCTCTACGGTTCACGGTGAGAATTGTCTGAGGATAGCGGTTTCAATCCTACCCAAACTCAGGCAGAGGCTTACTTGACCAAAATGTGATGAGACGACACAACTATGGATAGCAGTAATTGCTGAGAATGCAGGTAGGAGATTCAGAGTTCCTATCCCATCGCGGTTACCACCTGAAGAAGGCATGAGGAATAGTTAGCCGAAACGTCGTGAAACAACAACTAAGAAAGACGAAGATAATAGTTCGCAATAAATAAATTAATAAAAATAATACTCATCTCAATAATGAATTCCAACTCAATAATATATACGGACCCGACCACGGAAGATAATAAATAAACATGGATTTATAAGACCAAAAAATACAACCTTGATCGCCCTTCGGGGCCCGTGGCGCAGTTGATAGAGATGTTGAATCTCTACAGTTCCAGGTGAGAATTATCTGAAGATTGCAGTTTCAATTCTACCCAAAGCCGGCCAGATGCTTACTTGGCCAAAACGTGGTGAGACGACAACAACTATGGAAGGCAGTAATTGCAGTGAATGCAGTCAGGAGATTCTGAGTTCTTATCCGTCGCGGTTACCACCTGACGAAGGCCAGAGCAATAGTTAGCCGAAACTTCGTGAAACAACATCTAAGAAAGACGAGGATAATAGTTCGCAATAAATAAATTGATAAAAACAATATTCATCTCAATAATGAATTCCAATTAAATAATATAGTTGAAATTGAATCTTTCACGAAAAACACCCGTCTAGCTGAATCCACTGTGAAAAATTTCCCCCACTCTTTATCTGTGCCTAAATCAAAACGTGGATTCCATGAACAAAGCTTCTTTCTTAGAACTGCACGCCTGTGGAACTCTGTTCCGTCTGCCTGCTTCCCATCGGACTACAACTTGGATTTGTTCAAGTCCAACGTTAACAAATTCCTAATGAACCGCCCCCTTAAGTAAACACTTCATCAAATCTCCACACTAACGTAATGTACTTGCAATAACCCTTATCCCTGAGTGGCTTCCGGGCCTTGATAAGTGGTGATCACTGTGTAAAAAAAAAATTTTTTTTCAAAAATTCAGTTCCTTCTTACTATATTAAATGCAAAAAACAAACAAAAGGAAGACAGTAAAAATAAAAAAGAAAGAAAATAATACAGTGTTGTAATCTTAGTAAAAAAGGACTTGTAATATTCCTTCTTAAATCCCGAACAACGTCGGATCTTTTTGCTAGCAAATGGACCTTGGGTTTACTTACGGAAGCCACGTAACTCTTCTTTCGCTTATTTTGTTCTTTGGTCCTCACATTCCAGGAGTGCTGTTTCTGACAAATAGGAAAAAATATCTGTTTTCCTGATCAAAATCTATTCTATTTTACAGTATCGTTGATAAGAACAAATCTTAAAATTGCCACAGTTTAGAAGGATTTTTCTTCCACTGACCAAACACAGAAAATACAAAGTACAGTGTAATATCAGACACTACACTTTGATCCTAGCCAAAGAGGGATTCACTTGTGTTTATTTGATCAGATCATATCAAATCAGTAGTTAATTTTACAAGTCTTTACGTATATTTTATGTTTTATTAAAAGCAAACGCATTGCTGATTCCAATGAAAATTAAACCATTTGTATGAGACACGAGTTCAAGCAACGGGGGAAAAAATGGAGGCAGAAGAAATAATAAAAAAGGAAAGAAAATAATACAGTGTTGGGAGCCTCACAGTTCAGTTTCTTGCAACAATATTTAAGGAAAAATATGGACGCAGTAATAAAAGGGGAATAAAAATAAAAACAGTGATGTGATCTTAGTGAAAAAAGACATTAATATTCTTTCTTGAATCCCGGACAACTTCGAATATTCTTGCTAACAAAGGAGAGTAGAAAATGAATCTTGAGTTTACTTCTGGTAGCCACGTAACTTTGTTTCCTTTATTTTGCCCTTTAGTTCTCACATTCCAGGAGCGATGTCTTTGACAAAGAGGGAAGAATTGCTGTTTTCTTGATCAGAATCTATTCCATCTAATACTTATCGTTGGCAAATTTTTGACTTTGAAGTATCATTTTTTAGCTCCTTACATCAAGTTGCTTCATGACTTGTCTCGAGCGCTTTCAATAAAATTTGAAGATAAAATTAAAATGCACCGCGCTGCATAGGTATTGAACTCACAAACTTCAGATGATGAGACTTTTATGTTTAATGCATACGTTTATTCCCTTTTTTCCATCGACACAAATAACCCATTCAGATTAACCATAAAAAATCCATAGCACATATTTTACTGCTTCAAAGCTTTTCTTTAATGCAGTTCAGTGAGCAGTGGTTAACGGGAAGAAACATTTCAGTGATCACTTGCTGCTGTCAATAAGTATTCATTTTACGAGGGAGTCACCACTTATTAAGGCTCGAAGGACACACGAGGATGAGGGTTAATGAGTGTACGGCGGTAACCGAGACAACAGCATAGTGATTATCACTGGTGGAAATTGTGTCGAATTCGATTATTTAATGAATATAAAGAACATGAATGTGATGGAAAGTTTATGAGACGAAAAATGAATTAGAATAAGATGAAGAGAAAATGACGACGACGACGACGACGACGACGACGACGACGACAACGACGATGATGATGATGATGATGGTGATGTTGTTGTTGAGCACCATTCATTCATTTCACATGAATCAGGTGGTTCTGTTGTTGGCATTCGTTTCCCTGATATCTTTCTAGTTCGAACTAATTATAGGAAGATATCGGTTGCTTACGGTAGGGGCCACGTGAAGGTAGCCAACATCTCAAAATGAAAGTGGGAGACAAAAACTGGACTGGAAACAAACAATTGAGAGAAACTTGATCGCAAAGGGAAGGGTTTCGAGGGATGCTGTGGATCAAGATTTAGATAAAAAAACGATCGTCTACTTTGACTGTCTCATGCGTCGCAGGATGTGGTATTTTCTACATGTAGGCCTAAGTTTAAATGAAAGTGAAAGTGTTTCTGTGGAGCGAATTTGATTCGATCTTACGACACTCAGTTTGTCCGTCCGTATCGTTATTCACTTTGTCACCGTCATTTTTTGATGATGATGATGATGATTCAAGGGGAAAGATATGGTGAAGAAGATGAAGCTAACGAAAAGAAAAATTAGATGAAGATGGAGAAGAAACAGTATAATGAGATGAATGAAATGAATAATAATAATAATAATAATAATAATAAGAAGAAGAAGAAGAAGAAGAAGAAATGAAAGAAGAAAAGATGCTGAGTTGATGATGAATTGGCCTAAACATCTTGAAATCAACGGCGTCTAATGATTCCGCATTAATGATGACACGATGAGAGATAAGTCGCCGCAGAGAAAAAAAGTTTGATCTTAACGAAGAAATGTCAAAATGATGAAATGAATTATTCATATACGTTTTCATTTTTTGTGTTGGTGTTGCCAAAGGAAACAGATGAGTCCTAACCTAGTATAATATTCGATTGGGTGACTAGTTAGAGCTTAAACTAGAGAATGGTATAAAAATATACCCGACATCGAAGAGAAAAGAATAAAACAAAAAATAAATTTTTATTATTTCGACTACTTGGATATTGTTCTAACAACGTTTTAATCAATGTAACCACCGATCTTCTCCAGGTGCGTCTTGACGAACAGATGAATATGTACGGAATTTCGAACTAGAAGATGTAGATTGTTTTCATTCCGTCAGCCATGACCAGGTAAAAGTCTTAAGTAATTTATATTATAGTTTTGGTAACGTTTGTTCGATAAATTGAACCGTTAACCTCCAAAACACCGCTTAGAAAATTTCAGTATCCATCACATTATCCATTGTGTCACCAAAGATTCTAGTATGAATTTCAGGAACTTTGAACCTACTCTTGTTCGAGGTCTGTCTGTCTGTCTGTCTGTCTGTCTGTCTCTCTCTCTCTCTCTCTCTATATATATATATATATATATATATAAATATATATATATTATATGTAATTTATACTGCTTGGAATAACAGTTACAGACAAATAACACAAAGTTCTTAACTAGATAGAGTCCTGGTACTAGGATGTGAAAACTTCAAAAAAACATTCTATGCGGTGATGAGATTGTCTAGTTGTGCAAAATTATAATTAATGAACTATTATATACTTCTAGGTCAATATTCGGTCGAAACAGCTATACACGATTTGTTAAAGCCTAATATTTTGAAAAATGAGTAACGAAAGGTGTCTGGTTCTTGTAAAATGGTATGGTTAATATATATATATATATATATATATATATATATATATATATATATATATATATATATATATAATAAAAATTACAATTAAATTTACCAAAATGATCCAAGATGGTAAAACTAAAGTATATTATAAATATTAAAGAATTAATATTTATAAAGTTATCTCAACCAGATGTAAAAGCTCGATTACGCAATTTCCTTGGATTTTATTTGTGCGAATGGAGATTTAATTAACTTTCTTGGATTTACATTTTTGGATTTTACCGTCATTGGATACTTTACCTTTCACCAGAATATCCATTCACGTGAAATCACCTTTTTCTTCACCATATTCCCTCTGCTTCACTTTTTGTTATCAAGTAAGATCTTTGACTTTCTTGCAGTTTCACCAAATACTTTTGTATGCAAAATCCGATCCCGAATTTTGCTAATTCCTACCCTCTGAAAAGAAGGAAAATATTTCTTCGAAACTCCGCGGATTAAGGACTATCCAATTATTAAGTGTTTCCTTTTCAGATTAAATATGGTTTTAACTCTTTTTCAAAGTGTTTTATTAACTATTTGCTCTTATATATATATATATATATATATATATATATATATATATATATATATATATATATATATGCTAGCAGAAGTACCCGTCGTTGACTGGGTTCAAAAACAGCCAACAGAAAATGGACTGTGATTGATGAAAGTATGATAGGTTATGAAAAAGAGGGGTTGTAAAGAAAGAGATAGGTTTTCATACTCCAAAATTTTACCCTATGATAAATATGATGAAAATAAAGATAATTTTCGCGAAAATATATTTTTTAATATTAACTTTATTTCCATTCGTAGCCAAGAGTAACCAACAAAACGACGTTTCCTTACAAAGAGAAAATGTTATATATAATAATGTAAATATACAAGAAATATATGTTACCATATTGAATAAAAGTTACTTTTATGGTAGAAAGGTTCATTTGTTTGTATTTTTAAGTAGTTTGTTAAAAAAATTTTTTTTTAATTCACGAACCGGTTTAAGAAAAAAAATCAAAATGGCAGTGACTTTAAAATGGAGAGCCCCGTTTTCAATTTGAAGGAGGGGCACCTGAGCATTCTGTGTTAACAATTTAAGAGAATATTTATAAACATATTTTAATGTGTTCCGTTGAGGAATATTCGATTATGGCATGTGTAGTTTATATAAAAATTCAGTTAAGTAGTTATCGTCTCTAATTTCGTTTTAATTTCGGTTCGCTGAAATTATTTCAAGTAAAGAGCATTAAAAATATTTCAAAACAACAAAAAAACATCAACTGAACTTTTATTGACTATGATAACATTTATTTCTTACATATTTATTTTTTCGGGTAGTCGTTTGTTGGCTTTTCTGCTAAACACTCTTACTAAATAATATCAATGAAATATCGAAAAACAAAGAAACAAAAACAGTTTTGAAAAATAATGAAGCTTTACTTGCTTTAGTAAAATAATCCGAAACAGCAAAATTGGGATATTAAAAAAGTAAACACGTGATTACTTTAGTTTTTTAAAGCAAAGACTCGATATAAATAAGAAGAAAATAGCGCCGTTTTCAAGCAGAACGGCTTCATTTCAGTTTTACAATATTGAACGGTGTAATATTGCGCCGTCGGATTCAGGGTTGTACTATTGTAATGTAAAGAACACGCAGAAAGGGTTGTAATCAACTGAATTCCTTCTAGTACACTGACAAAAAGCTTAAAAAGATATATAAATAAAAATAAAAAGGTTATATAAATGTTTTAAAAAGACACGTAATCATTTGAGCAGGCTTTCTTCCTTCTTTTGACACGGTAACAAGTAACATTCTTATTTTTTTATTATTTGCAAGAGAGCTATATGCCCAGTCTGTTAAATCCAAGGTAGCTGATCAGCGGCTTGGATCCCACCAGTTTTGGCAAATAACAAATAGGATCCTGAACAGAAGTGTGCGTTCTATCCCAACCATTATCAATGGACCAGAGGTCATCTCGTTAGCGTCAGACAAGGCCAAACTATTTGCAAAGAACTTTGCAGCTAATTCTACCCTATGCGACAGAAGGCCATCAACTCCCCATATTTCCTCCTATAACACAAAACAAGCTAGGTAACATACAAATATCCGTACATGAGGTCGCCAAGCTAATAAAGAACCTAGATTCCAGCAAAGCAACTGGCCCTGATGGCATCCCAATTATAGTGTTAAAAAAGCTTCAACCAGAACTTGCTCCCATACTTACGAAACTATTTAAGCGCTGCCTTAAGGAGAAGTGCTTTCCGACTCCCTGGAAGACCTCATCAGTTTGCCCTGTATTTAAGAATTCAGGTGATAAGTCATCTCCCTCTCAATACAGACCTATAAGTCTCCTGTGTGTTATGAGTAAGTTGCTGGAATCCATATTAAATAAAGAAATAGTCAACCACCTCAGAAAGAATAACCTTCGTAGTGACACACAATATGGTTTCCGCTCTGCAAGATCTACCGCAGATGTGCTAACGGTTATATCCCACAGGATTAGTGAATCTCTTGACAAAGGCTTCCTTTCTAGGGCAATTGCTCTCGACATACCAAAGGCCTTCGACAAGGTATGGCATAAGGGTCTACTTCACAAGATTTCCAGCTACGGTATAACTGGAAATGTTTTCTCAATCATTAAATCATTTCTCTCTGATAGGCTCATAAGAGTAGTGGTAGATGGACAAAAATCGGAGGCCTGCAATATAAATGCTGGAGTCCCTCAGGAGTCAATCCTGGGCCCAACTCTCTTCCTGATCTACATCAATGACCTCCCTAAACACATACTTAAATCATTCGTTGACATCTATGCTGATGACACGACCATCTACGGCAACACATCAAAGGCTGTAAATGACAAAGTTCTCTCTGATTCTCTCTCCTCTGAGCTCGAGCGCGTGGTTCAGTGGGGGAAGATGTGGCTGGTTACCTTCAATGCATCCAAAACCAAACTGCTATCCTTAAATCATCAACGCTCTGATCCCCATCTGGCATCAATTGTGATGGATGGCTCTCGTCTGGGTGAGGCCCCGTGTTTTGACAAGCTTCTGGGTTTGACCTTTACTCCTGATCTGAAATGGAACACGTACATCAAGTCTGTTGCCAAGGTCGCTGGAAAGATGGTGGGATCCTTCTACCGCTCCAGAAGATATCTCACTACGGATGCAATTCTCTATCTATATAAAAGCCAAGTACGTCCAAGGATGGAATACTGTTGCCTTATCTGGGCAGGAGCTGCTAAAAACACCCTATCCTGCCTTGACAGAGTACAAAATAGACTTCGTGGCTTAGTGGGGGATGCCCTTTTCTCTACCCTGCAACCTCTCTCCCACAGAAGAGACGTTGCGAGCCTGTCCTTGTTTTATCGTTATTTCCATGGCAGGTGCTCGTCTGAACTCCAATCTCTGGTCCCCCCTCACCAATCTTTCACGAAAAACACCCGTCTAGCTGAATCCACTGTGAAAAATTTCCCCCACTCTATATCTGTGCCTAAATCAAAACGCAGATTCCATGAACAAAGCTTCTTTCTTAGAACTGCACGCCTGTGGAACTCTGTTCCGTCTGCCTGCTTCCCTCCGGACTACAACTTGGATGTCTTCAAGTCCAATGTTAACAAATTCCTAATGAACCGCCCCCTTAAGTAAACATTTCAGCAAATCTCCTCACTAACGTAATGTACTTGCAATAACCCTTATCCCTGAGTGGCTTCCGGGCCTTGATAAGTGGTGATCACTGTGTAAAAAAAAAAAAAAAATTATCTATTTATCTATTTTCGAAAGAGTGCCACGTGCAAGTGGACAAGGAAAAAAACCAAAGTTATGCAAAATTTGTGCCGAGAATTGTCTAAAGTTCCGACATTTTTTTTGCTTTCACTTTAATAAGAACGTGAATTTATTCGACATAATATGATTCAACTAAAAAAAAATAAATAAAAGCTAACGTGAATTAATATTAAAATAAAGGTGTTATTGTGGACCCTCACCCCTTTTATATACCGTGTTAAACTTGGTGATATATTTACATTCTAAGGGGGTCAGGCGCGAACGAACACCCCATCATTTTATTATACGATATTTCTTCAAACTGAAACATAATTATCGAAGTATACTTACGCAAATAGATATGAAAAGTCTTTATTAACGTTTGTGCTATATTTCCATGGAGTACAGGCGCGAACGCAGACCCCAGAATTTTATTATATCATCCCTATTGTGCCATAAGTTGAAACATGCTTATCAAAGTATTCTTATATACATCTATATCAAAAACCGTTGTAAACGTTTTTTTTTTCATTTTTTATTTCCATACTTTGGAAGCCAGGCGCGAACGCAGACCCCACAATTTGTATGAACCACTGTTCTGCCAGATCAAACATACCCATTCCTGATCATGGATACATATTCTATCATTATATGTAATTAGTTTTTTTAAAATAGTCAACCATATAGGAGCCTATCCCTGACCACACACACACACACACACACACACACACACACACACACACACACACACACACACACACACACACACACGTTCAGCTTTATATTATAGATATATATATATATTTAAGTAATATATATATGTATGCATATATATATGTATATATATATATAAAAGTAAAATATGTATGTAAGTAAAAATATATTTATATATAAGTAAATAATATATATATATTTTTTTTTTACACAGTGATCACCACTTATACCGGCCCGGAAGCCACTCAGGGATAAGGGTTATTGCAAGTACATTACGTTAGTGTGGAGATTTGATGAAGTGTTTACTTAAGGAGGTGGTTCATTAGGAATTTGTTAACGTTGGACTTGAAGACATCCAAGTTGTAGTCCGGTGGGAAGCAGGCAGCGCTTAAATAGTTTCGTAAGTATGGGAGCAAATTCTGGTTGAAGCTTTTTTAACACTATAATTGGGATGCCATCAGGGCCAGTTGCTTTACTGGAATCTAGGTTATTGATTAGCTTGGCGACCTCATGCACGGATATTTGTGTGTTACCTAGCTTGTTCTGTGTTATAGGAGGAAATATGGGGAGTTGATGGCTTTCGTCGCATAGGGTAGAATTAGCTGCATATATATATATATATATATATATATATATATATATATATATATATATATAAGTAAAAAAACATAAACAAGTAAGTTGTATGTTTTTCAACCATATTTTTTATCAAACAAAATTGAACGAAATAAATAAGAAAACCAATTTTTTGTGTTTTGTAAAGTGAGGTGAGAAAAGATAACGGATGTGGAAGCAACTTCTTCAACCAGGTAACTTTTTGGGGTTTGTTGATTGAGAGCGAAGATATCCATCTTGTATACAGTTGTTAGGGACGGCTGTTTTAAGGTGTGTTGTTCAGTTAATTTATTAACTTTTTTCTTCCAATATTTTCTGCAAAGGTCGTCTGCACTTTTACCATGCATTAATTGACTAATCGGCGTCTTACGTCAGATTACAGTCAAACAATAGCACATGACGTCATATTCCGAGCAAAGCCGAGCGGGCGGTTAGTTACGACTTGTTCGAATTCTGCACAAGTACCAAATAATTCTTAACAGTTGAACAAGAACATTTATTTCGAACACGCTCCTGTCATATCAAACAACATACTGTTGTTTGTATATGCCTGACCTTACTGCTTGTACGCTAAAAAAGCTTCTTAAATGCAGGTGTGCTGTTAGGCTGTGTAAGGTGTCAACTTTGTCAAAATGACCTGTTCTTTCTTTTATGGAATTATTTCGATTATCGATTTTCGATTATCGATACTTATCGAAGACATTCCGATAGAAAAAGTATTTAAGAACAGTGCAAGACACATAACGTACCTTCTTGTGAACTTTCATAAAAATTGACCCAGTCATTTCCAAGCCCATAGGATACAAATTCTCACCCACACATCCACACACAAAAAGTTCCCTTTATACAGTAGTAGTTAGATGAATAGATAGATAGAATCAAAATTTAACAGTTTAAAAAGACCAAACAATTGCATTTCTTTAAAAATGAATACATTTACTTATTAAAATCAAATTTTGATTCCTAAAGGAATCCTTGTAGAGATATTCCGGGTATTTTATTCTTTCTTTTACGTATCATGTTCTAGGTGGTAATGCCTGGCATGTTCTCGGATGTTGTTCAAGCAATCTACAAAATGACACTTAAAAGAAAGTAAAAACCTTGATTATCCTGACGAGAATCTTTTTATGAATTGAAAATTCGATTTAAATTAATAAATATTTTTATTAAAACAATAATAATTCTAGACGTGTTTAGACTTTGTAAACCGTTACAGTTTGAATTTGTATTCTAATATCAACACTGTTTATTAATTAAAAAGCGGATTTTCTATTATACAAACGAACGGTTGCATATGTGCATACATGTTTCTGTAATTTCCCGTTTCAGATGCGACATCCTTGGCCTGACGACGTGATTTCTTTGAAATGGGAAATTACAGAAACATGTATGCACATATGAAACAGTTCGTTTGTATACATGAATTTAATATAATATGTTCTATCTATCTATCTATCTTTATATATATATATATATATATATTTATATATATGTTCACAAATCAAATTAAGCTGAAAAATAAATTTTCAATGATAAGGTAAGCCTATCTTGATAAAAAAATAGGAGTAAACGCCAGAATAATATACACCTATTTGAATAGAATATTAAAAATATATTAGAATACAATAATATAAATATATAAGAATACAATAATATAAATATATTAGAACAGAATAATATAAATATATTAGAATAGAATAATATAAATATATAAGAACACAATAATATAAATATATCAGAATAGAATAATATAAATATATTAGAATAGAATAATATAAATATATTAGAATACAATAATATAAATATATAAGAATACAATAATATAAATATATTAGAACAGAATAATATAAATATTAGAGTACAATAATATAAATATATTAGAATACAATAATTTACATATATAAGAATAGAATAATATAAATATATTAGAATACAATAATATAAATATATAAGAATACAATAATATAAATATATTAGAACAAGATAATATAAATATTAGAGTACAATAATATAAATATATTAGAATACAATAATTTACATATATAAGAATAGAATAATATAAATATATTAGAATACAATAATTTAAACATATTAAAATAGAATAATATACATCTATTAGAACAGAATAATAAAAATATATTAGAATAGAATAATATAAACATATTAAAATAGAATAATACAAATCTGTAAGAATAGAATAATATAAATGTATTAAAATAGAATATTTAAACTATATTAGAATAGAATATTTTAACTATATTAGAATAGACAATTATAAATATATTAGAATAGAATAATATAAATATAAAAGAATAGAATAAAATAAATATATTAGAATAGACTATTTTAAATATATCAGAATAGAATAATATAAATATATTAGAATAGAATAATATAAATATATTAGAATAGAATAATATAAATACATTAGAATAGAATAATACAAATATATTAAAATAGAATGATATAAATATATTCCAATGGAATAATATAGGTCAATAAGAATAGAATAATATAAATATATTAGAATGGAATAATATAAATACATTAGAATAGAATAATATAAATATATTAGAATAAAATAATATACATCTATTAGAATAGAATAATATAAATTTATTAGAATAGAATAATATAAATATATTAGAATAGAATAATATAAATCTATGAGACTAGAATAATGTGAATTTATTCGAATAGATTAATATACATATATTAGAATATAATAATATAAATTTATTCGAATAGAATAATATCAATCCATAAGAATAGAATAATATGACTATATTAGAAAAGAATAATATAAATCTATTTGAATAGAATAATAAAAATCTATTGGAATAGAATAATATAAATATATGAGAATAGATTAATATAAATCTATTAGAATAGAATAATTTAAATGTATTAGAATAGAAAAATATATACATATTAAAATAGAATAATATACATATATTAGAATAGAATAATATAAATATATTAGAATAGAAAAATATAAATATATTAAAATAGAATAATATAAATATATTAGAACAGAATAATATAAATATATTAAAATAGAATATTTTAAATATATTAGAATATATTAATATAAATATATTAAAATAGAATGATATAAATATATAATAAATATGTTAAAATAGAATAATATAAATATAGAATAGAATGATATAAATATATAAGAATAGACTAATATAAATATATTAGAATAGAATAATATAAATATATCAGAATAGAATAATATAAATATATTAGAATAGAATAATATAAATATATTAGATTAGAATAATATAAATATATTAGAATAGAATAATATAAATATATTAGATTAGAATAATATAAATATATTAGAATAGAATAATATAAATATATTAGAATAGAATAATATAAATATATTAGAATACAATAATATAAATATATTAGAATAGAATAATTTAAATATATTAGAATAGAATAATATAAATATATTAGAATAGAATAATATCAATGTATTTGAATAGAATAATATAAATATATTAGAATAGAATAATATAAATATATTAGAATAGAATAATATCAATGTATTTGAATAGAATAATATAAATATATTAGAATAGACTAATATAAATATATTAGAATAGAATAATATAAATATATTAGAATAGAATGATATAAATATATTACAATAGAATGATATAAATATATTTGAATAGAATAATATAAATATATTAGAATAGAATAATATAAATATATTAGAATAGAATAATATAAATATATTAGAATAGAATAATATAAATATATAAGAATAGAATAATATAAATATATAAGAATAGAATAATATAAATATATTAGAATAGAATAATATAAATATATTATAATAGAATAATATAAATATATTAGAATAGAATAATATAAATATATCACAATAGAATAATATAAATATATAAGAATAGAATGATATAAATATATTAGAATAGAATAATATAAATATATTACAATAGAATGATATAAATATATTACAATAGAATAATATAAATATATTAGAATAGAATAATATCAATGTATTTGAATAGAATAATATAAATATATTAGAATAGAATAATATAAATATATTAGAATAGAATAATATAAATATATTAGAATAGAATAATATAAATATATTTGTAATAGAATAATATAAATATATTAGAATAGAATAATATAAATATATTAGAATAGAATAATATCAATGTATTTGAATAGAATAATATAAATATATTATAATAGAATAATATAAATATATTAGAATAGACTAATATAAATATATTAGAATAGAATAATATAAATATATAAGAATAGAATAATATAAATATATTAGAATAGAATAATATAAATATATTAGAATAGAATAATATAAATCTATTGGAATTGAAAACTTAAATATATTAGATATATCGTCTGAGCTTCAATCCCTCGTCCCCCTCCGCCAATCTTTCACGAGAAACACCCGTCTGGCTAAAACTACTGTCAATAATTTTCCCCACTCTCTATCTGTGCCTTAATCCAAACGTAGATTCCATGAGCAAAGCTTTTTTCTTAGAACTGCACGCCAGTGGAACTCTCTGCCGCTAGTCTGTTTCCTACCTGACTACAACTTGGGCGTCTTCAAGTCCAACATAAACAAACTCCTGACAAACCGCCCCCTTAAGTAGGACACTCTATCAAAACCCCCAATACTAATGATTATTACAATACTATCTCATTGATTACTGTACATCCAATAACCCTTATCTCTGAGTGGCCTTCGGGTCTTGATAAGTGGTGACCCCCATAAAAAATATATTAGAATAGAATAATATAAATCTATTAGAATAGAATAGTATAAAGGTAAGGAGACTACACCGACTTTTAAAATATTCAGATTAAAAATGAAAAAAAAATTTTAATTGGAAAAAAATATATAGGGGGTGTGATATGTCGATTATTTTATAAGTGCCTTAATACTGAACATTTAAATAAGATCAAATAATTCTGTAAACTAGGGATGACAAAGTTCATTCTAACATTTATAAAACAAAAACAACTTTCTTGCTTATCTTAGTAGACTTGTCAGAAAAAAGGAGATCATTAATATCGAAAGTATATGGGTGAAAACATAGGATTAGAGGCAGTTTTGTAGGAAGATGTACCGTGTTAAAGCCCATGTGAAGTTACTATTCACTCTTGCATGGAGCATTGTTGCCACATTTGGGCTGGTGCATCAGTCACTAATTTCTTTCTGCTAAACAGAATGCCCCCCCAAACACTCTTTAACCTAATAGGTTCCGCACTATTACACAAGCTCTAACCTCTGTCAGGTCGCTGCATAGTTGCATCTCTGCACCTATTTTACAAGTATTTTAATTGAATGCGTCCTGACGAACTTGAATCACCTGTACGTCCTCAACGTATATTGCCAGACTAATCAGAAAATCAGCAAAATCTCACCACTTCACTGTAGAGGTCCTTCCATTCATCAAGCGCGGCCGCATCAGAGATTGAACTCACTACAGAAGTTTGTAGTGTAATTCAAATCGTGTCGGTAGCTGAATACTTGATGCTTAGCCAGGGCTATCAAGGTTTTTTTTTATCGCGACGCCATCACTAGATGGGTTGCCTACCACGGCTTAAGAGAGTCCGGTCTACCCCCGAAAGAAAGATTGACCACGCCAGTTTCTCAACCTGCTATTTTACCTCGCGGTACATACAACCTTCCCAAATGGTCATCTATCTGATGCTGGTCAGGCTCAACGTTGCTTAACTTCGGTGATTTGGCGAGAACCGGTGTCGCAACGTGCTTGTGCCGTATAAGAGGCCCTTAGATGCCGGAAAGCCTTCTAATAGTTTTTTCCTTCAGACTACTACACTTTGGAATTATTTTCTGGTCTCCTTATTCTCTGACAGTACCGATTTACAGAAATTTAAATGTAATGCGAAAAGACATCTCGCTGCTCAAGAGCTACATAGTATTCCTGTAGACATGATTTCAAATAGTACCCTTTAGATTTAAATGGCAGTATGCCTTGTTTGGGGTGAATGAAAGTAAAAAAGAAAAAAAAACGAAACGCCGAAAAAAGAAGATTGATTCATGTCCGATTAGAAAGAGTTATCTTCTCCTGACGAAAAAAAAAAAAACAGCAAAGAAAAATCTGACAAAAGAGTGAATTGATCGCCAAGAAGATCGTAGCAGTAGCGGTGGAGGCAGTGATAATTATAGCAACGATGATTTAATGGTTTAATAAAAAAGAAAATGGAAAAGAACAAAGGCTTGAAGATGGGGAGTGTGATATAGAATAATATGATTAATAAAACAGAAATAAAGAATAAACAAGTTTTACAAAAAAAAAAAAAAAAAATAATAATAATGAAAGTGAATGCGGCATGACCAGTGGCCGCGAGGTTTACAAAATAAGAAATAATTACATCCGGCACGTTTTGAAAAGATCTCTTACGAACTTATTAAAAAGTTATTTATGAAATAAATAATTCTAAGGCCGATAAATAATGGCGGTTTTTCTTTTAGGAACGGATTGGAAGCGCACGCAAAAAAAAAAAAAAAAAGAAAAGAAAGAAAACAACGGGCAAAAATAGTTCTTATAACAAGGAACGTGATAATATATAGAACAAGAACACGCGAAGAAATATTCATACAACGATGACGACGAAGGTGGCGCGATTCAATCGGAACAAAACAACCTCGAAGAAAAAGGGCGGATAAATCAGTTACCATATTTTCGGCCCTTTTTTTCTGTTCTTTTCGGTCTAAAAATAAGAATAACGCTGGAAAATACACATAAACACACAAGCATAGTTTTTACAGGCAGCTGTCTCGTTGTATCACGGGTTTTCAATGTAGCTAGATTATCGCTACCGTAATAAGAAAACGTAAATTCTTGCAGTCATTGCAAGAAATTCAATGATTTATAAGGAAACTAGCCCTAGTGTTTGGAGGTGTGTGTTGAGCAAACAAAAAAAAAAGTGGTAGTAGTAGGCAGGCTCGAACCCGTACTGAAAAGGAGGAAAAAAACGTGAACTTCCCCCCCCCCCAAAAAAAACGTGACGTTCATGCCGTTGCGTCCATCGCCAAACTGGAAGTTTGCGAATATTTAAAATAAGGCTAGTCAATTGAAAAGAGGGGATGACTTCCGAAAATATCGGCGAAAAAAGCGACCCCTTCTTGTAACAAAGTGCCCAGTTCAAGATGAAGGAATTAATGGTTGTAGCCAATTTTTCAATATTTGTCGTCCCAAGGGTCGAGCCTCAAAACGATACCGATGTCGTGAAAATCCGTCGCCTTTGTCGAAAGTTTTAGGCAGACATACAAACACACGTAGCTTCCTTCAGTCTTGACAGACTATGGATACCCACTGTAAGTTTGCCTGTGCGTGAAATTTTTGTGGACAGAGTTGCGCAATCTCCAACCACACTTCTCCTGTTGAATACCAGTGGCAAGTGGAGGTTCAGGACGACTGAAAACAATGCCGAGATAAGCGGAAAGTACACACAGCGCCTAGAATTCCCAACTTGTCATCCATCTGGTACTAGCCAGGCTCAACGTTGCTTAACTTCCGTGATCTGAGGAGAACCGGTGCGCCAACGTGAGTGATTATTTCGTACAAATAAAAACATATACATACATACATACATACATACATACATACATGCATACATACATACATGCATACATACATACATACATACATACATACATACATACATGCATACATACATACATACATACATGCATACATACATACATACATACATACATGCATACATACATACATACATACATACATGCATACATGCATACATACATACATACATACACACGATGATGATTGCTGCATCTTTCCAGAGGATCGCCGTCACATTGAGTTCTCCCAATCTCATCGTCCATGCCATTTCGGATGACTCTGCTCTTCCGCCGTAGATTTGCACATCTTGAAGCAGATGTTACATACAAACTGAGCAATTTCCACTGAGTTGACTTCCTCTGGAGGTTGAAGTGTATTCCAATGAACAATCACGTCTTCTCAAATTAGCAGTAGACTTGCAAACTTTGCTGCATACATACATACATACATACAATGACCATCTCTCTTGAAGAAGCCCGCATAAATCGGGCGAAACGGTGAGTATCCAGGTCCTTCCACCTCCATTTTATTTCATATCGTCGGATTTAATCCAGCTCAACAATCGTACATACATACATACATACATACATACATACATACATACATACATACATACATACATACATACATACATTCGTACATACATACATACATACATACATACATACATACATACATTCGTACATACATTTAAACAAAAAGGTGATATTTATATAGTACATGACTTTATGAACGATATAATTATGGTTAAATGTTAGCTTAGATAGTTATAAAGGTTTAAAAACTTCCAAGGTCTATCTATCTATCTATCTATCTATCTATCTATCTACTCTTTATTTGTTTTTACATAAGCAGCAATATGCTGCTACACAGTCATAAGCATATTTCAGTCAGCTAACTACTAGTAACTACTCTATACAGCTTAGACAAAGGCAAAGTTTGCAAACTTTGTTTTCGTATAAGCTGTATCGTCTGAAGAAGTCTCTAATTACTAAACGGCCGAAACGTGCTCATGACTGTGTAGAAGACATTACTGCTGATATAAAAAGAAATAAAAAGTATACCTTGCTCTTCTTCAGTATTGAGCACTCTTGTATTATACTTTATAGGTTACTTTACCTCTGGAAAATAACAACCTCGAATTATATATATATATATATATATATATATATATATATATATATATACACACACATGTATAGATATACATATACACATATATATACACCCATGTATAGATATACATATACATATATACATATATATATACATGCACACACACATACACGCACACACACATATATATATATGTGTGTGTATATATATGTATATATATATGTATATGTATATATATGCATATATATATGTATATATATGTATATATACATGTATATATATGTATATATGTATATATATGTATATATATGCATATATATATATATATATATATATATATATTAAGAAAATGAATACGGAATTTATAATGTTTAGGAATATCCATAATGTAATATCGATTAGAAAGTATAAGTTAAATAAGAAAAATATACGAATAAATATACAATTTTAGATTCAACCATATAAAATTCTCAATTATAATTAATTTAACTGTTAATTCACATTTTATAGAAAAGAAAAAAAAAATGTATCCAAAAATCAGATTTTATATTTAATCTCTATTAGTTAGTCGCTTACAACTGAATTTACTTAGTTCATTATCCGTTACGCCACGAGTACTTAAGACTTCTACCCGGTTATAGTTGACGGAACAAGACCAGGCTACTACCGTACATCACATAATTTTTTTCATTTGAAATCCCGTGCAAATTCCCGAGTTCAGACTGAAAGATGCCCGAGTTCGACACCCAAAGAAGGTTGGAGATTACATCGGTCGAAATGCTGTGACAATAACATTTAACAGTAGAATTGTAATCCGATTCATCTGAATGATCCGAAGTATTTATTAAAAAAATATATCTTCTTTTATTTTGTCTTCTGTTTCTCTTATTCTTTTCTTAAAGGGTGGGTTTATTCACCTTTAATTTAAAAAAATAAACAATCACATTTTCGTCACGCAAATATCGCATACATACAAATTGATTCGGGGGAAAAAAAAGAAAAAAAAACTGTGGAATAAAAAGTTGTGAAAATCTGAAGATGACGAACCGATGACAAAACGTTCTAACACAAGAAACTAAAATCTACCACATCGGGAACACTTCGAAAATAAAAGAGACAAAAGGTTACATATAATGCGAAAGAAATGAATAGCAAAGATGGCGAAATATACATGCATATATATATATATATATATATATATATATATATATATATATATATATATATATATATATATATATATAAAGAACGCATAAAAAATATAAAAATACGAACATACAGATAAGCTTAAAAAAAATGCGAAAATACGAATTAGCTAAAACAAATTCAATAAAAAAAGAGAAACGGCGTTAATCAATCGACGAGAAAAAAAAAGATACCGAAGAAAAGAAATATTCAAATATAAAAATGGATACTGCCAATTTAAAGTCTCTCTTTTCCGGACCTCGTCTTGTTTTCATTTCTATTGACGGCTATTATTTCGACTATTTTTAAACTGCCGTTCTTTGTTAAGCCTCACGTAGCTGGCTTTGCAAGGAGGAAGAACAAAAAATGTTCCGTTAATGTTTTCGCGCCGTTTGTATTCTTTGCAAACAGTACCGATCTTTTTTTTTTGTTTTTAAACATTCATCCTTTATACGAGATTTTATTTCATTTTTTGTTTTCATTTCGAAACCTCAGCCTGTCCTCACCGGTGTAGTTGGCTGATATTTTTCAATTATGAATGTATGTAAAAGCACGGTTGTCATTTAGTTCACTTGTGAGTGAGTGATTATGTCTTGACATGAGTGTGTGTTGATATAGACTACAATTCGAAAGAGTGAGGGTCGCTTACCCTTTCGACTAGAGCCAATTAAGAAGATTGGTTGGTTGGTTGGTTGGTTGTTTTACGGCATATCAACCCTTTTCGGGTTATTTAATGCCGAATCCAAAGATTTTGAAGAAAAAAAATGTTAATAGAATATATTTGTTGTTTTCAAGTCGGTTTCTATTTAACCCATAGTTGGAACCCTAACAGGTACTACCACTCCGAGTCAGAGTGGACCTGGGAGCAATGGTAATTAAAGGGTGGCTCCACACTCCCCAAAGCCCACAAGCTGGGGCCTCACCACTGGATATAGTTTAAGGTCATATCCAGGACCCCCATTAAGGGACATTTACCCTCTGCAGGGGGGCAGTCGGTGTATTCTAATGCCCCACCGACAGGGCCACCAATTAAGAAGAATATAGATAAATATCTATCACACACATATATACACGCACGCGCGTAAGTGTGTGTGTAATGATAATATAAAATTGACGTTTTTTGTCTATTAATTCTGTTTTTAATCTTTTCCAACTTCCGAATAACGTACTTCAAATCTGGCAGGAACTGGCTGATATAATCACCATATTTGTTGTAAGTTCGAGTACTTTCCAATTCTTCTGGATTCGTCATCAGAAATAGATTAATCTAATTAATTTTAAACAATTTATATAATTTTTTAAAATAATTTTTATAATGTTTTTTTTTATAATTTTTTTTTACGTGTATCTCTATTCCAGTGGTTAATTAACTTTTTACAAGTACGGCGATTATATCAACCAGTTCCTACCAGAAGTGCAGACCGTTACTCAGACGTTCGAAAGCACCCAAAACAGAATTAATATACAAAAAACGTCTATTTTATCTAATGAAATATGCCCAAGAGAAAAAATGCTACCTAAATATACGTGCAGGCACACACACACACACACACACACACACACACACACACACACACACACACACATATATATATATATATATATATATATATATATATATATATATATACGTATATGTATATATACAGGGTGGGAAACCAAAACTTACAATAGTTTATGACAAGACTGTAACAACAACGTATAACTATTTACGTTTTTAGATAGTTACGACAATTTATTTGCCATACAAAAATACATAAGAGAAAATGTTTTTATTTAATGTGGCGCCATTATTTCTCAATAACTGCTATCACATGTCTCCTGAAACTTGCAGATGTATTCTTCAAATACTCGGGAGACAACTTATTCTATTCATGTGTAATAGTATCGTTGAGAAAGTCTGCATTGCTGTGCGATGTTCTATTGGTAAGATGTTCCAAAACGCTCCAGATAGAATAATCCAGAGGGTTTAAGTTTGGGCTAGAATGGTGGCCATAAACATGACTCCCAAAAATTACTGAAATTTGATTTCCAGAAATAATTGTATTTTTCTAGCTGTTTGAGCCGAAGCACCATCCTGTGTCCATACATAATATCACTTGGATAGTTTGTTTTGAGTCAGGGCAATATCTGATATCTCCAAGTTTTATAGTAAGTGTCAACATTCAATTTCTCATCAGGTTTGTAGAATTTTATTGGAATCTTCTTTCCATCAGAAGCTACAACACCAAAAGCCATAAGGATGTTTTGTCCTGAATGTCCCTTTAACCTCAGCTGTTGATGTTGCGATGTATTTATCATTTCCACGGTTCAGAACAGCATCGACAGTAAATATCTTTTCATCGGAAAAGATCATTACAATTGAAATTCCTAATGAACCGCCCCCTTAAGTAAACACTTCATCAAATCGCCATACTAACGTAATGTACTTGCAATAACCCTTATCCCTGAGTGGCTTCTGGGCCTTGATAAGTGGTGATCACTGTGTAAAAAAAAAAGGATTTTCTTAAGGCATGTAGTAATCTTCTTGCACCTTTCAAGTCTTTTATGGTCCTGGATATGACCTTAAACTATATCTGGTGGTGAGGCCCAATCTTGCGGGCCTTGGGGAGTGTGGAGCCACCCTTTAGTTACCATTGTTTCCAGGTACACTCTGACCCAGAGTGGTAGTACCTGTTAGGGTCCCAACTATGGGTTAAATAGAGACCGACTTTAAAACAACAAATATATTCTATTAAATTTTTTTCTTCAAAATCTTTGGATTCGGCATTAAATAACCTGAAAAGGGTTGATATGCCGTAAAACAAAAACAACCAACCAACTAACTAACCAACCAACCAACCAAATCAAGTCTGTATTCTTTTAGAGCATTCATCAACAATTGTTTCAGCGTTGTTGTATATGATCTTAAATTCGAATCATATTTTACTGCATTTTTAACGGTCTTGCTGTCCACCTTAAGTCCACTTGCCATTTTTCGCATGCATTTCGTGGATCTTTTTGCATTCGATAGTTCTGATAAATGTTTTGGTGCGTTTTTGTTGCTTCCTACACTTCCAGTCTTTCTGGTAATAGTTTTACTCATAGTTATTTTCTTCTTTACATTGTAAACTGTTTGTTCGGACACTCCCACTATTCCTGATATCTCCTGTGACGTGTGCATTCAGCAAATCACACACTCTTTGACGTTTGGCCTCCTGATTGCTCATATGGGTAAACATTTCTGAAAAGATATGGATAATAATGGTAAATATAGTTATGAAATCAACATATGTAAGTTTTTAAAACAAGTGGCGCTATTCTTACTGAGATAAGACAACTTTAAGTTCACTGTAAATTTTGCTCCCTCACCTTGTATATATATATATATATATATATATATATATATATATATATATATATATATATGTATATATATATATATATATACATATATATATTCGAGAGCGAGTTGATGCAGTGATTGCAGGTGATTAAATGACTTACTGACTAGATGGTTTTCTAACGAATGATAAAAAATATTTTTTGTATAGTTTTAAAGGTTAAAAACTTCAAAGACTATATATATATATATATATATATATATATATATATATATATATATATACAGGGATATACTGGTGTGTGTATATATATATATATATATATATATATATATATATATATATATATATATATATATATATATACAGGGAGAGAGAGATATGATAGATAGATATTGATTTATATTCTCTCTATATATACATGCACAGCTAGATCTTCCACGATTCCACAACCATTATATAACAAAGAGGTATTTTCTTTTTAAATAAATAGAACAATATTTTTATTATGAATATCAATAAACAAAAATACCCAAATTTATAGGAGTATCGATACTGCTTAAAAAATTCATTTTATTTCGCGAATTATATAAAAGATTCTAAATATGTGTGCTAGTATGATATTAGTCCCCTATTCACTTGTATTTCTATTTTAGAGACAATTGTGCTGATTTTTTTAATTCTCAACCAATTATCGCCTCCCCCTATTTATGAAAGCATTTTTGTTGAGCTGATAAAATTTGCTACTACATTTCATTTTAATGATACAATTTATAAGCAAATAGGTGGAGTATCCATGGCTTCATCCCTGGGAGTAACAATGGCGAACATTTTTGTGGGTTTCTATGTGACACGATGATTCTACTGGAAACATAAAACCTGTTGTATACTTTCGCTATGTAGACAACAACACATTTTATGATCTCTATAATGATCAGAGGAAGGCAAATAAGTTATTGTATTTATTAATAACATGGATTCCGCGTGAAAGTATACTTACGAATGGGGAACGTAATTTTAGCATTTCCTGATATATTGCTAACAAAATGCCAACCGGACTACGTTACATAAATTTACCGTAAACCTATGTTACGGGATTTATTTTGCTCTAATAAACGAAATTATAATTTAATTAGGATCTTAACACATCGTGCCCGTATGATTTGTTCTCAAACAAAATTGGATTAAAAAACTTATTACCAATTACAAATACTTTATCCAAATATGATTATTCACTTGGTGCTATTAGTTCGATTATCAAAAGAAAAATGGCTGATTTTACGAGAACAAAACTTAATACAGTGGCTAAATGTCCTGGTTATATTCGTTTTTTTGGTTAACAACAGTAAGTAAAAAATCCGCCAAACAAATCAGCTCAACAGTTGAATCTTGCTATGTTGAATCGAATTTATGTGTTGTGTTCTCTACAAAATCATTAACGGCGGCCTCTCAAGAAGACGTTCTAAACCCCTAAAATAATAAAAAAATTATCGATCCAAATGTAGCTGCAGTGCCGACTACGTGGGTAGGACGACGTTGAGATTGGCTAGTAAAATAGAAAACTACATAAAATCTAGTAAAATCAGGAGTGGAACATCGAAAAACAGACGTTTTAAGTTCATTTTCTCATCTTATTCATACTCACTCAAAACACCATTGGAAGATCTTTAAGACTGTTAACACTCGCCTAAAGAGGCAATCTCTTTGTAAACAGAGAGATTATCTCTTAGGTTTGAACGTGTTTAGTCTCTAAGACATTCTATCATATATATATATATATATATATATATATATATATATATATATATATATATATATATATATATATATATATATATATATATATATATATAGTAAGCTTGGTATCCGGAAAACTCGCATCCGGAAAACTCGTCTCTTTTTGCTAGGTAGGAAAATTGATTCCTTATTGAATAAATATCGATCGAAAACACATTTTTTGACCGTTCTTGAAGGAGATATTTTTTTAAAGGCGACTACGCACCTCCATAAAATTTAAAAAAAATTATTTTTAACTCTTGTTTTTAAAAAAATAAACTTGATTACGGAATCAAGATACGAAAACCGAAACCATGCATTTATTTTAAAAAATACTGTAGTTTTAACACTTTTTTGTGTTATTATAACGAACCAAAATAGAAGAAAGAAAATACTTATGTATAATCAAAGAAAGCAATTATTTTATTTAAAATAATTAATTTAGTTTAAACAATTCTTGTGTTATTACGAAACAACAAAAAAGAAAACACCACTTATGTATTTTTGGTTCCGCGCTGAAATAATAACGTTATTATTTCGAAAGCCCTTTTTAACATAGGGAGGAAGAGTATCGTTTAAAAGTCATTGGGGGGGCAGTCCGCAGTATGCAGACGGCAGCTATTGTTAGAGGGCGATAACTCCAATTTCGTATTGGTCAAATAACGCGGCAAATAAGTAAAAAACAAGATTTTTTTTCCGAACAGAAAAATATTTGAAAACCAAAACATTTATTGTATAAAAATGTATCAATATATAATTGTGAAAATATTTATTGCATAAAAATGTATCAATATATAATTGTGAAAACATTTATTTTATAAAAATGTATCAATATATAATTGTAAAAACATTTATTTTATAAAACTGTATCAATATATAATTGTGAAAACATTTATTTTATAAAAATGTATCAATATATAATTGTAAAAACATTTATTTTATAAAAATGTATCAATATATAATTGTAAAAATATTTATTGTATAAAAATGTACCAATATATAATTGTAAAAACATTTATTTTATAAAAATGTATCAATATATAATTGTGAAAACATTTATTTTATAAAAATGTATCAATATATAATTGTAAAAACATTTATTTTATAAAAATGTATCAATATATAATTGTGAAAACATTTATTATATAAAAATGTATCAATATATAATTGTAAAAACATTTATTGCATAAAAATGTATCAAAATAAAATTGTAAAAACATTTATTGCATAAAAATGTATCAATATATAATTGTGAAAACATTTATTTTATAAAAATGCATCAATATATAATTGTGAAAACATTTATTGTATAAAAATGTATCAATATATAATTGTAAAAACATTTATTGTATAAAAATGCATCAATATATAATTGTGAAAACATTTATTGTATAAAAATGTATCAATATATAATTGTGAAAACATTTATTTTATAAAAATGCATCAATATATAATTGTGAAAACATTTATTTAAAACTCTACGTAAGAAAATATAATTTTAATAAAACGATTTTGTAATAAAAACAACATTAGATTTTTGTAAAGTAAAATTGCTTTTTTTTTCGAATATATAATTTAAATGAAACATTTTTTGAATGAAAGCAACTTAAAAGGGTAAAAAACAAATGAATAATTTAAATGTTTTTTGATCGAGAAGCGACACCTGGCGACAGCTTAGTGAACCGCACCAAGAAAAGATGGCCGCCGTCCGCATACTGCAGGAGTGCGTTTTGTTTTTGTGAACACAGAAAGTGTTAAAACTAAATCATTTTTCGGCACGTCACGGGGAACGTGGACCCTGCGTAAACGGTTTTTTTATTTAATGATTGTTCCCTCAAAGCGTTTTCTTTCATTTTCTTCGTATATATGCATAGACTTTATTTTTAATCGCGCGTGTATTTATTTTATTTATTTTTTAATTATTTTTGTATGAATTTGATTCATGCTTTTATTTAGTGCTTGTTATTATTTTATTTTTTATTTCATTTTATTTTAATTTTTATTAATTTCTCCATTAAATATTATTTTTTTGTAAAATTATTTTTCCATATATATTGAAATAATGCTTTTGCCCCACCCCTTTTTGGCCTCAAATAGTATCTTCAAAAAGTTTTCGTGATTAAATAAAGCAAAGATAACCTTTTGCGCATGCGCTTTGGAAGAAGAATCATTAAATAAAAACAATAAAAATAACATTAGATTTTTATAAAGTAAAATAGCTTTTTTTTCGAACAAATAAATAATTAAATGAAGCATCTTTTTGAATTAAAGCAACTGTGAAGGGCCAACAAAAATAATAATTTAAATGTTTTTGACAGAGACGTGCCACATGCCGACAGTTTAGTGAAACACGCCAAGAAAAGATGGCCGCGGTGCGCATACTGCAGAAGTGTTGGTTCAGGAACAAAAATGTGTTAAAACTAAATTAATTTTTCGGTAATTCACGGGGAACGTGGACCGTGCATCAATGGTGTTTTTATTTAATAATTGCTCCCTCAAAGTGCTTTCTTTCATTTTCTTCGTATATATGCATAGACTTTATTTTTAATCGCGCGTGTATTTATTTTTATTTCTTTTTTAATTATTTTTCTTTGGGTAAATTTGATTCATACTTTCATTTCTTGCTTGTTTTTGTTTTATTTTCATTTTATTTTATCTTTTTTTGTTTTATTATTTTCTCCACTAAATATTATTTTTTTAATTAAATTATTTTTTCATGCATCATTCAAATAATGCTTTTACACCCCTCCTTTTTCTAGGCCTCAAATAGTACCTTCAAAAAGTTTTCGTGGTTAAATAACCAAAAGAAAACCTTTTGGGTATGTGCTTTGGAGGAGCAATCATTAAAGAAAAACACTGTTTACTCAGGGTCTACGTCCCCCATGAATTTTTCTAAATAAAATATTTGTTTTATTGTTTGCTAAGACAAAAAGTGTTTTCTTTTGTTTTTTTTACACAGGCATGACCACATTATCAAGGCCAAGAAGCCACTCGAGGACAAGTGTTAAAGAGTGTACAGTAGAAATTGGACAATATAGTAATCGTTAGTAATGGAAATTCGGTTAATTTGTTAACTTATATGGAACGGATCATCAAGAACTTGTTTACGCTAGACTTGAAGACAACCATATTTGTTTCATAATAATACAATAAATGTTAAAAACTAAAGTATTTTTTTTAAAATAAATATATGGTTTCGTTTTTCGCGTCTTCCATTCGGTTTCGTTACATAATCAACCGTATCCACTTCCGGTAGCTTCATTTTTTTCCGAGCATTGATCTTGGACATGACCTAAAAATATACAAATTTATTTTCTTTTGAAGGGTGGGGGGTCGTTTTGAAACTATATCTACCTCAGTAGTTTCTTTAATTTCCTATTTTTGAGCCATTATCGTAAGAGGTGATCCTCTCATATCGGAATTTTTGTTCAAAGTAACAATCGACATTACTTGTTTTTTTTAAACTAAATAAACTCTTTAAAATAAGTTGAACCACTAAAAACTTACAAAGCTAGGAAGAAAACGAACACTTAGAAAAATCAATTTTATTTTTTTTTAAAACAACAGTAAACAAGTAAAAATATTTAAAAAATATTATGGGATGTGTATTCCCTTTTAAAGACAAGATCTTCTTCAAGAACGTTCATAAAATGTGTTTTTACTTGATATTTACTACCTAGCAAAAAGTGACGAGTTTTCCGGGGACGAGTTTTCCGCGGACGAGTTTTCCTAAATTCATTTTTCTGGATAGCGAAAAAATGAGGTTTCTGAACAGAAAACCCAATAACACGCAGCAAATAAGAGTTTATTAACATTTCCATGAAAATAATGTCCATTGCATTTGAAATATAAAACTGACTCAAATGAGATAAATTAATAAGTATTAACAAGTAGAAATTAATATTATACTATGTTTAATAATAGAAATTAATATTATACTATGTTCAATAATAGAAATTAATATTATACTATGTTTAATAATAGAAATTAATATTATACTATGTTCAATAATAGAAATTAATATTATACTATGTTTAATAATAGAAATTAATATTATACTATGTTCAATAATAGAAATTAATATTATACTATGTTTAATAATAGAAATTAATATTATACTATGTTCAATAATAGAAATTAATATTATACTATGTTCAATAATAGAAATTAATATTATACTATGTTCAATAATAGAAATTAATATTATACTATGTTCAATAATAGAAATTAATATTATACTATGTTTAATAATAGAAATTAATATTATACTATGTTCAATAATAGAAATTAATATTATACTATGTTTAATAATAGAAATTAATATTATACTATGTTCAATAATAGAAATTAATATTATACTATGTTCAATAATAGAAATTGATATTATACTATGTTTAATAATAGAAATTAATATTATACTATGTTTAATAATAGAAATTAATATTATACTATGTTTAATAATAGAAATTAATATTATACTATGTTCAATAATAGAAATTAATATTATACTATGTTTAATAATAGAAATTAATATTATACTATGTTCGATAATAGAAATTAATATTATACTATGTTTAATAATAGAAATTAATATTATACTATGTTCAATAATAGAAATTAATATTATACTATGTTTAATAATAGAAATTAATATTATACTATGTTTAATAATAGAAATTAATATTATACTATGTTTAATAATAGAAATTAATATTATACTATCTTCAATAATAGAAATTAATATTATACTATGTTTAATAATAGAAATTAATATTATACTATGTTTAATAATAGAAATTAATATTATACTATGTTTAATAATAGAAATTAATATTATACTATGTTTAATAATAGAAATTAATATTATACTATGTTCAATAATAGAAATTAATATTATACTATGTTTAATAATAGAAATTAATATTATACTATGTTTAATAATAGAAATTAATATTATACTATGTTTAATAATAGAAATTAATATTATACTATGTTTAATAATAGAAATTAATATTATACTATGTTCAATAATAGAAATTAATATTATACTATGTTTAATAATAGAAATTAATATTATACTATGTTTAATAATAGAAATTAATATTATACTATGTTTAATAATAGAAATTAATATTATACTATGTTTAATAATAGAAATTAATATTATACTATGTTCAATAATAGAAATTAATATTATACTATGTTTAATAATAGAAATTAATATTATACTATGTTCAATAATAGAAATTAATATTATACTATGTTTAATAATAGAAATTAATATTATACTATGTTTAATAATAGAAATTAATATTATACTATGTTTAATAATAGAAATTAATATTATACTATGTTTAATAATAGAAATTAATATTATACTATGTTCAATAATAGAAATTAATATTATACTATGTTTAATAATAGAAATTAATATTATACTATGTTCAATAATAGAAATTAATATTATACTATGTTTAATAATAGAAATTAATATTATACTATGTTTAATAATAGAAATTAATATTATACTATGTTCAATAATAGAAATTAATATTATACTATGTTCGATAATAGAAATTAATATTATACTATGTTCAATAATAGAAATTAATATTATACTATGTTTAATAATAGAAATTAATATTATACTATGTTTAATAATAGAAATTAATATTATACTATGTTCAATAATAGAAATTAATATTATACTATGTTTAATAATAGAAATTAATATTATACTATGTTTAATAATAGAAATTAATATTATACTATGTTCGATAATAGAAATTAATATTATACTATGTTCAATAATAGAAATTAATATTATACTATGTTTAATAATAGAAATTAATATTATACTATGTTTAATAATAGAAATTAATATTATACTATGTTCGATAATAGAAATTAATATTATACTATGTTCAATAATAGAAATTAATATTATACTATGTTCAATAATAGAAATTAATATTATACTATGTTCGATAATAGAAATTAATATTATACTATGTTTAATAATAGAAATTAATATTATACTATGTTCAATAATAGAAATTAATATTATACTATGTTCAATAATAGAAATTAATATTATACTATGTTTAATAATAGAAATTAATATTATACTATGTTTAATAATAGAAATTAATATTATACTATGTTTAATAATAGAAATTAATATTATACTATGTTTAATAATAGAAATTAATATTATACTATGTTTAATAATAGAAATTAATATTATACTATGTTCAATAATAGAAATTAATATTATACTATGTTCAATAATAGAAATTAATAATATACTATGTTCGATAATAGAAATTAATATTATACTATGTTTAATAATAGAAATTAATATTATACTATGTTTAATAATAGAAATTAATATTATACTATGTTCAATACAAATAATAAAATTAGATCGTAGGAGACAATCTTTAATTTACTCCTTCAGTCCAGCACTTCTTTGTTTGTTTTGCTCTGTTTCTTTTAAATGGCCCCTTTTCGTAACGTTTCACTGTCTTCTTTCTTCGTTGAAATACCGCTAGACGTTGATATTTTTGCGAGTTCCATTCTCATACCACGATTACAATGACCATATATTATTATAATAAATGAGGCTACATCAAAGGGAGGTCACTCTCATATTCTTGTCCATGGTTACCAGATTGGCCCTTTTCAACGCAAATTTCGCAAATTTGTAGTAGTTTGACCTTTAAAATTTGTATTTGGCTATTTTTTTAAGCGTTACGTACGGACTAACTAAGGACGTAACAAGCAGAATATGATAAAGATTAATGATTATAAATAATTAAAATGATAAAAAGGCATGAAACAATTCGCTGATTGACTTGTCAGAAGCTTCGAAATAATTTCATTTTCTATTCTTGTTACTACAATTATTGTTGATTTTTCCTTTATTAAGTTTCTGTGATGGCACGTGCCGGCATTTTCGCTCTCTCCGCCGACCCATTGGGGGAAGGATGGGAACCATCTTCTGAAAAGGCATCAAAACACCACCCTCTACAAATCAATCCATAATCATATCAGAGTCACCCCTTCCGTCATTCTACTGACCCTCCCCCTCCAACCCCACATAATAATCTTTACTGATGGTCACTCCTCTACATCCCTAAAACAGTCTATACATGCTAATCAGACGTAGTTATTTCGTCAAGTTTTTGGGCGCGTTCAGAAAACAGTTGACATCTGCGGGAAGGGATCGGCCTTTTTATCATTCGGAGCCTTGCCACATGCTTTTTTTTTCTTTTTATATATACGGACCATATCTGCCTCAAACCCACGTCTAAACCACGTCACATGACAAGCGACGCAAGGCACGGAACGTGTGATATCCTCAAAACAGATGGTACTTAATTATAACCAGTTCTGTCCTAGTTTATTTTTGACATAATTTGCTTGTCTTTTTATTTTCTTCTTTTTAATTATTTATTATTTTATTTCGTTTTCTTGGCGTTTTCACTTGATCTGTTTTAGTGTTCAGATGAATATTGCTGTGTTTCATTAAATATGGACGATTAACCAATAAAAAAAATAGACTTTGAAGTCTAAAAAGCGAAACGCGTTCATCTATTTTAGCGGCATATCAGTTATCATTTTTTGTTATCTAAATAGAAAGTATACAATTACTACACAAACACACACGCACACATGCACACAAACACGCACGCACACGCACACATGCACACACACACACACACGCACACACATATATAATTTTCATAATGTGAGAGATTGTATAATTATTTCCACAAACAACGCCGCAGCCTACAAGAGCCATGACAGTCAACAAACCGGAAGTCTAAAACTCGTTGTTTAGCTGTGGAAATAACAGCGAACAAACGTAAAACATCTTTAAAAAAGAAATCGGAAAAACACAAAGCAAAAATAAGGGGGAAAAATGATAAACGTGTTCGGAAAAACAAAAACAAAAAAACAACACAGCGAAAAACGAAAAAAAAAATGGCATAAATAACCCTTCGATTCGGTTAAGTCCATGATGCGTTTAACCCAGTAGAAAGCATAGAACGAAAAGGAACGTTAAAATTCCATTCCAGCTTTTTTAAGCAACTACGGAGTAAAGAAATCCAAACCGGTGTTCCTTCGTAATCGTCCCTTGTGAACGATCCCGGAAACGGTGTTAAGTGGTGGCTTGGGAAGGAGGAATGAATTAGAGAGAAAAGATTTTACTTCTTCTATTGATTTTAACCGATTGTGGCAGTTAACTCTCAGCAGAAAAAATATAGGAATCTACAATTATTGAGGAAATGGAGATGTAATATGCCTATAACACACCTTAGATATTGTGCTGCAGTTTGTGGATATTATAGTCGCATGAAATGTCTTGTTTTTTAATCCTATTAAGGTCCAAATCACACGGGGAAAAATAAGTTCATTATATATATATATATATATATATATATATATATATATATATAGCTGAATGTCTGTGTGTGTATGTGTGTGGTCACGAATAGGCTCCTATATGATTGACTATTTTAAAAAAACTGATTGCATATAATGGTAGAAGATGTATCGAGACACAGGAATGGGTATGTTTGATCTGGCAGAACGGTGGTTCATTAAAATTGTAGGGTCTGCGTTCGCGCCTGGTCCACAAAGTATGGATATAAAAAATTTAAAAATTAAAAAAAAAAAAACGTTTACAAATGTTTCTGATATAGAGTTATATAAGAATACTTTGATAAGTATGTTTTAACTTAAATAGGGATGGTATAATTAAATTGTGGGGTCTGCGTGCGCACCTGGCCTCCATAGAATCGAAATAGGCACAAACTTTAATAAAGACTTTTCATATCTATCTGGGTAATTATATTTTGATAATTATGTTTCAGTTTGTAGAAATATGGTATAATAAAATTATGGGGTGTTCGTTCGCACCTGACCTCCATAGAATGGAAATATGTCACAAAGTTTAACAAGGTTTTTTAATATAGATCCACAGAATATTGTGATAAGTGTTTCAGTGTGAACAGGTATGGTATAATAAATTATGGGGTTTATCTATTTTATTTTTACTTTCATCATATTTTGCTTTGGTTTTGATACCTCCAAATTCACACCCAAATTTACAACCCTTCCTTTTCATAACCTATCATACTTTCATAAATCAGAGTCCATTTTCTGTAGGCTGTTTTTGAACCCAGTCAACAACGGGTACTTTTGCTAATATATATATACATATATATATATATATATATATGCAGAGAGAGAGAGAGAGAGATAGAGAGAGAGAGAGAGAGAGAGAGAGAGAGAGAGAGAGAGGTAGATAGATAGATTTATAAAAATCCCTTGTTACAAAGGTTTATAAAAGTACCTTGTTACTCTGATGCAGCTATTCATTTTCAAAAAATCAGTCTTTTTAGTAACAACTTGCGTACAATTGTTTCGATCCCAATGATGGCATATAATTAGATATACCAAACTACTCTGCCGATTTTCACTCTACAAATTCGAGATTTTACATAATGGGTATTGAGATTAAGGAAAATCTTTTTAATTGGTTTTCGGCCAGAATTACTCAGCCAGTTTTTAGTCTAAACATTTGAAATTTTACATAAAATGTATTCAGAGCTTTTTACTCGATTTTTGGCTGACAATTTCGGTGCCAAAGGATCAAAGTTCAAACGATTCGACCTTTGCAGTCTCTAGCAAACTATTTAGCCAATTTTGGGCTTAAACATTTGAAATTTTGCATAAAGGGTATTCAGACATGAAGCAAGCTTTTTCATCAGTTTTTGGGCAAAAATCTGGCTGCCAAGAGGTCAAAGTTGAAAGAGTTGACCTTCGCAGATCTACCAAACTCCTCCGCCCATTTTATAAAGATATAAAAATATATTTAATTGGGTGAATTCTTACTACTGTGGTTTTGAAATTTTGAGATGAAAATTGATAATTCCTATCATTTGGATTATTTGGGCTATTATTCTCATCTTGATTGTTTTTCGTGCAAAGTTTCGGCCAATATAACCTCTGACCTTCGCTAGGCGTATCTTACCAAACTCGGGAATCTGCACGGAATTTGGAATGGCCCTCCACGAGGATAGAATACTCTCGTTCCGTCTGCCATGTCGTAAGTAATTCACAATTGTATTTTGTTTATGATCTGTTATTTGCACTGAATATTGAACATTCAGCCTCCAGAAGAGTGTAACTTACAATTCAATTTTACCAAGTAGTTTATCAGCTATGTAATTTGATGTCTTGCGGAAAGTTGTGAAATCAACACTCAAGATGAGCCCAAATTCCAAATAATACGGATAATTACACGTCTTTCAAATTGGTACATTAGCATATTCTTTCTTATGATTTTTTCGAAATAGTTTTATACTTAAATTAATAACATTTTTATACTTCAATTAAAGACACATTTATGCTTTAATTAAATACATTTTTATACTTCAATTAAAGACATTTTTATACTTTAATTAAAGACATTTTATACTTTGATTAAATACATTTTATACTTTAATTAAAGACATTTTTATACTTCGATTAAAGACTTCTTTATACTTTAATTAAATACATTTTTATACTTCAAGTAAAGAATTTTTTATACTTCAATTAAAGACTTTTTATACTTTTTAAAGACATTTTATAGTTTAATTAAATACATTTTATACATTAACTAAAGACATTTTTATACTTCAATTAATGACATTTTTATACTTCAATTAAATACATTTTTATACTTTAATTAAAGACATTTTTATACTTTAATAAAATACATTTTATACTTTAATTAAAGACATTTTATGCTTTAACTAAGACATTTTCATACTTCAATTAAATACATTTTATACTCCAATTAAAAACATTTTAATACTTCGATTAAAGACTTCTTTATACTTTAATTAAAGAAATTTTTATACTTAAATTACAGGCATTTTATTCTTTTTTAAAGACATTTTTATACTTTAATTAAAGACATTTTTATACTTCAATTAAAGACTTCTTTATACTTCAATTAAAGAAATTTTTATACTTCAATTAAAGACATTTTTATACTTCAATTAAAAACTTTTTTATACTTCAATTAAAGACATTTTCATACTTGTATTAAAAACTTGTTCATACTTCAAGTAAAGACATTTTATGCTTCAATGTAAGACATTTTTATGCTTCAATGTAAGACATTATTTATACTTCTATTATAGAAATTTTTATACTTCAATGAAAGAAATTTTTATACTTCAATGAAAGATATCTTTATAATTCAATTTAAGACATTTTTATACTTCAAGTAAAGACATTTTTAAACTTAAGTTAAGGACATTTTCTACTTTTATTAAAAACATTTTTATACTTCAGTTAAAGACATTTTTATACTTCAATTAAAGACATTTTTATACTTCAATTCAAATTTTTTTATACTTCAATTAAAAACCTTTTTATACTTCAATTGAAGACATTTTTTTACTTCAATTAAAGCCATTTTTATAATTCAATTAAATACTTTTTTTATGCTTCAATTAAAGACTTTTAGATACTTCAATTAAAGACAGTTTTATAATTCAATTAAAGACATTTTTATACACCATTTAAAGACATTTTTATACTCCAATTAAAGACACTTTTAAAATGTAATTCAATACTTTTTATACTTCAATTTAGGCATTTTTAATACTTCAATTAAAGACATTTTTAATACTTCAATTAAAGACATTTTTAATACTTCAATTAAAGACATTTTTAATACTTCAATTAAAGACTACTTTATACTTCAATTAAAGACAATTTTATACTTCAATTAAAGACTTAACTTTGAATAATAATTACACAATACTTTTTAAAAAAAAAACATTGTTTAGAATAAAATATGTTTCAATAATTACGTAACACAATTTTTTTTTGTCGTTTAAGTTTCAGTTTTTCTTATGAGTGTGCTGGTTTCGTATTTCGTTTCAGTTTCACCCAGTCTCCGTTTTTACACAAAACTCGAACTCGGCCGGATATTTTCTTTCTTTATCTTTGATAGTTTCAACCAACTCCCCGAACCTTATTCTATTCAAAATATTCTACCTATTATATCTTCTATCGATATAACTTGGTAGAAGTCCTAAGTAATTCACAATTGTGTATTGTTTTTGGAGTGTTGCTCGCACCGATGATTGAACCTTCAACCTCCTGAATAGTGTAACTCACAACTCACTTGTACTAAGTAGTTTAGCAACTAGGACACGATGATAACAGTAGTCTGATTATTTCAAATAATATGAATCCTATTACTGCTTAATCTAAACTGGGATTGAATGATGAACAAGAATGTTTCCTATTCATGTATTTTTATTGTCATCGAAATCCGTGAAATTGCCCATTTTTCAATCAAATCGATTGATTGGCAGCTATAGTTGGAGACTCATCGCGGTACATCGGAAGGAAGCTTCAAATGCCTTCTCGCACTACATTGCACTGTAGAGAACCTACTGTTGGTTTTATAAAATAATTTGTTTATAATGACTTGAATTAAAGTTTGAAATGCAAAAGTCAAGTATCATGCTTCAATTGTTCTCTAAACAGAAACATTCATTCCAAACGCATCTCTGTCATATCAAAGGACCAACTGTTGATTTTATATGCCTGGCCTTACTGCTTGTACGCTGATAATGCCTAGAATTTGAGTCTAAAAGTTAAAAAGTCAAGTATCATGATTTAATTGTGCTTTAAACAGGAATATTGATTTCGAACGCGCCCCTGCTATATAAAACAACCTACCGTTGATTTAATACCTTTGGCCTGTGTGATAATAAAACTTTCCAAATGCACTTGTGATTTTAGGCTACAGCTAGTAGCCAGATTGTTACACTAGACAGATTGTTACACGTAGCCAGATTGTTACACTAGTCAGATTGTTACACGTAGCCAGATTGTTACACTAGACAGATTGTTACACGTAGCCAGATTGTTACACTAGTCAGATTGTTACACGTAGCCAGATTGTTACACTAGACAGATTGTTACACGTAGCCAGATTGTTACACTAGACAGATTGTTACACTAGTCAGATTGTTACACGTAGCCAAATTGTTACACTAGACAGATTGTTACACGTAGCCAGATTGTTACATGTAGACAGAAAAAGCAAAAAGCAAAAAACGATACGCGATTCCGGTTCAAGAACTGCGAATGAATGAATTTGTTTAAGAAATTAATGCAATTCATGATGATTGAAATAAAAGAAATAATAAAAAACAAGAAAAGATGTCGACTTAAAGTAATTGAACGTTGCAGTAAACAAACACAGCAGTTATAAACGTCAGTCTCTTGTGTTGTTATGAATAAAAAACGGATAACAGTGACGACAGGAGATGACATGATCGCTTTTTGTGATTGTTGTTTCAAAAATATGTTTCGGATAAAGCTACTTATTAAGACTGTGGAAAAGGGTTGAATTAATGTGAGGATGACGGAAGTTAAACACGATAATTGATTGGCGGACGACGTGGGTGGGTCAGATGGAATGTGACTAGCGAGTGACACGTGCACGATGCATAAAACGGACTTGTGCAGTTTTATAAGGAATACAGGAGAGAGAGAGAAAGAGAGAGAGAGAGAGAGAGAGGGAGAAAGAGGGCGAGAGGAAGAGAGAATGAGAGGGAGGGAGGTCGAATGGAAACAACAGGGAAGAAAACAGAGGCAAGCAAGATGGATATAGAGTATGTCGAGTGACAGAGAAGATGCAGCGCGTGAATATGATAAAAATAGTGAGAGAGAAAGATAGAGAGAGTGTGTGAGAGAGAGAGATAGGGGATGGAGAATTATATATATATACATATATGTATATATATATATATATATATATATATATATATATATATAAACATATGGTAAAAGTCTATATTCCAAGTTACATGATGTTGACTATTTTACAATTTTTTCCTTTAAGTATTAAATAAGTAAAGGTCAGACCTAGAAGCTTGTCAAAACATGGAGCCTCCCCAAGACGAGAGCCATTCATTTCAATTGATGCCAGACGGGGATCAGAGCGTTGATAATGTAAAGATAGAAGCTAGGTTTTAGATGCAGTAACAGTAACCAGCCACCTATTTCCCCTTTTCCAGACGTGATCAAGATCAAAAGAGAGAGAATCAGAGAGAAGTTGATCGTTTGTGGTCTTTTAAGTGTTGCCATAGATAGTAGTGTCGTCAGCATAAATATCTACGGATAATCTTAGGATGTGATTTGAGGAATCGTTGATGTAGATCTGGAAGAGAGTTGAGCCAAAGATTGACCCCTGAGGAACTCTAGTATTAATACTGCGAGCTTTTGATTTCTGCACATCAACTGCTACTCTTATGAACCTATCAGAGAGAAATAATTAAATAATTGAAAAGATATTTCAAGCTATATCGTACCTGGAGATCTTGTGGGATAGACCTTTATGCCATACCCTATCAAAGGCCTTTGATATGTCAAAAGCAATTGCTCTAGAAAGGAAGCTTCCTTCGAGTCTGTAGGTACTAAAAATTATTATTGTAACAATTATGTCAGCCCCTTCAAGAACTCGGTTCTTATTGTTGAGCACTTTAATGTTGAAATGAAAATCGGTCACTTAAGCTCCCATCTGCAGATCATGTTATAATCATTAGATCACTATCGACGGACGTCTTTACATTTAATAATAAATGTTTTAATTTCAACTGTATTTCTCGCGGTTGATTTTTGCCGTGTTGTTTGTTCTTTTCTAAATGAGTAATAGATGGCTTCATGGCCGGGTTAGAATCTCCCGTCCGGCTGTAATCGTAACTCCCTGCACTGATGATTCCAGAAAGAATGAAACACTAGTGTCTGATGACATTGCTAACTAACTATCATCACCATGATTGATTTTGGTAAAGATCGAACCCAAAGCGACATTTGCTATGGTCTGGCGTTTTACCATTGTTCAACGAAATCGTGCCTTATCTATACGATTTTTTTATTGCTTTAAATGTTAACATAATTTTGTTGTTTCTATTAACGATAGTAGTAGCAGTTAGAACACCGTCTTTATATCTAAACTCACCGAAGTGTGAAGTTTTCTCCTTTATATATATATATATATATATATATATATATATATATATATATATATGATGATGAAAATGATGGAAATAGTATTCCGACAAAATAGAGAAAATAAAAAGGAACAAACCGTATTATGTGTTCATCAACGTTTCGTCTTTATTTCGAGACTTCCGAAGTCTCGAAATAAAGACGCAACGTTGATGAACACATAATACGGTTTGTTCCTTTTTATTTTCTCTCTCTCTCTCTCTCTCTCTCTCTCTCTCTCTCTCTCTATATATATATATATATATATATATATATATATATACTGTATTAACAAAACCAAGACTTCAAAGAAAGAATTGATAGCAACCAAAAGTGTATTTCATTGTTAGTTTCAAGACTAATTGGGCACATTCAAACATTATTTTGTTTGAAAATTTTCACATAACTTCTCTTCAGACTTATTGAATAAAAAATACTAAAATAGAACAATATGTAAAGACATTTCCCTTAAAACATGCGAAAACATTTGTCAGGAGCTTATTTAAATATTTATATATCGTCCAATTTTCGTATCATTATTTAAAACCTGTCGTAAGAAGTTACCACAAAAAAACATGTAGCCATTTAATATATTTTAATAATACTATTCGTTTGCTTCTTAAATTAGATTTCTATATTTTTTTAGTTTACATAATTTATTTAAAAAAATTATATATTTAAATTTAAAAAAAAAATGTATATATTTAATATATATATATATATATATATATATATATATATATATATATATATACATACGGGTCTAAATTCGTCTAGAACTATGAACTGCTATTTTAATATACGTGTGTATACTCTGACAAACGTTAAAAAAACATTTAAAATATAAATGTTTAAATTTCAGCAGTATTTCTCGCGGTTAACAGTGGCCGAATGGATTAGACTCTTGTTAATGAAGCCAAAGATAGTCTCTGTTGCCGGGTTCGAGTCTATCGACCGGTGTTAATCATGAAACCCTGTTCTGATGCTTCCCGAAAGGATGAAACACTAGTTTGTGTAGATATTTAATTATTGTAGTAAATAATTATGACAGCCCCTTTAAGAAACTCGTTTCTTATCGTGGAGCACTTTTAGTTGAATTAAAGTCGGTCAATTTTGGTCTTATGAGCAGATCACCATATAATGATTAGATCACTCAGACACACGTTATATATATATATATTAAAAATTTTTTTTCAAAAATAAATGTTTAAATTTCAACATCATTTCTCGCGGTTAACGGTGACCGAATGGATTAGACCCTTGCTAATGAAGCCAGGGATAAATAGAAGATGAGGAATAAAGATTACATATAACTTATCTCATCAGATCAATAAAGGCAAAGAGAAAGAAAGAGAGAGAGAGAGAGAGAGAGAAAGAGAGATAGAGGGGCAACCTCTTAAGGATGTGGCATTTCGAAGGTAAAAGCTTCTCATCACGTATGCTTAACTCTTCTCATCTAGTTATATTTCAATATTTTTATGTTGCATTTTATCTTTTAATATTTCTTAAGATATATTTCATTTATGTTCTTAAGCCAGTTTCTATCTGCATGTTATATTTTGCATAATAATACGTACAATTCTCCTCTTCTGATGAGAAGCATTTAGATTCGAAATTCCATGGCCTAAAAAGTTTTCTTTCTCGTATTCTTTCATTCTTAATCTCATGATATAATAAAGTTATATGTCAATTTCATTTTTTATCATTTATTTAATATATTTAATTGCTCCCCTTAACTGTGTTGAGTATTCTCATATCTTCATTTTTGCTTTGTTAAAGATATATTCTTTGAGA
>NC_136513.1:45280303-45282803 GCF_053919585.1 Euprymna scolopes
GTCTTCTCTCAACGTGAATTTTATCAAATTATAAAGTAAAATAACAAATTTGAACTCATAAACAGACAGACATGATTTTTTGTTTTAACATTTTTGAACAATTTTTTAATCATTTTTAACTGATAAAGAGTGACTATAAAGGAGGTAATTCATTTCTCTTTAATTAATGCTTGCAATGATGATGTTTTTGTGACATCGGACCTCGGGCAAGTAAATAATTATTAACATTTTTGAAGAGGAAACGTTTTTAATCATTTTTAACTGATAAAGAGTGACTATAAAGGAGGTAATTCATTTCTCTTTAAGTAATCATCTCATGATGATGTTTTTGTGACATCGGACGTCGGGCAAGTAAATAATGGAGAAAATCCAGCTTCTTAAAAAGAGGCACTCTAGAAAGTGTGGAGTTTATGTGAAATAAACGTTTTTCTCGCGGAGGAAACGGCGGAAGTTACACGAAGCTTATGATTTGACTGCTTCCCATTTCCATTTAGTCCAGAAAGGAAGGAATGAAAATGAAAGAGTAATCTAAACGAACGGTGGTGGCGGGGAAAGAGAGTAGCTAGTAACTTTGTACTATCGACCTCTGCGCCGCCTTCTCCTATATTTCTGTTGCAACCAGAAAGACTGGCGTGACAATCGAGAGCGAGATTTATTCATTTTAATTAATCGTCAAACGTGATACAAATGTTGTGACGAGTTGAAGACATCATTACATCACCATGGGATAGAAAAATAAAATTACTAGCGAAAATGATCTGTTTTAATTTCGAATCGACAATGTAAACTTGTTTTCCTTGTACACAAGCCGAAGGCAAAATAGATGCGGCCCCATCCGGAGTATCACCAATGAAACAATATACATTCGTAATATTCTAGTTAATAACACAGACACCGGCATTATTGGGTAGCCGAATTAGTGACAGGGCAGCGTCCGGCAAAGTCATGTACCCGACAAAAGAATATTGTCTTTTCCGTGTTTGCACGAGTCTTCGGCCGGCGCCGACAAAACTCGGGCGCATTTATTAACGCTGGGATAAAACTACGGACACTTAGTAGACGTGGTTCGGTCACGTGGACGCATTCTGGACACACTTTAGGCGCGGATTAATTTCATTAAATTATTTCAACGTGGGTTTCCGTATTGTTAATGGAGCCGTAACGGGACACAAAGAAGATGCATCCGATTAACTTGTTTTATACTTTCGTATGCGGATATATGCAAATGTATGTGTGAAAATCGGTTAAAATGAAGGTATTTTAATGCAAGTCTACATATGCTTACGTGTTTTGTGATGTACGACTTTTGAAACTTTTCCCATCTCTATCTCTCTTCCGTTCTCTGGCAATTCACTCTCTGTCTTCCACTCTCTATCTGGTTCTCTCTCTTCTCTCTCTCTCTTCTTCTCTTTTCTTTCTTTCTCTCTCCCTCTCTCTCTATTTATCTATCTATATATATATATTAGTGTATATATATATATTAGTGTATATATATATATATATATATATATATATATATATATATATATATATATATATATATATATATATATATACCAGAATAGGTGCCAGGCGTTGCCCGTGTGTTTAGAGGTGTATGCTGAGCAAAAAGAAAACGGTCAATTTTTTTAAACTTTGACCCTTATTATGACCCCTTAAAATTTATTATTTTGGGCTCAAATCAAGTGATTACGTTAGATCCATGTCCAAAGAACCTATATCTAAAATTTCAAGTGTTTAGACCGAAAATTGTAGGAGGAGTTTGGTAAAGTTCTCAAAGGTCAAATCGTTGAACGTTGACCCCTTAACAACCAAATTTCTGACCGAAAACGGATCACATAGATTTTCCCAAACCTCAGTACCCTGTATATCAAATTCAGAGTCTGTAGACTAAGAATTGACAGAGTTATTGCATAGGGAAATGTACACAGACAGACACACAGACAGACAGGCACACAGACTGACAGACACGTTCACTTTTATAGCTATACTAGCCTGGGTGCCCGGCGTTGTCCGGGTGTTTGGAGGTGTATGCTGAGAAAAAAAAAACAAAAACAAAAAAAAACGGTCAATTTTTTAAAATTTGATCCCTATTATGACCTCTTATCATTTATTGTTTTCGGTTTAAATAAAGTTATTAAATTAGATCCATGTCCAAGGGACCTATATCTAAAATTTCAAGTGTTTAGATCCCAAATTGTCGGAGGAGTTTGGCAGAGTTCTCAAAGGTCAAATCGTTGAACTTTGACCCTTAACAGCCAAATTTCTTACCGATAACGGATCGCATAGTTTTTCCCAAATCTCAGTACTCTGTATATCAAATTTCGAGTCTGTCGACTAAAAATTGACAGAGTTATTGTGTGGGGAAATGTACACAGACAGATACACAGACAGACACACAGACACGTTCACTTTTATAGATATACTAGCATGGGTGCCCGGCGTCGCGCGTGTGTTTGGAGGTGTATGCTGAGCAAAAGAAAAAAAAAAAAGAAAAAAA
>NC_136513.1:45287803-45355303 GCF_053919585.1 Euprymna scolopes
TTTTTTTTTACTCTTGTTCACCCTAAACAAGGGGTATTGTTTCTATTTACTTGCCTCCCCACGAGGGCAGAGTTAGACATAAGGTCGAGTTTTAATGTGGGGGAAATCCAGCACCCTTCAAAAAGGACACTGGATAGAAACAAAAATAAAAATTGCCTCAATCTAGAAGGATTTCTCCTCCACTGATCGAGGTTAGAAAAGGTGAACTGTAGTATCAGAACAGATACTACACTGTGATCCTGGCCAAAGAGCTTGGGCGCAATTTAGCATCACGCCTACAGAGGACTATGTGGGCAACGAGATGTCTGTTCATATTAATTTTAAATTCTGCATCTTAATACAGTAAGGGAGACAGGAAACAGAGGGGAAATTCCAAAGCCGTTCGAGAAGGAAAAAAATTATTAGAGTAGAAGGCTTTCGGTCATTTCGACAACTCAACAATAAAGGGGTGGGATTTTGTTGCTTTTAAGGTTTATTTATTTCATTATATCTGTCTTTCTTTCTGTTTTCTTTTCGTTTATGCCCTTTTCTCTCTCTCTCTTATATATATATATATATATATATATATATATATATATATTTACTCCCTTCCCTTCATCAGTTCTAAAATTGTCGTCCTTTTTTGACTTCTTATATCGTTTTCTTCTTTTTTTCCTTCTTTATGACTTTCCATTATTGTTTTTATTTTGACTTTCATTCATATCGCCCGTTTTCCCCTCCTTTACCCTTTTCTTTCTTTCTTTCCTTTCTTCTTTATTTCTTTTTTCTTTCCTTCATTGTTTCTTCTTTCTTTCTTTCTGTCGTTTTTTTTGTACGAAGGAGTCACCACTTATCAAGGCCCGGAAGCCACTCGAGGATAAGGGTTAATGAATGTACGGTAGTCATTGGGGCAATATCGTAATAATCTTTAGTAGTGGACATTTGGTGAATTGGATTACTTATGTGGGCGGCTTACCATTGTTTACGTTGGACTTGAAGACGACCATATTGCAGTAAGCTGGAAATCAGGCAACGCGTGCAGCTCTAAGAAAAAAAAAAGAGCTTTGTTCATAGAATCCGCGTATAGGTTTAGACACTGATAAAGAGTTGGGGAAATTATTGATAGTGGTTTAAGCTAGACAAGTGTTTTTCGTGAAAGTCTGGCAAGGGAGGCAAAGATTGAGGCTGAGACGGTCACCTGCCATAAAAATAACGATAGAGCAGAGACAGACTAGCAACGTCTCTCCCGCGGGAAATAATTTGCAGGGAAAAGAAAAGGGCATCCCCTACTAAGCTACAAACTTAATTTTTGAACTATTGAGCAGCTCCTGTCCAGATGTGGTGACGGTACTCCATTGTAGGACGTACTTGACTCTTATACAGGTAGATAATTACATCGGCAGTGAGGTATCTACTGGAGCGGTAGAATAATAAAACTATTTTTCGAGCGACCTTCGCAACGGATTAGATGTACGCGTTCCATTTCACATTATGGCTAAAAGTCAGGTCCAGAAGCTTGTCAAAAGATGGAGCCTCCTCAAGACAGGAGCCATTCATTTCAATTGATGCCAGACGCGGGTGAGTGCGTTGATAGTGGGAAGATAAAAGCTGGGGTTTAGATACATAAAAATAAACCATCCACATCTTTTCCCATTGCACCAAGTGCTCAAGATCAGAAGAGAGAAAATCAGAGAGATCTTTGTCATTTCCTGCCTTTGAAGTGTTGATGGTAGTGTCGGTAGCATATCTACGAATAACTAAGAATGTGACTTGGAAGATCTATTTTCTTTCTTTTCTCCTCCCGTTTTTTTTAATTCTGTTTTTTTCTTCTTTTCTTAATTTTTTTCATTGTTTACTTTTTCTCTTTTAACTTTAATTTTAACCTTTTATTTTTTTCTCCCTTTTCATCTAATTTAATTTGTTTCCTTCATTCTTTCTTTTCTTCTGTCTCTTCCTTATCTTTTTTTCCCAAAATGTTAGATATTTGCAGAGCAACGCCGAAAGTGTGCTAGTCGACGATCGTTTTAATATTTATAAAAATGGAATTCCAGAAAGAATGTTATAGCGAAATAAATATTTACAAATAAAATTGTATATGTTAAGATGCTTTGATAGAAAAGAATGTTACAACACAAACAATAATTTAAAAATAGTCTTACGTATAGGTCACTTAAGATGATGAAGATCTTAGGATAGAGCTTGAAAAACACGTACCGTATAAAGATACAGAAAACACCGGAAGTCGGAAGTGTGTGTGTGTATGTGTGTGTGTATATGTGTGTGTGTGTGAGAGAGAGCGAGAGAGAGAGAGAGAGAGAGAAAGAGAGAGAGAGAGAGAGAGAGAGAGAGTAAGAGCAGACCGAGTCGGTAGCCAGAAGGAAAGCGATGATCTTCAGATCATGATGGCTCCAAGTAGAGGGAATAAAAAATTACGATAGTCAGAATCACCGTTGCAACTTTCCAATGCGGAAACATTTGTAATAAAGTTGCTGAAAAACAACCCGAGAATTGTTTGATCCATTGCGATGTATTTTCTTTACTGCTTCCCGTCAAACAAGACCAAAAATGGACCAAGTATGTTTCCCCAATTGGTCCAATGTTAAAAACTTAGAGAACTTTTATTTGTCCCTTTCTGTTGTAAATGTCACATGTCCGTTGTTAAACTGTATCTGTTAATATATCAACATTGTCGTAAGTGTTATACACGGATCAATTCAACGAACATGTGCTGTTCTTGTTTTCTTTTTTTTTTTCGCAACGGCAGCTCGCGCACATTTCCTAATTTGCATATGTGCATTTTTTCGACTACTGCTGCTAATACAATCGCTTGCCATCCATTTACAGCTGATATTTTCATACGCGCTCATATGCACTCTGTTACACTTAGTGCTAATATGGCGCACTACGAGTAACACGATATTTACCTCTCTTCCACTGCGAGGGGATGTGACACAAGGTCGGAAGGTGGGATGAATGAGCCAGTCCCTCTAAACGAGGATCACTCTGGCTCTGCAAATATAAGTCTGAGTAGCCCTGTCGGTATTCCCTGGTGAGGACACCCCAGGCAACAAGCGATAAGCTTACTCAACCCGAAAATTTGTAGGCAAGGCCTGTGAAGATAAACAATTTAGGGTTACGCAGAACATTTATCTGAGTCGTACATCTAAAAGGCCACTGAAATTCTCCAGTTTCTGTCGGACTGATTTTCTTGGTCGATACTGACAGATACACACCCAGAGTGCCACCTCTCGGTACATTTATACAGTTTGGAAGAGTTGCGTATAGGTGAGTCTCCCCCTCCTAAACCTTTTTACGCCGTAAAAATAAAGCTGTTAATATTTTTCAGCTCTGTTTCTATCAGATCATCGACATTCTAGTGTTGAATAGGGTGGATTGAAATGAAGCATCTAAAAAATTACTTCGATCAGTTCTTCAGCTACTGGTAATTTGTCGCTAGTGACGTTTTCTTAACTGGTATTCGTGGCGTTTATTAATATATCTCCGACCTTCTATGATATACACCATATCGCTAATTCTTTACAATTTCATTTAAGTAAGTAATCGATGTCTCTCTAGAAAGAGATCTGACAAATAAATATCAGGAAAACCAATGCCAACAATAGACAACAAACAATATTATATAGACAACAAACAATATTATATAGACAACAAACGATATTATGATGTCGCGATCAAATATCATATCTAAGTGCGCTGATTAACTGAGCACATTTTTGTAGATGTTTCTAGTTCGTTTTGGTAGGTATTCTGTCTACCAAACATACAAGGCTGTTGAAGGCACAACCCGATAACTGACAAAAAGTAAATGATGTATAATGTGTTGTTGAGGAGCATTGTGAAACTCTGTGCGCTACAGGACGCTCTTTCATCTTCAAGCAGGCCAAATCAACTAGAGTTGAGGCTATTATTGAAATGGCTTTCCCCCTGTTGTTAGGATGTATAGATGGCTTTAGTCTCGTGCAGTTCAAGGAGGTCCACCATTCCAGGTTTTGCTTTCTCCCCATTGCTAAACTTTCACAAAAAACACTCGACTGGCTATATTCACTATAAACAATTTTCCCCACTCATTATCTGTGCCTAAATTTAAACGCAGATTCCATGAGCAAAACTTATTTCCTAGAACTATCTGCCCGTGGAACACTGCTCCATTGGCCTAATTCGCGGTCGATTATAATATGGTAGCCTTCAAGTCTAATGCAAACAAGTTCTTGTTGAAGCGTCTCCTTAAATAATTAGACTTCTACATAATCTACACCATTAACGATTACTACACAACTATCGTACATTCATTAATCCTTATACTCGAGTAGCTTTCGGTCTTTATAAATAGTGACTCCCTTGTAAAAAATAATATTTAGGTAGGACAAAATGGCTCCTGCTGTTTGTTTTTTTTTTGTTTCGCTAAAAACAAACAAGTTGTATTTTTCAGATTTAGGAGGAATATTAAAAAAAAAAACATACTTTTTAAAATTACATTTTCACCACAAACAAGGCGCAGTGCCACTTTGATGTAGAGGGCTAGTATCAGGAACATAAGTTGCAAAGGTACTATGTAGGGGGTTGAGCAGCAAGATGTCTGTTCAAATTACACTTGAACTTCAGTACAGTTGGGGAAGCAGGAAACCGGAAGAAAAATACAAAGTATTGCAGTTCTGGGGAAGAAGCCATTAGAGTGAAAGGCTCTCTTACATCTAGGGATCTCAACTGTGTAGGGGTGGGACTTTGCTGATTGTCGGGTTTGTCGGGGGTATTCTTCGACCATTAAAATACTTGTAAAACAGGCAGAGGGATGCAACATTTCGTCGGTGGGACAGAGGCTGAAGTTTAGATGACAGTTCGGGATACATTAGGTTGGCGACTCTCTTTTGGACCCTGTCTAGGAGCGAGAGACTAGTAGCGGATGCACCAGCCCAAATGTGACAGCAGTACTCCATACATAGGCGAATGGTGGCTTTGTGGAGGTACAGGATACTTTCAGGCGTAAGCACGATAGATAGAGTCCACCTTCTTTGTGCAGCAGCCTTAGCAATGATTTCGATGTATCTATTCCAACTCATGTTTCCCGTGAACGTTAAGCAAAGGAGCTTGAACGAAGTACTCTCAGCTAAAGTATCGCTAGCCATAGCTATTGGTGGTTGGTAAGGTTTCATGTAATTATTAAAGGAAACGAGCTTTGTTTTGGCAGCGTTTAACATTATCATCTATTGTTGCCCCCATTCCACTACATGGTTTCGGCCATTATCTTAGATATATGCCCATTAGTTTTCCCCACGTGCCTGCCATAGAGCGTGGTGCCGTTGGCAAATATACCTATCTTATCAGGTAAGTCATTTATGAATATCAGAAATAATAAAGGTCCAAGGATCGATCCCTGAGATACACCCGCATTTATATCAATTTTTTGGACGTACGCCCCTCGAGGACAACCTGGATTCTTCTCTCACTTAAGAAGGGCCTAATTATGCTAAGCATTCGTCCAGTAATACCATAGGATTTTATTTTCATGAGAAGACCATCGTGCCATACTCTGTCAAAAGCCTTAGATATATCTAGGGCTACTGCTCTCCCCTCCCCTGCCGTATCCAGTGCTTTCTCATCCCCTGTTTTATCCAATGCTCGGTATAAACGTTCAGAGATTACAGTTAGAATATCTGCAGTAGAATGGGCTTGCCTAAATCCATATTGGTGGTCTGACAGAAATTTAGTAGCTGTAAGGTGGTGACTAGAGGTTGATGAATTAAAGACTCAAATATTTTTGCGAAAAGAGGGAGGCTGCTAATTGGGCGATAATTTCATGGGTCAGTTATTTCGCCAGAGTTTTTGTAAACTGGTACCACAGAAGCAGTTTTCCAGCAGCCAGAAAAGCAAGTTTCGTTAAGGCATTTGTTAAAGAGTTTAGAGAGAACAGGAGCGGCCTCAGCGGAGCATTTTTATTTTTAATAGCACAGCCGGGATGAGGTCAGGTCGACATGCTTTTGAGGTTTCTAGGGTTTTTTTTATATCATGTACTTGGGAAGGCGTGATCTTCAGATCATCTAGCGTGGTTTCTGTCCGCTGATAAAGAATCAGGGAGGGAATGGCTTGCTGAGTCCAAGGTAGATTTTGAAGCAAATTGATGGATAAGTATGTTAGCTTTCTCAGTTGCTGTGCGAACAACCTCATGATTGTTTGATAGTGGGGGTATTGTCGACTGACCATTATTTATTACACTATTGTAGATTTTCCAGAAATCACGAGTTCCTAATTTTTGCGCTTCAATGCGTTTCCTGGTGATTTCAGTATATTTACTCTTAGCTGTTGCTACTTCTTTCTTGCAATTATTTCAAGCTTCTATATGCATTTGTCTGTTTATAATAATTTAATTATTTTCTTAGTTTTTAAATTTCTAAATGTTTTTTTATATTAAGAGTTTTTTTCAATAGCAAATATTTACAAAAGTGTCAGTAAAAAATAAATGTATAAACGAATTATTTAATCCTCTGTTGTGCCGGAACTATCCTATCTTACCTACTAATAGACTATTCCAATTTCAATAAATACCAGAACACTAAGGTGTAAGGTGCCAATCAATACCCGGTGGACCAATTTACGTCGTTCGTCAGCTACGACGAACAACCCACCTATTGTATGCTGTGGAATACATGTTGTTACTTTATTGTAGCATTCTGTTTGTCTTCGCAACCCCTAACAGGACAATAACAGTGGTGACGTCGGTTTTCGAACTCACAGAGCAAAACTTCTTTCCTAGAATTGCCTGCCTGTGGAACACTGTTTCATTGGCCTACTTCCTGACCGATTACAATATGGTAGCCGTCAAGTCTAATGTAAACAAGTTCTTGTTGAATCGTCGAATGTAAAACACCTCCAGCATTCAAAAGACCTCACGACGTAAAGCCGAATTAAACCAAGCAAGTGTTCAGAAAACACTGACGAAAGGAGAAAAACAGGGACTCGTGAAAACCAAATAACTGCGTGGACAGAAAAGTTTGAATTGCAAATTAATGGAAAGCAAGAATATTTTCATATTTTATTTCTCTTTGCTTAGCACTGTAACAAAATATTGGCGCATCCGTAAATACAAAAGAAAGAAAAATACGAATTATTCGTGTTTTTTCTCGCGTAATTAAATAAGTGTGTCACCTAATTTGTTTTGGCTTACTGAAATATAAGTACATACGGTTTTTTTTTCCTTCGGTCAAACTTTTTTTTTGTGCTATGGAAAGACATTTGCTTTGAAGGAATATTGAATATTTCTCGCGATATATTTTTCTCTTCTATGGGAAAAGACATTTAAAACTATGGTCAACGTTCATTTGTCTGATGGATTACTACAAGCGGGGTCCTAGCCGAGGTTTATTGACCCTTAATTACTTGTGGTGGAATCTAGCCACGCAAGTAATCAAATGTTTTATTCAATTCTCGCGATTAACACATGAGAAAATGACAATAAAACGTTCTTCTGGCTAGTCAAAAGAAAAGAATTCGCTCCGAACAATGAATCCTCCAAAAAGTAGAGTTTATTAAAACCATCTACAACACGTTTGATATTGAGCCTCCTCAAATCATGGTTGAACCACGACGTACTTACAGGAAAAGAACAATACTGATACATCGTCCGGAATTATCAGCTTGGGAAGAGAGTGTTGTTGCGGAACTAACCTATGCTACCTACTAATAGACTATTCCAATTTCAACAAATACCGGAAGACTAAGCCATAAGGTGTCAGTTCATATCCGGTTACGCTCGTATACTATCTGGTGGCTGAAGTGTAGTGTCTGCTCGGATGATGCACTCAAATTGAATTGTCTTTAGTTAATGGAGGGGGAACCCCTTCTATATTAAAGCAATTTTATTTTTGCAAACTGCTTTTGGGGGAGTTAGTTTTCTCCCACATTAAAAACGACCTTGTATCACATTTGTTTTCGTGGGAAAGTAAATAGATATCAGTCGATACTTTATTTTGGCGTTCTGTTTTTATTTGTAACCCTTTAAAAAGGCTATAAGAAAAAGACATTCTCATTGTTGATTAAAACAATATAATCGCGTCTCTCAAATATCGGTCGATATCCGGTTACGCTCGTATACTGGGCTGGTGGCTGCAGTGTGGTGTCTGCTCAGATGCTGCGCTCACATTAAATTGTCCTTAGTGGAGGAGAAACTCTTCTATACTGAGGCAATTTAATTTTTGCAAATTGCCAGAGTGCCTCCTTTTGGGGGAGCTGGTTTTCTCCATCATTAAAAACGACCTTGTGTCACATTTTGTTTTCGTGGGGAAGAAAATAGATATCAGTCGATATCTAGCGAACCAACCCACTTATTGTATGCTTTGCAATAAATTTTGTTAATTTATTTTGGCGTTTTGCGTTTCTTTGCAACTTTCAACAGGGCTCTAACATACACTTAAATCTCGGCTCATCATTCTGAAAAAAAAATGTTTATATTTTACACCGACATTTCGAGAAAAAAAATCATCTTTTAGTCTATCTAAATTAAAATCGGCTGCTTCTTGTTGTTCTTGATATAAAAAATCCTAGGTTGCTGGAATGACGTACCTAAATATCATACGTATAGATAATCAGCAGAAATAGTTATCATTCATTTGTCGTACATAACCCCTATACTTACGTATTTACCTACTTTCGTTTTCCTTATATATTTTTTCTTGTGTTTTTATCTTTCTAATGTTGTTCAATTATGGCTCTAAAATATCATTAAAATATCATTAAAATATAAGATTATCATTTAAATATCATTTAAATATCATTAAAATATCATTAAAATATAAAATTATTAATAAACTATCACTAAAATTAAAAGATATCATTAAAATATAATTTTTCTTTATGGTTTTCTTCATTTACACTTGTTCTCTTCTCAGTTCTTTACTTCCTTTGTTTTTCCCTTTTTTTCATCGTTGCTTTTATTTGTTAGATTTGTTTTTGCTTTTATTTGTTAGATTTTTTTTTGCTTTTATTTGTTAGATTTGTTTTTGTTTTTATTTTTAGATTTGTTTTTATTTTATTTTTTAGATGCGTTTTTTTATTTGTTAGATTTGTTTTGTTTTTATTTGTTAGATTTGTTTTTGTTTTTATTTGTTAGATTTGTTTTTGCTTTTATTTGTTAGATTTGTTTTTGTTTTTATTTGTTAGATTTGTTTTTGTTTTTATTTGTTAGATTTGTTTTTGTTTTTATTTGTTAGATTTGTTTCTGTTTTTATTTGTTAGATTTGTTTTTGTTTTTATTTGTTAGATTTGTTGGTGTTTTTATTTGTTAGATTTGTTTTTGTTTTTATTTGTTAGATTTGTTTTTGTTTTTATTTGTTAGATTTGTTTTTGTTTCTATTTATTAGATTTGTTGGTGTTTTTATTTGTTAGATTTATTTTTGTTTTTATTTGTTAGATTTGTTTTTGTTTTTATTTGTTAGATTTATTTTTGTTTTTATTTGTTAGATTTGTTTCTGTTTTTATTTGTTAGATTTGTTTTTGTTTTTATTTGTTAGATTTGTTTTTGTTTTTATTTGTTAGATTTGTTTTTGTTTTTATTTGTTAGATTTGTTTTTGTTTTTATTTGTTAGATTTGTTTTTGTTTTTATTTGTTAGATTTGTTTTTGTTTTTATTTGTTAGATTTGTTTTTGTTTTTACTTGTTAGATTTGTTTTTTTTATTTGTTAGATTTGTTTTGCTTTAATTTGTTAGATTTGTTTTTGTTTTATTTGTTAGATTTGTTTTTGTTTTTATTTGTTAGATTTGTTTTTGTTTTTATTTGTTAGATTTGTTTTTGCTTTTATTTGTTAGATTTGTTGGTGTTTTTATTTGCTAGATTTGTTTTTGTTTTTATTTGTTAGATTTGATTTTGTTTTATTTGTTAGATTTGTTTTTGTTTTTATTTGTTAGATTTGTTTTTGTTTTTATTTGTTAGATTTTTTTTTGTTTTTATTTGTTAGATTTGTTTTTGTTTTTATTTGTTGGATTTGTTTTTGTTTTTATTTGTTAGATTTGTTTTTGTTTTTATTTGTTAGATTTTTTTTTGTTTTTATTTGTTAGATTTGTTTTTGTTTTTATTTGTTAGATTTGTTTTTGTTTTTATTTGTTAGATTTGTTTTTGCTTTTATTTGTTAGATTTGTTTTTGTTTTTATTTGTTAGATTTGTTAGATTTGTTTTTTATTTTTTAGATGTGTTTTTGTTTTTATTTGTTAGATTTGTTTTTGTTTTTATTTGTTAGATTTGTTTTTGTTTTTATTTGTTAGATTTGTTTTTGTTTTTATTTGTTAGATTTGTTTTTGTTTTTATTTGTTAGATCTGTTTTTTTTTTATTTGTTAGATTTGTTTCTGTTTTTATTTGTTAGATTTGTTTTTGTTTTTATTTGTTAGATTTGTTTTTGTTTTTATTTGTTACATTTGTTTTTGTTTTTATTTGTTAGATTTGTTTTTGTTTTTATTTGTTAGATTTGTTTTTGTTTTTATTTGTTAGATTTGTTTTTGTTTTTATTTGTTAGATTTGTTTTTGCTTTTATTTGTTAGATTTGTTGGTGTTTTTATTTGTTAGATTTGTTTTTGTTTTTTATTTTTTAGATGTGTTTTTGCTTTTATTTGTTAGATTTGTTTTTGTTTTCATTTGTTGGATTTGTTTTTGTTTTTATTTGTTAGATTTATTTTTGTTTTTATTTGTTAGATTTGTTTTTGTTTTTATTTGTTAGATTTTTTTTTGCTTTTATTTCTTAGATTTGTTTTTGTTTTTATTTGTTAGATTTGTTTTTGTTTTTTATTTGTTAGATTTGTTTTTGTTTTTATTTGTTAGATTTGTTTTGTTTTTTATTTGTTAGATTTGTTTTTGTTTTTATTTGTTAGATTTGTTTTTGTTTTTATTTGTTAGATTTGTTTTTGTTTTTATTTGTTAGATTTGTTTTTGTTTTTATTTGTTAGATTTGTTTTTGTTTTTATTTGTTAGATTTGTTTTTGTTTTTTATTTTTTAGATGTGTTTTTGTTTATATTTGTTAGATTTGTTTTTGTTTTTATTTGTTAGATTTGTTTTTGTTTTTATTTGTTAGATTTGTTTCTGTTTTTATTTTTAGATTTGTTTTTGTTTTTATTTGTTAGATTTGTTTTTGTTTTTATTTGTTAGATTTGTTTTTGTTTTTATTTGTTAGATTTGTTTTTGTTTTTATTTGTTAGATTTGTTTTTGTTTTTATTTGTTAGATTTGTTTTTGTTTTTATTTGTTAGATTTGTTTTTGTTTTTATTTGTTAGATTTGTTTTTGTTTTTTATTTTTTAGATGTGTTTTTGTTTTTATTTGTTAGATTTGTTTTTGTTTTTATTTGTTAGATTTGTTTTTGTTTTTATTTGTTAGATTTGTTTTTGTTTTTATTTGTTAGATTTGTTTTTGTTTTTATTTGTTAGATTTGTTTTTGTTTTTATTTGTTAGATTTGTTTCTGTTTTTATTTGTTAGATTTGTTTTTGTTTTTATTTGTTAGATTTGTTTTTGTTTTTATTTGTTAGATTTGTTTTTGTTTTTATTTGTTAGATTTGTTTTTGTTTTTATTTGTTAGATTTGTTTTTGTTTTTATTTGTTAGATTTATTTTTGCTTTTATTTGTTAGATTTGTTTTTGTTTTTATTTGTTAGATTTGTTTTTGTTTTTTATTTTTTAGATGTGTTTTTGCTTTTATTTGTTAGATTTGTTTTTTTTTTATTTGTTGGATTTGTTTTTGCTTTTATTTCTTAGATTTGTTTTTGTTTTTATTTTTTAGATGTGTTTTTGTTTTTTATTTTTTAGATGTGTTTTTGCTTTTATTTGTTAGATTTGTTTTTGTTTTTATTTGTTAGATTTGTTTTTGTTTTTATTTGTTAGATTTGTTTTTGTTTTTCTTTGTTAGATTTGTTTTTGTTTTTATTTGTTAGATTTGTTTTTGTTTTTATTTGTTAGATTTGTTTTTGTTTTTATTTGTTAGATTTGTTTTTGTTTTTATTTGTTAGATTTGTTTTTGTTTTTATTTGTTAGATTTGTTTTTGTTTTTATTTGTTAGATTTGTTTTTGTTTTTTATTTTTTAGATGTGTTTTGTTTATATTTGTTAGATTTGTTTCTGTTTTTATTTGTTAGATTTGTTTTTTTTTAGATGTGTTTTTTTTATTTGTTAGATTTGTTTTTGTTTTTATTTCCTTACTTGCATACGTTTTTTCATTTTTTTTCTCTTGGCTTGGTAGGGTTACAAAACCATTTTCGAAATCTAGTGGGAGAGGACCATTTCGTCTCTCTGCTTCCTCTTTTTCACAAAAGAGACGTTCTCTACTCTATCGTCAGATTTATGGTAAGTGCTCGACTGAGCTCCAATCTATGGTCCCATGTAAAACGTTTGCAACAAATACTGGTCTAGTTACAAGAAACGTCAACGATGTCACTCATTTGCTATCTGTGCCTTAAACAGAACGAAAATGCTACGAACAGAATTTCTTTCCTAGGACTGTTCGCCAGTGTAACACAATATCGTGGGGTTGCTTTCTAGCTGACTATAGCACGGCCATTTTCAAATCTAATGTCAATAAGTTCCTGTTGAGACGTGTCCAAGTTGCACCTTTACCGACCATGTTGTCTCGCCATCTATCTAAAGCTTATTAACCGATATTCTAGAGTGCCCCCCCGGGCTTAATAAGCGGCGTCCTTTTAATATATATATATATATATATATATATATATATATATATATATATATATATATATATCTGTGAAAATATATTTTCTTATAATATATACCAATCCTTATTGAAGAAGCTCAAGGTAATTACAGAGCAATATAGTTAACAAATGAAAAAGACTATATTCCAAAGTTTATGATGTTGACCATCTTATAATTTATTCGTTTAATTCAGTTGACATTTACAATTCTTGACAGTATCTGTTTCGTAGCGCAAATCAATCACTTAAGAATTGTAAATGTCAACAGAATTAAAGGAATAAATTATAAGATGGTCAACATCATGAACTTTGGAATATAGTCTTTTGTCATTTATTCACTATATATATATATATATATATATATATATATATATATATATATATATATATATAGGGAGGATGGGGTCTGGTAGTCTCCCTCCTTCTGTGGCCTTGTACTCTGCTATTGGCCAGCATTTGGTTGACGACCCGTGCTGTGCCGATAGATATAAAATTGAATGATTCGAGGTGCTACATAGAGCGGACTCCAGAAACCATTTAAAGATTTTGGAGTCTGTGTCTATTGCGGTGCGGAAACCTTCTTTGTGTCGGCAGAAAGAAACATCTAACGCATTGTTTCTCTTTGGGGAACTGTGAATCTTTTCTCCCGTTTTCCCCTCGTTGTGCCATCATTTTAATCGTTTTGTAAACGTTAATAAACTTTATTTTAGTGTCCCCGTATTTTTGGCACATTCAATAGTTCCCCATCAGAACTCTTTACTTTCGACATAGTACTATTTTTACGCTATCGATTTTCTCCTGATGAGATGATAGCTGAAAGAGCTCTCGAGAGACTTCCACCCATTATATTTAAAACTTTATTTAAATTCTGTACCTCTAAACATTTATATATATATATATATATATATATATATATATATATATATATATATATATATATATGTTCGCGATTTAGTTATAAATAATATTATATAGTTTTTGATTATTTTACTTCTTTTTGTGTCCATTTTTAATTTCCATTCCGTTTATTTTTCCTGTCTTTGTTTTTTGTTTTGCAAATATTACTTCATTCTTCGTTTATTTTCTCTTTAATTATTTTGTTTTTAATCTCTGACACCTTTTCGTTCATTATTATAATTAGTGAGGGCACTTTAGAAGAACGATATGCAACAAAATTCTCTTTTAAACTTGATAAAAATGCCACAGAAACGTATGGAATGCTTCAAACTGCTTTTGAACCGTCTTGCACGAATCAAACATCAGTTTTTGATTTGGGTAGCATAAAAGATTCAAGAAAGGCAGGGTGTCTACAAGGGATGATGAAAGGTGTGGGAGAAGTTAGGAAGTCAAAGCACCACAGTTGATTGGCTAAATAAAGAATTGTAACGATAAGGACTGTCGTGTATGTATAAAGACGATAAGTGCACAAGTTGATGTCAGTGTGGGAACTGTAAACACAATAATTCGCGAGGAACTAAAGATACAGAGGATTTGTGCGAAGTTTGTCCCAAGAGTGCTCGGAGCATTTTTCAGAAAGAAAACCGTTGTCATGCCTAGATGGGTATCAAAGCCAGTTACTCACCCTCCCAATAGTCCAGACCTTTCTCTCTGTGACTTCAGCCTATTCCCTAAGCTCAAGGAAAGCCTTAGAGACTGTCTTTATGACATAATTGAAGAGATGAAAGAAGCTGTGATGAAGGTCATTGACATGCGCACACAAGAGGACTTCCATAGGCCTTCCAAAAGTTGTTGGAACTGGACAACATGTGGACTGCAGCCGGCGAATATTACTTCGAATGAGACTAGAGTTTCATGTGTGCATTATCAATTTAAGTGCCCATACGAAAAATGTATGGAAACATATTGAAGGCACCTCGTATTGTATTGCTTTGTCGTTTTTTTTTTTTTTTTTTTTTTTTACCGTTTTTAGTATTCTGTTTGGCTTATCACTTTGTTCATTTCCACTCTCCCTGTTAGGAAATAAATCGAGAAATAGAGGGAGGTGTGTAAATTATATTGTAAACACGTTTTACCGCAAGTGAGGGTCAGCTGATCGGATTTGCGTGTGAGTCATGTGATCAGGTTAGCTGGAGTAAGAGAGTTGGATTTGGGACGAAGACAAGAGTAGATGGCTTACCGAGTCGTCCCCTTCACAGACTTGTGTGAAAATAAGACCTTGAAGAACGACGCAAGCGAAGAATTCACTTTCCATTATTCTGCGATCGATCTGGAAGGTGAATAAAACTATATAAAACCATTCTCGTCTTGGAGTGAATGAATCTTCGTCCAAAACAGGTTTCCAGTCTCCCCTCCAAGAACAAGATGAATTGCAGGTGGAAGATCAACGACGCATGAAGAAGGTATGTGTGTGTTTGTGTGTGTGTTAGAGTTTACCTTCTTGGTGATTTTATTCATTGGAGATCTCGGAAGGCTTAAAGGTATTTCAGCGTGCTACGTTCTTGTCTTCTAGGGTGGACGTTGCTGAGCGTCGAGGCGCGTGCCAGGTGTCACCGGAAGAACTCTTATTTCAGTTGATCAAACTATTATTGAATAGAAGTGTCTAAGTTCGCGTATGGCCGTTATTTTGATATATACTTGTTACATGTTGTCTTTTAAATGATTTTCATCGGTATATTTTGACTCAACATTTATTTGCTTTTCGGAATGAAGACGAAAACGAATCAAAACAAAACAGGGGAAAGAAAAAAGGTAGCAATTCGACCCATTTGCTTTGAAGCATTCATACGAATCGCATTTCGATGTAAAAATGCGATGCCAGACTGCTATGCTATGGAAGAAGTGAAAATAAAAGAAAAGGAAAGATTGAGCTTATCATTACAGACATGATGATGCTATTCGTCAGGTTAACCACGACGGGATAGGAATATCGGACCCTCCAACTACATCCACAGCAATTTATGCTTGTTGTTATCTAACCACGGTTGTGGTCAACTAATCCTCTGACCGGCTTTTGGGCGGGATTGAAACCGCTACCTCCAGACAGTGCTCACTTTGAATCGTAGATATTCCGCATCTCTGTCCACTGCACTACGGGCACCAAAGGGCCATCATGATCGGATCCTATTGTTATATTATTGAATTAATTAGAAATTATTTTTGAAATAAGTAAATTTTTTATTTAAATATTTGGACTAATATTCTTGTAATTAATTTTAGAATTATTTGAAAGATGGGAAAATTTGTATAATTTATTTTATTTAATTATTTGGACCAATATTCTTGTAATTAATTTTTGAAATTATTTAGGAGATGAGAAAATTTGTATAATTTATTTTATTTAATTATTCGGACTATTATCCTCCAAAACGTGGCGAGATAACAGCAACTACTGAAAGCAGTAATTGCTGTTGATGTAGTTGGGGGAGCCAGCGTTCCTACCACGTTGTAGTTTATCTGACGAAGGCCAGAGGAATAATTGTCCGAAACGTCGTGAAAACAACAATTAGAAATGAGGAAATAGCCAAAATAATTGAATAAAAAAACAAACAAATTTACTCATCTCCCAAATAATTCCAAAAATTAATTACAAATAATCAAATAAAATAAATTATATAAATTTACTCATCTCCCAAATAGTTCCAAAAATTAATTACAAATAATTAAATAAAATAAATTATACAAATTTTCTCATCTCCCAAATAATTCCAAAATTAATTACAAATAATTAAATCAAATAAATTATACAAAATTTACTCATATCCTAAATAATTCCAAAAATTAATTACAACTAATTAAATAAAATAAATTATATAAATTTACTCATCTCCCAAATAATTCCAAAAATTAATTACAACTAATTAAATAAAATAAATTATATGAATTTACTCATCTCCCAAATAATTCCAAGAATTAAATACAAATAATTGAATAAAATAAATTATATAAATTTACTCATCTCCTAAATAATTCCAAAAATTAAATACAAATAATTAAATAAAATAAATTATATAAATTTACTCATCTCCCAAATAATTCCAAAAATTAAATACAAATAATTAAATAAAATAAATTATATGAATTTACTCATCTCCCAAATAATTCCAAGAATTAAATACAAATAATTAAATAAAATAAATTATATAAATTTACTCATCTCCTAAATAATTCCAAAAATTAATTACAAATGATTAAATAAAATAAATTATATAAATTTACTCATCTCCCAAATAATTCCAAAAATTAATTACAAATAATTAAATAAAATAAATTATATGAATTTACTCATCTCCCAAATAATTCCAAAAATTAAATACAAATAATTAAATAAAATAAATTATATAAATTTACTCATCTCCTAAATAATTCCAAAAATTAATTACAAATAATTAAATAAAATAAATTATATAAATTTACTCATCTCCCAAATAATTCCAAAAATTAATTACAAATAATTAAATAAAATAAATTATATAAATTTACTCATCTCCCAAATAATTCCAAAAATTAATTACAACTAATTAAATAAAATAAATTATATAAATTTACTCATCTCCCAAATAATTCCAAAAATTAATTACAAATAATTAAATAAAATAAATTATATGAATTTACTCATCTCCCAAATAATTCCAAGAATTAAATACAAATAATTGAATAAAATAAATTATATAAATTTACTCATCTCCCAAATAATTCCAAAAATTAAATACAAATAATTAAATAAAATAAATTATATAAATTTACTCATCTCCTAAATAATTCACAAAAATTAATTACAACTAATTAAATAAAATAAATTATATAAATTTACTCATCTCCCAAATAATTCCAAAAATTAAATACAAATAATTAAATAAAATAAATTATATAAATTTACTCATCTCCCAAATAATTCCAAAAATTAAATACAAATAATTAAATAAAATAAATTATATAAATTTACTCATCTCCCAAATAATTCCAAAAATTAATTACAAATAATTAAATAAAATACATTATATAAATTTATTAATCTCTCGTTTGTTTCAGGTCGTGTTACTAGTTAGTCCAGTGGTTTTCATCAATTCACTTTTTTAATTGTAAAATTCCAGCAGTTTCTTTTGAACTTGTTGTGGAACTCTCTTTCTGTTCACCGTTTTCATTCACAGTCTTCATCTTTTCAATAAGCATCTCCTATTTTTTTTTCAATAATACTCTTTCGTTATTGTTATCTCATCACATAATCAGTTTCATGTCTTGTCTCAAACAATTTCCATAAAACATCATGCTCGTTCGTCTCACACACCAATTTCTGACCAGTCCCATTTTCTAAATTTTGCTTTTTTTATTCTCTTCTTTAGCTTTAAAAGTTTTCTGTTTCTTTTTTTTCCTTAATTTTCTTAATTTTTCTTTTCCTTTTTTCCTTTTCTAGTGTTTCATTTTGTTATTCTTTTCTTCTTGTTTTTCCTTTAAGAAACTTAACATTTCTCCGCCATATTTTATTTCTTTCTGTTGTTACATTCATGTTATATGACGACTTTTTTCCCTTTATGTTTTCCCTTCATCCTCCATTTGCTCTTGACCCCACATTTTCATTGTTCATTCAAAAGTTTTATGATGGTCAAGTCAATTCCTAGTTGTCCGGGGACGAATTTGTCTGTTACGCTCGATTTCTGAAAAAACAAAACAAAACCTTGACCAAACATTTGGACCTGCGTTCTGTTTTCAGAAACAACTTCCCCGTCATCATTATTATCGCCCCACCCCACTTTAGCTCTCCAACTCTACCGTCGTTAAGCATTTTACAACCTCGTTTTATTTCGGATACACGATTAGAAACACACGCCACAGCCGAAAAATAGATTTAATTGATACAAACACTTTCTCAAATACAAACTTTTCTTCCCGTAAACAGATGGCTGGTATGTCAGATTTGATTGCATGGCGCAGCAGCAGCAGCACCACCACCACCACCACCAGAACCACCACCACCACCATCATCCAAAAAATTTACCAGCAACACCAATGTAAATTATTATTTATAATAATAATAATAATAATAATAATAATAATAATAATAATAATAATAATAATAATCTCGTGAACCTCATGTTGTTAGTGAAACTTGTGTGAAAATCTCATAGTAAGTTAATTACAATAACAATAAAAATAATAATGATAACATTAACAATAGAAAATGTAACAATAATAACAACAATAAAAACAATGATATTAAACATTACAATCACAATAGTATAATAATAATAACAATAATAATGATATTTATAAAATATAAATAGTAACGATAATATTAATAATAATGATAATAATGATATAATTAAAAATAAAATAATTAGAATAACAATAATGATAATAATAAATGATGATAATACTACTAATAATAATATCTAATAACAACCAAATAATAATAATAATAATAATAATAATAATAATAATAATAATAATAATAATAATAATAATAATAATGACGATAATAATAATATTCACAATAATAATAATAAGGATAATAATAATAATATAAATAAGAATAATGATAATAAAATAATAATGTGTATTATAATAATAATGATTTAAAATAATGATATAACAATAGTAATAGCAAAAACAATAATAATAATAAAAAACAATAATGACCACAATAATAACAATAATAATAATGATTATTATAATAATAAAAGTCACAATAATGATGATAGTGATAATAATAATAACAATAATAATAATGATAAAATTAATAATAACAATAATAATAATGATAATGATAACAATACTAATATAATAAGGATAATGACGATAGTAGTAATAACAGCGTTAATAATAATGACGACGATAATAAGGATAATAATAAAAATATTTACGAGAATAATGATTATATTAAAACAATAATAATAATAATAATAATAATAACATTGACCATATTAATAATGATGATGATAATAATAATGATAATGACTAAATAATAATAACACTTATAATAATACAACTAATATTAATATAATAATAACAAAATGATAATGATATCGATAATAATAATAATAACTATAAAAATAGTAATTATAATAAAAATATTAATAATTAAGACATTAATTATAACAATATTAATGATGTAAGAACAACATTTTTAATAATAAAAAAATATATTAATATTAATAAAATAATAATACAAATAACAATTTGAATAATAATATTTTTAATAATAGTAATGATAAAAATAACATTAATAATAATAATAATAATAATAATAATAATAATAATAATAATAATAATAATAATGATAATAATAATAGTTATATAATTCATAATAATACTACTACTAATAATAACAATAAGAACACACAATATTAGAATTATAACAGTTTTAATAATATAAATAATAACAATATTTTTGTGAAACGGAAACTTTCCGGTATAACAAACTCTTCCAGTACTTTATTGCGATTTGAGATAACAGTTTCAGCGAGCAGTATTGTAACACTGTAGAATCAGCAGGAGTACAAGTCGACTCCTGTTGACTGACACCACCGGAAAGTAAGCTCCGCATACCCTTTATAGAATCCTTGTAACCTTTGTTAATATATTTTTCCTTCGCCTAATCCGTGTTCCGTATTTTCCTTTCGTGGTTCCATACTTGTGTCCATATCAGTGACGACAGAAGGATTCGAGAATTTCATTGAGAACTTCGTTCTCACCACATCAGTAGCGACAGAAGACATTTTTAATCACAGAGCAGTGTTGGACGAGAAATCAATCATTGATAAGATACGTGTGAAAACTTCTAGTGAGTTAATAATAAAGTTGTTTTTTTTCAGCGCCTACAAATTGTCGATTAACACTCTTTCTTCTTTAATTCTAAACAAGTTACAGAAATCGGTTACATTTCTCAGCTGCTATTCATAAAAAAATACACCCATTCTGATAAATTAAATTGTTACGAAATGCTGTTTTCTACACCGGTCTTATGCGGATCACTTTTCTAGATCCGAACACACAACTTAATTCATATAGAGATTAAATAAAACAAACTTCCGGAATGACCATAGTTTTGTCTGGGACCAAATATGGGATAATTAAATTTTCTTCTTTAAACGATTCACAACCGACTAATCTAAGAGAACCTTTGTGTCTATGCACATAGAATTGGCAAACGCAAACAAATAATTCTTTTGCAAAGAAATTACACACGATATAATATGCCGATTACAAAAATCAGCGAGGAACTAGCGATTCGTCACCTACGAAATATTTAAGATTACTTAAAGTCTGTCCAAACAATGTAACCAACCAAAGTATCGACAACGATTTTTTACAAAAAAAAAAAAAAAATCAGTCTGTTTCTGAAATAAACAGACAAACAAAAGAGCCGAAGTATTACGACTCTACTTTTCGAAAAACAAACAAACAATCAAACAAACAAACAAACACACACAAAAAACAAAAAACAAAAAAAAAACAAAAAAAAAAAAACTATCCACCAAATTGCAAACGCAGCAAAGTTATTCTTTAAATTTTATTGGAACTGAGTTGAATTTCAAAAACTTCGTGCATCCCTTCAACTTATTGTGATGGATTATTTTTTTCGAAAAGGTAAGTTCTAACACAAAAGAAAATAAATCCTAAGCATTAAAAAAATCCAAGCATATATTTTTTGCGTCTGTCTGAATGATAAGTTCTCTTTTATCCACATACTTCTAAAACCTTCTCCCAGCGAGGAACAGAGAAAATATGCTTACTCGCAAACACTTAAGCAAAATAATCTGTTGAACGTCCACCAAGAAATATTTTTTCTTTCATTTTTATTCCTGGCTGAATTCATTTTGGCTAACAAAAAAACAAAAAACAAAAATTATATATATAAAATAAAATAAAATAAGTGTGGAAAAAATTTACATAATTAAAGATAACTGAACAACAGTATCTCGAAAGAGCTAAACTAGTAAGTAGTTCAGTTTGACTAAATGTACACCCATTTTGTTTTGTTTAAAAAAAAGAAACAAATCTGTCTAAATTTTCTTGTGCACTTCCCCTTGGTACACGGGTATTCAAAGCAATAGTAATTACTGTAATATTTTTGTTGTTAATCCCTTTATTCTGCATATTATAAAACCGTTGTCATGTTTTTTCCTATCTAAATATTTCCCCCCAAAATTGTCCAAATTCTAAAGGTTCACATGAATCAGCAACAAAATTCAGATGAAAGACAGCAAAAGTTGGAAGAAAATTAAATGAAAAACAGAATTAGAAGAAAAGCAGCACTCCCTCCCCCGAGAAAAATCAAAGGAAATACTATAGCAACAATTGTTTATGGAGTTACATAAACAACAAATAGAATTCCAATAACTAACACTTTATAAATTGGAGAATTACTTGTAAATTCATTACATGGGCGTAAATACACTGCAAAAGACACAATTTTCCCAGTGGACAATGTACAACTCAATTGAAATATTTGAATACGTACCAAAGAACAACAGAACATTCGAGGATTTTTACGAAGATATTTTCAACCTATTCTGTGAAAAAAAGTTACGTCTAATATTAAGAAAACTGGGAACTAACGAACATAGTAGATTCGTTGACTTCATATTACCCAAGAAAACCACAGACTTGGATTTTCCAAAGACGATTAAGTTCCTATCGGAACTATTCTTGCCTAAGACAATATTGTTCCACAAACAATGGAAATGCTTGAAGATAGTCAAAGACAACCATCAAATTTTCCTAAGGTTTGGAGCATCGGTGAACAACTCTGTTATGATTTCAAACTAGTCGAACATATTACAATGTGAGAAAATACAGTAGAATTAACATAAGTACTAAATGATCAGCATATTGGACACGGCTACCACATTGGATAGTATAATTAATTAATAATAATAATAATAATAATAATAATAATCATAATAATAATATAATAAAAAATTATAAAAAAATAAAAATATATGTTATAATAATAATATAAGAAAATATGATATTAATAAAATTATAATAATAACATTACAAAAACAATAATACAAATAATATATGTTATAAAATTAATAAAAATAATATAATAATAGCAACAATAATAATAATAATAATAATAATAATAATAATAATAATAATAATAATAATAATAATAATAATAAAAGTATAATAATAATAATCACAATAAAAAATAATAAAAATATAATAATTATAACAATAATAATAACAATAATAATAATAATAATAATAATAAGAAGAATAAAATATGATAATAATAATAATAATAATAATAATAATAATAATAATAATATTTGAAGTGTATCCAATAATTGTGTCCAATAAAGGAAAACAGAATACTGATTAGGATATATTACCTGAAAAATTAATAATTCTAACAGAATAACAACAATAAAACAATAATCGAACAATATAAATAATAAAAGTATTAATCATTATAAGTTTATTAACAAAAGACCAAAACAATAATTACAATAATTTAATAATAAAAATAATAACAACAACAATACTACTACTAGTAATAATAATACAAATAATATAGTAACAATATTAATGGCAATAACAAAATAATACAAATAATAATTATAATAATTATAATTTTAATATTACTACATAAAAATAACAATAGTATTTATAATAATTATTATAATATTATAAATAGGTATAACAATATTGATAATAACAATATTAATAAGAATATCAACATAAATAATAATAACAATTGCAAAGTAATAATGTTAATAACAACAATATTAATTACTAGCGGGGGTACCCGGCGTTGCCCGAGTGTTTGTTTCCGGGACGGAGGGGGGGGGAGTTTTAAAAAATGTTATGGTAGGTAAGTAGGAAAGATCAAACCCGGAGTCATGAGTAAAAGTAGGAAAATAAAGTGTGAAAAAAAAAAAAATAAAAAAAACATCTGCAACGTTAACAGTTCGGCCACCAAGAAAAGTCCATTCCAGTTGTTTAGGAAAAAAAAAAAAAAAAAAAAAAAACGACTACGGTAGGTCGGCGCGAACGTGAAAATATAATGTGAATCGTCCAGCACGCTAACCACTACGCCACAGAGCACTGCAGCTTAGTTTAGTGATTTTAAATAACTTCACATGAAAAAACTACGAAGCCAAACCGGTGTTCTCTTCTCAACTGTTCCTTGTGAACGATCCCCAAACGGTGTTAAGTGGTGGCAGGGGGAGGAGGAATTTATTAGAGAGAAAATATTTTACCACTTCCATTGATCTTAACCGATTTTGGCCGTGACTTCTCAGCAGAAAAAGTATAGAAATCTAAGATTATCGAGGAATTTGAGAAATAATAAACCTATAACACACCTCAGATATTGTTCTGCCGTTTGTGCATATTATATTTGCATGAAATATCTTGATTTTTAATCCTATTAATGTCAAAATCAGACGGGAAAAAATGAGTTCATTTTATTTATATAGAGAAGAGAAGAAGAAGATAATAACAATATTAAAACAATAACAACTACTACTACTATTAATACTACTAATAATAGACACGAGCTACAAACACTGACCAAACATATAGAAACTACAACAACTGTAAAAAAAAATAGAGAAAGAACATGGAATAAGGAACACTGAAATTATGCACGAAATAATTGTGGGAGGTTAAGGATAATCGAAAAGACAGGACCGAGGAGAGTTAGCACTAACCAGACCTCCACTAGATAAGGTGAAAGATAAATGTGACTTTTGGGAGACATTTTGCAACTCATTACAGCGAAGATCGATGCCAGTGAGAAATGAATGGCAAATAACTATTGCGAAAGCACAAATTAATTTTCTGACCGACCAACAATATGGATTTAGGCAAGCCTGTTCCACAGTAGACATCCTAACTGTAATCTCTGAGCGTGTATACCATTCACTTGACAAAGCAAGGGAGGGTAGAGTGGTAGCTCTAGATATATCTAAGGCTTTTAACAGGGCATGGCATGAAGCTCTTCTCAGGAAAATCAGATCATACGGTATCACTGGAAGAATACTTAACATAATTAAATCCTTCTTAGATAAGAGAAAAATCCAGTTTGTCCTTGATGGTCGTACAGCTAAACAATATGATATAAATGCGGGAGTGCCTCAGGGGTCTATCCTTGGACCTCTATTATTCCTAATATTCATAAATTACCTCCCTGAAAAAATTTTCTGTGAGATGGGTATATATGCTGATGACACCATTCTCTATAACAAACACAACAGGAAAACAAATGAACTCATATCTAAAGAAATGGCAAAAACACTAGAGGACGACCTCCAATTTGTAGTGAAATGGGGACAAAAATGGATGGTTACATTCAATGCTGCCAAGACTAAACTTGTTTCCTTCAATAACTACAAGAAACCTTCTCTACCACCAATAGCAATGGCTAAAACCTCTTTTAAACTTTTAAACTCCTCGGTCTAACGTTCACAGGAAACATGAGTTGGAACAATTACATTGAGAGCATTGCCAGGACCGCTACGAAGAAGGTAGGTTCTCTCTACCGTGCTAGAATACTACTAACGTCCGAAAGTATCCTGTACCTCTATAAGGCCACCATTCGCCCATGTATGGAGTATTGTTGTCATATTTGGGCTGGTGCATCTGCTACTAGTCTCTCGCTCCTAGACAAGATTCAAAAGAGAGTCGCCAACCTAATACGCCCTGAACTGTCATCTAAACTTCAACCTCTATCTCATCGACGAAATGTAGCATCCCTCTGCCTGTTCTACAAGTACTTTAACGGTGAATGCTCCGACGAACTACAAGCACTTGTACCCCCTCGACGTAAATACCCCCGACAAGCAGCAAAATACTACCCCTTCACAGCTGAGATCTCCAGATGTAAGAGAGCCTTCTACTCCAGTAGTTTCTTTCCCAGAACCGCTACACTTTGGAATTCCCTTCCGGGTCCCTGCTTTCCCAACTGTACTGACATGCAGAAGTTCAAGTGTAATGTGAACCGACATCTTGCTGTCCAACTCCCCACATAGTACCCCTGTAGCTTATATCCCTGATAGTAGCCCCCTACATCAAAGTAGCAATGTGCCTTCTTTGGGGCGAAAATGTAATAATAAAAAATAAATTTGCAAAGGTTATCGAAAGAGGTTAAAATTACTGTAAATCTGGGAAGATATGTTGTCGCACAGACTCGAAATAGAACAACAGGTTGCTGTCAGTGAGTAATCTCTTAGAGTGCCTTGTGTTAGAACCTCTAGTGAGTAAAAATTATATAATAATAATAATAATAATAATAATAATAATAATAATAATAATAATAATAATAATAATAATAATGTGACTTGAAAAGAGAACCAGAAAATATTATATTTGCTGCTCAGAAGCACTAAATACAAATGAAATCAATGGAAACAGATAGTGCGTATTCTACAGTTGCTTTAAAAGATTAAAAACGACTCCATGACAAAGCATGTGCAAATCTGCCAGAAGTTTGGAATCTAAGTAACGGACAAGTAGTGCCAACATCACAGAGAATCGGTAGTGGAAAATTAGGAAGCTAAGATTCTTTGAGATTTTTCGGTTCAGTGTGACTGAGAGATAACTTGCAAGAAACTGAATATTGTAGTTGGAAATAAAAACGGCCGATGAATGTCAAATTATTGATGCAGTTTGCCCAAGCGACATCAACTTAGCAGGCAAGATAAATGAGAAACTACAGAACTATCAGAAACTGAGCGTTGAGATTACTAAGTAGTGGAACAAAAAAACTTCCTTCATGCCAATTATGATAGACGCACTTGGCTCAATTCCAGATGATCTTGGGAAACACTTGAACTCCTTGGGAATCGAGTACAACATCACTAGACTCCAGAAGTAAGTTCTGCTTTGCACAGCAAACATCCTTCGCCAGGTGCTTTCTATCTAATTGACCCTTGGAATATACTCACTAACTTTGGTGTAAAAGCCCGATCTTGGGTGACAAATTAACCGATATTAAGAACTGTCTAGTTAACGTACATAATAATAATCATTCTTGAACAGAAAACTAGAAAACTTATGACAATGCACAATGCACTACATCCATGCATTATGTGAATAAAAAAAATGACTGTGGAAGAGGTCTGCGTAAATGACACAAGAAAAGAATGAGAAAAATACATAATGCAGAATACTGAAAGAATAATTACTGCATCAAAAGACACTAAAAAAACATAAACAGAAGAAACAAGGGATAAGACAAGAAAAGAAAAATGGGAAGAGAAACAGCTACATGGCCGACTCGTAAAGATGACAAAAGATGAGACTAATAAAGACACTTGGATATGGCTACAAAAACGAAACCTTAACAGAGAAACTGAATCCCTAATGACAGCCGCACAAGATAACACAATTAGAACTAAACATAAAAGCAAATATCGACAAGACTCAATAAATTCAGATTCTACGAACAAAGAGACGAAACAATAAACCACATTATAAGTAAATGCAGCAAACTAGCCCCAAAATATAAGAATATACACGATCAAGTGCGGAAAACAGTATACTGGCAATTATGCAAATAACTGAATCTTGAAATGGAAGTCACAAACTCCTATGGGGCATCGATATACAAACGGATAAACCCATCCAAGCAAGACGGTCGGATGTCATAATAGTTAACAAGAAGGAGAAGACCTGCTTTCCAGCTGACTACAATACGGTTGTCTTCAAGTCTAACGTAAACAAGTTTTTGATGAGCCGTTCCATAGAAATTAACAAATTTACCGAATTTCCATTATTAACGATTTCTATATTGTCCAGTTTCTAATATACACTCTTTAACCCTTATCCTCGAGTGGTCTTTTGACCTTGATAAGTGGTGATTCCTATGTAAATAAAAAAGACCTGTCAGATTGTAGATTTTACTGTTCCAGCAGACCACAGAGTGAAGATGAAGGAGATGAAGAAGTGGGGCACACTGAACTGGCCAGAGAGCGTAAAGGAATATGGAAAATGAAACAAATCAGGATAATATCATAATAGTAGGAGCGTTAGGAACTTAGAATGGGAGAGATCGGTATCAGGGGGATGGCTGATAAAAGATAACGGATAACAGTAAAGAAAATTGCTGAAATATTAAGCAAAACCCTTGAATGCAGAACTTAATACACATGAACTACAGGCACAAACTATATACGCAGGAAATTCTACAGATGTAAAACACAAAGTAGCATCACATGGAGTCACAAAACCGGAAGTATTTTGTTGTCTATGTGCCACCAAATATTGATACCACACCAAAGCGAGGATGGTCAAGGAGGATGGAAAGACCGATGAGAAAAATACTAGCCAGACCTCCGCTGGACGAGTGCAAAGAGGAATGGGACATTGGAAAGGCTTATTGCCACCCAAGTTCCAGCGAAGACCAATGGTTGCCGCCAACGAGAAATCAATGGCAACCGACTGTTACGATAACGCAAATATATCTGAAATGGTTATCGACAGAGATGGAGAGTACTGGAAATCTGGGGAAACTTGTTGTCACTCATGCTTTAGAGAAAGCCACAAGTTGTTCCCAAAGAGAGATCTTTGATGATGTCCTGTGTGACTACTCCTAATGAGTAAATAATAATAATAATAATAATAATAATAATAATAATAATAATAATAATCGTTGACTTTGCTGTCCCAGCTGACCACAGGGTGAGTATGAAAGAAAGGAGAAACGAAGCAAATACACAGAGCTAGTCAGAAAGTTAAAAGGGATTTGGATGATGAAGAAAATAAAAATAGTACCGATAATAGTAGAAGCACTAGGAACAATTCCGAAAAACTTCGAAAAAAGAATGTCAGAAATTGGAATCAGAGGAATAATTGCAAAAAAAAATTCTACACCCCTATCATGCATCCCTCCCATTATTTCATCACCGTTCCCCCCAATAAAAAAGTGATACCAAAGAGCCGAGAAGGGTCAATAAGGACTGAAAGACCAAGGATAGAGCGCTAGCCAGACCTCGGCTGGACAGGCGCAAAGAGAACTGGGACCTTGGCGAGGCTGTGCCACTCAAATTTCAGTATAAACCGATAGCCACTGCCAGCGAGAAATCGATGGTAAGAGGTTGTTGCGATGATGCAAATTCATTTGCAAATGCTATCGAAGGAGTTGGAGAGAGCTGGACGTCTGGAGAGACTTGTTGTCACTCAGCTTCCAGAGAACACCACAGGTTTCCAATCAGATCGTTTGTTGACTTGTGTGAAAGCTCCATGTGAGCCAATAATAATAATGCAACTTTTGATGCCGATAGGAAGTTCGATCCAGCATAACAAACTCTTCATTTTCAAAGTGGCTGTTTTTGTTCTCTTGTAAAAAAGATTTCCTCTCCCATACAGAGTTCATACAGCTTAGTGAAGCATTTCCCCCTTCTATAGCCAACTAACTTCAGCCCCATATGTTATACTCCCATTTCGTTGACTAGAAGTTCGAGGAGCTGATGATTTTTGTAAGCGAGACTGGAGCGTGCTTTGCTTGATGTCAGAGCAAACTTAACGACATGTCACCTATCCGGTGAGGAATTGTATTATTAAAAAGCGAAATTTGCGTGATGTTCTTTATATCATCAATTCTTGAGTTTTCCCTGCACATAGCTTGATAACTTCCTAAAGAATAGTGCGAGATTTCTTACACTTCACGATTTGGTATGCCACATCGTAACTGTTTTATGTTGAGAAACATTGCTCTAGGGAGTTCAGTTTGATTTAGAAGTTAACTCATAGTTAGAGATCATCATCATCATCATCATCATCATCATCATCATCATCATCGTAATCATCATCATCGTAATGATAATGATGATCATCATTGGTTCAACATCTTCATCGGTTCATCATCATTATGATGATGATCATTATGATGATGATCATCATCATCATCGGTTCAACATCTTCATCGGTACATCATCATCATCATCATCATCAGCATCATCGGTTCAGCATCATCATCTGCTATGTTTGACGGCTTTTATAAATAGGTTTCTAAAGTAACCTATCTCTGACCTGGTCTTCATTTATCCCTCTCTATATCAAGTCTATTCTTATCAGTTTTTTTTCTTGTCTTTCATTTTTTAACTGAACCTTCTACCTCAACTGTTCTACAGCTACTAAACCAAGAATGCTTATGTTATTTTGGTTTTGTTTCATTCTGGATTTATCTTTATTTACAAAATTTAATGGATATTTCCAGATGGCCTGAAAAGGATTAGGCGATTTACATGTGAAACGCTTTTCAGGATATGGAAGCCAAAATGGAACTAATTAATATCTAGAGATTCGACCGTATAGAAAAATATATATTTTTTTTCATGGCTGGTGTCTTGTCTTTTCGTTTATATATAGTAGCTTTCAAATCCAATGTAAACAAGTTCTTGTTGAGCCGTTTCCATAAATAATGCAATTCTACCACCCTTATACCATTAACGCTTTCTATACTTCCACCTTACGCCCATTAACTCTTATCCTCGAGTGACGTTTAGGCCTTGATAAGTGGTGATTCCAAGTAAAAAAAGAAAAGAAAACAGAATAACTGTGGAATCACTTCAGAAGTCCCATTTGCTTACAAAACAAAAAAAATAAACACACAAAGAAACAATAGGGAGAAAACAATAACGCATTTATTTACAATGACGTCATTTGTTTACATGTGCGATTAATGAATTATTCGTGGAATATGAAAAGAAGGACGCGGTATGAATGGTCGGCTTTGTTGGCGTTTTGATTTAATAAATCTCCGGTAAAAAAAAAAAAAAAAAAAAAACAGACGGGAAAGGGGGACGACACGGCAAACAAACTTTAGACTTTGTCGATTGTTTTGTATTTGAAGTGCGAAAAGCTTGTCGTTCATTGAAATATTCATTGGTTAATTAATTTTCATGGAAATAAATAAGGGTTTATCATCATTGCTGCTGAAACCGGGGATATTATTGAAGAGCACCGGATAAAAAGACAAAAAACAAAAACAAGCAAAAAAAAAAAAAAAAGAAGAAAATAAAGGAAAAAAATAACAATATTCGAAACAACTGTCATTTATACAGTTGAATTATAAAAAAAAACACCTGTTCATATACATACAACACAAGAGTTCCAAGAAATGAAAAAAGAAAATTCAAATTTCGATATATTTATATATATATATATATATATATATATATATATATATATATATATATATATATGTTTTTTTTTCTTTTGAATTGATATACATATTACAATTTTTTTTCCCCTATTAATTGAAAAAGAAAATACAACTTGATATATGGATCTTGGAATTACATTCACCTTTTTAATAATTTTCATATTCTTTTAAACATTCTTTTAATTAATTCCCTGTTAGTTTTTCGTATGTGATGATAATCGTTAGTTACCTTTTACGTGTAATTGTATTCATGCAGATGTTTTACATGATTTATACTTGCATAATATTTACGCAAAGAACAAACCTCTTTATATATATATATATATATATATATATATGTGTGTGTGTGTGTGTATATGTGTGTGTGTGTATATATTTGTTTAAAAAATTTTGCCTACCAAACTCCTCTGTCAGTTTTTAGTCTACAGACACGAAACTTAATATATAGAGTTTTCGACCCCATGCAAAACTTTATATTTGGGTTTAAGCCGTGGAAAATCGGTGAAAAAGTTTGAAAATTAAAGAAATGCAATTTGCCATATGAATGTCTAACGACGGCATTACGAATATGCATGCATAACGCAATAGCTATTGGTTTCTGTTTTAAGTTTTGACCTTACAGCAAACATGTTTCATACCTCAGACATTACCGTCAAAGGAAAAAGTAAATCATAAACTAAACGCTTTGGTTTAGATTCTTGGTGGTGGCGCACGAGTCCTTTTTTTTTTTTAATTTATTAAATCATTACTATATATTGGGTCCAATATAATACAACACTAAATATGAAATCTGCATTAATCAAAATATCATATATAAACGTATTTTACGACCGGGCAATGTCGGGCGGCCTGCTAGCTCTCCCTTATTGGGTTGAGCACTGTAGTAAATGTATCTAACCATCAAAAACTGATGTTGACCTAATAACTCTGAGTTTCGAAAGAATTCACAGCTGAAACAGTCATGTAAATGTGCAGCCATTAATGTTTCTATACATCAAGAAAATTATACAACTTCATTTGTTATCTTGCACTATTTTGTAAACACTAGAGTTCACACATTTTCATGCACTCTACGCATCGTTCGATAGCCATTGCAAATTAATTTGTGTTATCGCAACAGCCGCTTGCTATTGATTTCTTGCTAACAGCAACTGTTGGTTTACTTTGAAATTTGAAAGGCAATAAGGCTCACCAAATGTTTCAATACCCTCAGCAACATTCCAGTGGAGGTCTGTGTAATAACCGAAATGGTGTCGCTAGTCTCTCTCTACTCTGGTAATACTATTATAGAGAGTGTTCGACTGATCTCTGATATATGGTCCTCTTTTATAAAAGATTCACAGAACACAACTTGCTTTGACCTCGACAAACCCGGCAAGCATCAAAATCCAACCCCTATACAGCAGAGATCCCTAGATGCAGAAAAACCTTCTGCTCGAATAGTTTCTTGCCTCGGACCGATCGACTTCGGAATTTCCTTCCAGGTCTCTGCTTCCCCGACTGTACTGATATGACGAAGTTCAAGTGTAATGTAAACAGATATCTTGCTGCTCAACTCCCTACATAGTATCCCTGCAAATTATGTCCCCGATAGTTACCCCCAACATCAAAATGGCACTGTGCCTTGTTTTGGGCGAAAATGCAATAAAAAATAGTACTTCTTAGCAACAGTATCCCACCTGTTGAACACATTACCACAATACTTCTTCCTTACAGATTACAACATAGTCATCTTCAAATCCAATCTCAGCAGATTCTTGTCATATACTGTCATAACAAATAAGCGAGTTCATTTGCATAATTCATCTGCAATCATCCTATGAGGTTCGCCATCTTTCAACAAACTATCGGTTCACATTCCTTAACTCCATGTGTACCTAAAAATAAACGGAGGTTCCATGAGCAGAGTTTCTTTCCTAGTAATGCCCATCTATGGAACACAATATTATAGAGTTGCTTTCCAGCTGACTACAACGTCATCATTTTCAAGTCTAATGCAAACAAATTCTTGTAGAGCCGTCGTCTTAAATAATGACATTGTGTCCAATTAAAATAATCGATATCAATCATAACTGTCTACCTGACAAACTCATCAACACTTAACCTCGAATAGCCACCGGCCTTGAAAAGTGATGACCTGTCAGTAAAAAAGGGTTATCAAATTATTAGGTTGATTATTACATATAATTGTTATTATATTAATTATCTATATTTTTCTTAGTCTGTCTGTATGTCTGTCCGTTCTACTTTTTATCGGAAACTACTGAGTCGATTAGGCTGAAATTCTGTATGGATCTTTTTATGACAAAATGCTATGAGCTAAGTATTATGATATCCGTTCGGAGCAAAGCTATGGATTAATAAGAATTAGTTACCACAATAACACATTTACTCTGACTTTTTTTCCAAAACTACTGGATCGATCTGGTTGAAATTCTGTATGAATCTTTGTTATAAGAAAGTAAAGTGGACTAAGTATTATACTATCTGTCCGATGCACAATTAGATATTGATGGAAATCATCGCATTATTATATTTACCCTCACATTTTCTCGGAAAATACTGCACCGATGTGGCTTAAATTTTGTGTGAACATTTCTTATGATAGCGTGCGGCGAACTAATTATTATGGTATCCGCTCAATAGACAGTTAGAGAATTAACAGTGATTAGTATTAATGCAAAAAAATGAACAAAAATCTAAACATATGCAACCATACAATTTTGCATGAAGCAATTATTCTAAGTCAACAGGCTATAACTTTTTCCGTTTTTAACAGCTATAAAGCCTCGTTATTTTATTATATTTATCAAAAAGTGTGTTTGCTCAAGTGCAAAAGCCATATGAGCTTGCCAAGTTTTTACTGGACATTTGTATTCAAGTTGTAGGCGTTATTAAATATGAATGAACAAAACGCCATTTTTAATTGGCGCGGCTGTAACCACACGTTGCCTTTTATATGTAATTACAGCAAAATAAATATGGCGCCAGTTTAACTGGACGGCAAGGACAATCAGATTCATGATCGATCGCTTTGGAGAGCCAAATCCGATCCTTCCGGACGACCATACCTGCTGAAAGACGGAAAGCTCCGTTACAAAAGGTTTTTTGTTTTTTGTTTTACTTGAGGGTAAACGTTATCAAGGCCTGGGGTTCATTCTAGGATAAGGGTTAATATGTGTTTGGTAGACGGTAAGATGATACCATCTTGATCAGCCCTAAAGTCCTATTTAGTAATGCTATCTAGCCAGTGGGTTGATATATATATATATATATATTATTTTTAAAATATAATTATCCACTGACACGTGTTTCGTCGTCCACGACTCATCAGAGTGGCTGAATCTAGCTAGACTCAGCCACTCTGATGAGTCGTGGACGACGAAACACGTGTCAGTGGATAATTATATTTTAAAAATAATATATATGTCGCTCCCCATTAAAAGGGGGTACCAGATTGGTCAATGGGAAAATTATTCCCAACAAGCATTTAGGAAAAAATGCACTTTCGTATAAATACTTGAATTCATTTAAGAAAGTATCGCTAACAAAAACAAATAAAAACATCTATATATATATATATATATATATATATATATATATATATATATATATATATATATATATATATATGAGACAATAAGATTGGAACATGAAGTCACAAGAACTATATATTGGTACACATAAAATGATTCATTTATTTAATAAAGGTATACATACATTTAGTTGGGGGATAACGGGGATTCTTTATACCAAGGTATTTCGAAACTTGATGCTTCTCATCAGAAGCGTAGAGAAGATGCTAGGTAATATAATGGGGATGTGACGCCTAGCGAGGGGTTTATACGAATATATAGTATTTGTGACTTTATTTTCCACTCTTATTGTCTCTATATAAGCTCCATTGAAATTCGTTGAGCTTTGTATGATCCCGATAAGTTTCCTCTTATAGAATTGAATGTACTCTCTTCTTCTAACTCACGTATATATATATATATATATATATATATATATATATATATATATATATATATATATATATATATGTACGGAGAAAAATCAATACCAAATGTAGGAATACAAAAAAGTCTTAAAAAAAAACGAAAGTGTTTCTTTCAAAAGCACATATTTTCGACCGATCTTCGGTCTACTTCAGTGTGAATGATGGAAATATGAGTGTATGGCGGGCAGGGTTAGCAGCAGGAGGGACATGGGTATAGTAAATAAAGTTAAGATCTATCTGTATATGACCCCCCCCCAATATTTTTGACTTGGAATGGTCAGCAACTTGTGTGGTCTCTATTCAAAACTATGTCTTTCACACAATTTTGAATTAGACACTCACGTACACATTCACACTACCACATTCAGTGTAGTAAAAAATCCTGGGAACATATACCCGAACGAACAGTTGGGAATGACAACTACACTATTCACTATGACTACATAATCCCTACTGCTACATATCTAGAAAACGCAGCTGTTAAACCAGATATAGTGATTTGGGACAGAGCAAGCAAAAAAGCGACCGCAATAGAGGTCAGTGTACCCAATGATACAGGGCTTAACAGAGCTGAGAGGGAAAAGATAACAAAGTATCAAGGACTTATGTTTGATATGAAACGAAATTGGAAATTAAAAGACGTTTCAATTATACCAGTCATCATAGGAGCAACTGGGCTTATGAAAAAGAACTTTAAAAAGTACATAGCAAGCATACCCGGTGAATCAAGTGCAAGTGAAATACAAACGATTGCACTGAAAGGGAAGGCTAGAATCCTGAAAAGATCTCTTGGTTGTACTCACTAAAATAGGGGTAAATGTCAGACATCTGGTTGGATGTCCCATCCCCTAGAAGAAAAAGTTTAAGAAAAATGAAAAAAAAGGGAAAAGCCACATATGCTTCTACACGTACCTGTACACACACAGAATACGCACACACACGTTTATAGATGTACGTACACATACACATGGAGACTAATAAACAGATGTAGGCCGATAAGATGTGGAAACTTCTGAGCAAAAGCCGATGCTTCCTATTGGAATCATAAATTTATTATGGTTCTAGGTACGAGAAAGGACAGACTGCTTGCCTGGATTGTCTACACACACGCACGCACACACACATTTGTATATTTTTTCAACCGCTTACTGTAGATTCTAGTGTCTTTCATTAATAGATACATATACACACACATATAATGTTTTAAAAAATGAATGGAGAATATTCTTCTTTGTGTTCATTTTTATTTACTTAATTTATTTCTATTTTTGTTCGAGCATACAGGGCGACCCCCCCCCCCACAAAAAAGGGCCCCAACTCTAATTAGGCCCAGTTTCTTAGTGTTTTGTCCGAATGAAATGAAACTGTGGTCATAACTATGTCTTTTTTTTACACGGTGGTCATTTATTGATTTTTAAACTATCAGTATATTTAAAATCTATAGATCACTTTAAAAGTGTATGTTGTATGTTTGTGAAAAATATACGTATAATACATGAGTTTTTACAGTAATCTGAAAAGAACAATCAACAACAACGCCAGAACTATATATTAAATGATTTTAAATGAATAAGAATCGGAATCAGTAATTGTATCGGAATCGGGAAAAATTTGTTTTTCCTATCACTAACACACACACATACACACACACACACAAATATATATATATATATATATATATATATATATATATATATATATATATATATATATATATAGTTAGCAACATACAGTATTGTTTCGCTGTATCACAGCTCATCAATGCGACTAGACCAGCAACTTCCTCAAGCCCAGGCGACAGTCAGTGGTTCTCATTATTACGCTGTTTGGCTATGCGAAATTACAATGTTTAAACATTGTCCAATATTAGATATATACGGCAGGTTAAATATATTCAAGAGCGATAACTAATACATTTAACGAGGTTATTAAGAGTGCCCGATAAAGGAAAAGCAATATATATATTTCTATTAATATAAAAAAAAATTGCATGGTTGCGACACTGGACATGCTAATGTTCCGGACAAATGATTGGTTAGAACCAGAAGTTCTCATTAGGCGACTTAATAACTGGTTGCTTTCCTCATGAAAGGCCAGTCTAAGACTAGTGTTAACCGACTGTTTGGCCGAAACATTAACAAACAATGTCGTGACCATGTAAATTTTAATAATAATAATATTAATAATAATAATAATAATAATAATAGTAATAATAATAATAATAATAATAATAATTATTATTATTATTATTATTATTATTATAAATAATAATAATAATAATAATAATTATTATTATTATTATAAATAATAATAATAATAATAATAATAATAATAATAACTAGCATGACATGTGGAAATTCCTCATTGTATGTAATATACTGATGTTACTATTCTGTAGATGTTCAGTGTAAATTGAGACGCTCTAATATTATGGTAGCTTTTTTTTTTATTAAAACTGCAAAAGTATTTATTTAAGCTACATATATATATATATATAGTCATTCACTCTTTCATCCCACCATAACGAACATTTCTGTAAAAGTCTGAGGAAGCTACAGACGGCAAAAAAAAACGGCCGGGTAGCTGAAAAAATAATGTAACTTAACAGAAAGAATACGGTAATAAAAAATAAAACGTATATATATATATATATATATATATATATATATATATATATATATATATATGTATATATATATATATATATATGTATATATATATATATATATATATATATATACAACGTATATATATATATATATGTATATATATATATATATATATGTATATATATATATATATATACAACGTATATATACGTTATATATATATAACGTATATATATAACGTATATATACGTGTCAGTCGTCTAATGGTGCAAACAGCAGTGTCTTTGATATAAAAGATGTGTGTATACAGAGTGTAGAAATATTCATTGTTTCCTGCATGTATATAAAATGTTCGTTGTGTATGTGGCCGCTTCTCCAGAAATACACGTAGTTAATAAACGTGAAACATAAACTTTTACAGACAATCAAACGATAACAATATGTCTGCTTGTCTCAAAAGAATCACATACCTTCTTCTAAAACATAACAACGAGTTATGTTTTATATGGGTTTTATTCGTCTTTTGTATTCCTTTGTCGGCGTTTGGTACACTTACTCTTTCTCTACATGTTTACTCGTTACTCTGCTCGCTTCCAACAGCGTCGTATATACGTCTGTCCGCTAACGCGCTTCTCGCCAATTCATCAGTTTCATCTTTGCTAATTTTACTTTTACGTCGGCAAATCCCAACCACGTGATCAAGGACACAGAACACGTGATCTCTCACGTGAGCCTAAATTGGTTTACGTCTAAACAAATTCCAAATGCACATTAAAATTACTAAATCGACTTTACTTATTTAATTACTTAAATTCACGACTAATCATTCGAAACTGTGAATACACGTTTTCCAAAATCTAATTGTTTTAGTAGAGAGGTAGAAGGCTATCACAATGCGAGGAATGAGATATAGTCGGTGTTGATGAGAGAAGTCGAAAAAAATTGGCGATTTACAAATCAATAAGTACATACATATATGTCTATATATACATATATTTATTCAATTTTATTAAGTATAAATGTCTTACTTGTTATGTCTTACTTGTTAACATGTCCAATGTAAAGCATCCGGCATGCTTGAAATCGAACTGTAACATCCACCATTTGAAAAGGGGAATTTTTCCTCGAAATATAATGGATAGGTCACAGACACAACAAGTAAGACATTTATACATAATACAACTGAATAAATATATGTATATATAGGCATATATGCATTTACTTATTGATTGTAAATCGCCACTTGTTTTCGTCTTTTCTCACCAACACCGACTATATCTCATTCTTCGCATTGTGATAGCCTTCTAAATCTCTACTACACACCTATCCCACACAATGCTTCAATCAAACAATAATAATAATAATAATAATAATAATAATAATAATAATAATAATAATAATAATAATAATAATAATCGACTAATAATAGTAATAATGAAATTAGAAGTAGTGTTTTATGCCAAACCTCTAGAGTAAATGTGGTGTTGTAGTGAATAATCTGTAATTATTCCTAACTGTGCATCGAACGAATAGTGCATTACTTCGTTTATTGCCTTATCTTAACAAAGGTTCGTATCGTGGTGACTAATCCCTTTTGTTCCTTCACTGGGCATCGAATTGATACCATGAAACTTTGTTCGCTGCACTTCATCATAACAAAGGGTCATGCAAAATTTCAGCCTATTTACCTTCATAGACATAATTAGACAAGGTCAGTTTTTATGTGAGAGAATCTACCTAAAATATTCCCACGTGATTGGAAAGAACGTTGATTCAGTTTAGAAGGATTTCTTTTCTACTTTCTGAAGGCAGAAAGCATGAAGTGTAATATTCCAAACGGTCAAAAGGTCAAAAGGTCAAAAGATCATGCGTTGAAAACTGAAAAGAGCTTCAGCATTTGTCTCATCGTAGCAATTGTGTATTCCCGTGTACAGAAAAGGAAGTAATAGATAGAGAAGGAGAAACAGGGAGAAAGAGAGAGAGAGAAAGAGAGAGAGATGGAGAGTACGTAAGAAAGAGAGAAATAGTAGAAGATAGAAATAGAGAGATAAGGTCAAGGGAGACCATCAGATAGACAGAATAAGAGAGATAGATATGTATAAACATATGTATATAATAGAAAATATAAAATTATTCAAATTAAAAAAAAAAAAAACTTTATAAACCGTAAGGAAAGTTTACAAAATTTTAATTATTAGACAAGGAGTATAAATAAAACAAGAAAAACCTTATTCCATATAGCTTCGAAGGTAATTCTTCTCATCAGAGGGAAGATAATTGGAAAATATGCAATAAATTTTGTAGGTTGATGTATCACAGGAAAAAAAAACAATATGAAATTTATCATATTGCATAAAAAAATCATTTAACAGTTTGACATAGTTTATAGGGATTCAAAGAGGTTGAGAAAGAAAGAAAGGGGGAAAAGGAAGAAAAGGATATAATCCACTGGGAAAGTCGGTAAAATCCAGAACAGAAAAAATTGGAAATGTGTCTGTTGAAAATCCATTGGTATAAGAAAACAGATATAAATATAAATGTCCAGGGTAAAATGGAGCTTCAAGAAAAAACGGGAGAAGTGAAGATATGCAACGTTTATGTATATGTATTTATATATATATATATATATGTATATATATATATATATATATATATATATATATATAATTTCCGTCGTCTTTCAGAACGCTTCATCACCGAATCTACACGACTTCTCCAGTTCTCGATCTGACATAACAGTTTGCAGGTCCCGAACACTTTCCAATCCTGTGTCCTGTAGCAAGTTTCCAATGTAGGTCATTCTTCTTCTACCACGGTTTGGGTGTCCATCTGTTGGTATCAAGAAAACTAGCTTGTTGGCTTTCTCTTCGCTGTGTCTCATACAGTGACCGGCTACGTTCATCCTTCTCTGCTGTACTTTCAGTGATACTGGTTGTAGGTCACCATAAAGCTGTTGGTTTGCTGTGTGGGTCCTCCATGATGTTCTCCATTATATATGGAGGGCCATCCGTATGTAACAGCCATGCAGACCCTTCTTCGGCGCATTTGTAAGAGTCCATACCTCAGCACCATAGAGAAGGACCTGTTTCTACTGTGAATCTTACTTTCAACTTTTCTGAGAGAGTGAATGGCCATATCTTCCTCAACTTGTGACATACACTCCATGCCAATGCTTTTCTCACTTCAAGATCTTTTTCAGTGCTCTCTGACCATGCTCCAAAGAACTTGAAGTTTTCGGCAACCTTCAGCAGAGTCCCAGCAAGTGCTTTCACGGCAACTGAGTCAACGTGATTGAAGGCCTGTATCTCTGTTTGCCTATCATTGCAGTACAAACCTACCAATCGCGCTTCCTCTTCCAGTTGGCTTGGGACTTCTTGGGCTGGACCGATTTCCTCAGTTAGCAATGCTAGGTCATCAGCAAAACGAGATCAGTAATACAATTGGTTGGATAAGCTTGATGTGCAGACGAAAACCAAGCTTCTCTTCTCTCCCATTGAATGTCTTTCTTAGAACATAGTCAAGTACTATGGCAAAGGGGTAAGGTGCTAATGTGTATCCTTGTAAGGCTCCAGCAATGATATTAAAAACTTGTTTCTCCGTCTGGTGTTATGACTCTTGTCCTTGTGTTCTCATAAATCTTAGTTATTGCCTGGAGTAAATTTAGCTTTCAATATTTTCATCATCATGCCTCTGTGTATTGAATCAAACGCCTTCTGGAAATCTACGAAAATAATGATTGCTTTTCTGTTATGGTTTTTCACTCCGTAGCGCGAGGATATGAGCAATTGTTGAACATATTAATTTGGACAAAGATGTGTATCCATTTTTGGCTGTATTCTGTTTAGAATCATTTTTTTGGCTAATTTTGAGACCACTGATGATAAACTTATGCTTCAATAATTTTGAGTTGAGCTCAGATCTCCTTTCTTTAGAAGTGGTATAATGTCAATCTCGGAAGATTAATTGGGTTTCATATTCTCTCTCAGAAGCTTATTTGCAAAAGAAAAAAAAATGTCGTCCAGATGGCAATCCTTCAGCACTTCCCGAGTAACGTTGTTTGGTCCTGCTTGTTTTCCCTTTTACAGACGCTTTTTAGTAAATTCATAATCTTCCAATGTGAAAACACCATCATCAATAGTGAGATCGTGAAAGACCTTTGGCAAATCTTCATCCATTTCGTTTGGAAGCGCGGGTTCTTTACCAAGTAAATTGCTGAAGTGTTCAAACCACTTGCTAATCCACTTCTCTTTTGAGTTTCCCTTCGACATTCCTCCTTTTGCTGCTTTTCTTCCTGTAATAGCATTGATTATTCGCCAACTTTCAGCATGTCTAGATCTTCCATTGGTCGCTTCAACTTGTTTAACGATTTCAGTAAGTTCTTCTTTAATTTGGTTGTATTTTTGTTTCAGCTTTGATTTCTCTTCCTGGAGTTTTGCTGTGCGTCTGTAGTTGTTGTCTTTTGAACATTTTCAAATGCACTTTCGACATCGTCTCGTGATTGGCATATCCTTCGATCGATTACGTTCTTCTTTTGCTTTCTCTTTTTTTTTCAATGGTACCAACGCCTCTGTAGCCGCTTCATTTGCGGTGATAAAATGTGCATATTGTCGTGTAATACTGTCATCTTCTTGACAGAGCTCTGAATATCTATGGAACAACGTGACTGTATACAACTGTTGCAGTTCTATGCTTTGAAAAGGCAGCCCAATCATAGTTATTTTTCTTGATGGACACTTGCACATTCGAAGATTGAGGCATATCTTTGCAGTAACCAGCTGGTGGTCGCTACCCAAGCTGATATATATATATATATATATATATATATATATATATATATATATATATATATATATATATATATATATATATATATATATAAGCGGCGATATGTCTGTCAGTCGATCTCTCTGTCGGTCTGTCGGTCTCTCTGTCGGTCTGTCTGTCTCCATATTCTCAAACTCTATCTCCCCCGAAACTAAAAGTCGTAGAGCAACGCTAAGGGCCTCAAACGATTGGATTTTTTTTACGAACCGTTCTTTTATGGATCTTTGACCGGTTAATATAATTTTAGTCGTCAAAAATGGGTAAAAATTGAACAAAAAACGTTAAACATTTTGTACATTCATCTTAGTTTATTATTTTTTAAAATTTTAATTGGTTTATATAGTAGTAACGCCACCAGCTTTGAGTGCTGCAGTTTTTGGTTTCGATTCTTGCTGATGGCACCTGGATACTTTCTTTTTACTTTTAAAAATCACGACTCTATAATAATATATACGAAATCTGGATAAGTTAAAATATACTTAAGCATATTTTATAACCGGACAAAGGCCCCCACCTCTCGCGCTAGTATATATATATATATATATATATATGGATAATATATATATATATATATATGCATAATATATATATGTATATATATATATATATATATATATATATATATATATATATATGGAGAGAGAGTAAGAGAGAGAGGTATACTGAGCGATATTGAGGACAAAATAATGTAAAGAAAGAGAAACCAATATAGAAAAAAGAGAAAATCCGACAACGAGTCAGAGATAAACCAACAAAGATAGAGAGATACACAATAAGAGAGAGAGAGAGAGAGAGAGAGAGAGAGAGAGAGAGAAAGAGAGAGAGAGAACAATAGATGCACTCTGTTTCATGTCTAATGGTTCCGCTTTTGGTGAAGTTAATGGAATTCTTAATTGGCGTTGATTAGTTGCCTGCATAATTCAACGCTCGCCCGAGGTGTGGCCCGGTGGGTGGAGCGAGTGAGCAAGAAGGGAAGGAGGAGGGGCGTCGAATCAGAGGGTCTGTCTTAAAGAGGCTTTTGTCTTCACGGTGAGTGGCATGTCCGTTGTGATCAGCAGGCAAAGAGGATGATTGATTCGACAGCCGGATTGTGGGGAAACTGAACGCGCGTGTGCGCGCATTGCATATGGGTGGGGTTGCTTATGGGTGGTTGTTGGATATGGCACATCAGGTGGGATACAAATGCTGGAATAGGATAAGTTAAAAAGGAGGAAGCAGTAAGAAAAGGATTATATCTATGCATCTCTATAGATATCTATCATAAATAGTCCGCTTTGTTATAAAAATCGATAGGTATTTAATTGTATATAAATAAATATAATATTTTTGAATTTTTCAGATGAGGATTGGTTATTCGTATTCATCAGACTACTGTTCTCATCTTGAGTGTCATTTTCACAGCGTTTTCGCCGATGTAACCTCCGAACTTCCTCAGGTGTATTTTGTCGCACTCGAGAATGTTTCTGTCAAACTCGGGAATTTGGACTGAATTTCGAACGTAACCCTTTATTTACTTCACGGGGTAGCATGTTCTTGTTCCGTAAGCCATGACTAAATAGAGGTCCTAAGCAATTCGCAATTGTATTTTCGGTCGCCTAAACTGAGAATTGAACCTTAAACTTTCAGGAGAATATCACTTTTACAATTGATTTTCTTCAAATACTCTAACTACTGCACCACGGGCGCTGGCGCGAAAGTAACTTACTAAAGGGTCTTATTAAAGAGTAACTACGTATGAAGACCCAAAGGCCACTCAAGGATAATGGGTAATGAGTGTACGGTGTAACGTTGCTGTTTGCTTTAAAATGGACCAAACGTTGTATGTAGAGTCTCGTTTAGGAAGGAAACGTTGGCACGGACGTTTTTAGGTGAAAAAATTATTGATTTCGTCCAATTTCACACGCAAGTGACCGACACGTATTTACAACAGAAATTCACCATTCTTTAGCTTTTTCCAAGTTCACATTTTCAGGTCTTTTCGCTACAATGCACTGTTCTGTTGAGATAATTCTTTTCTAACACCAACAAGTCGGCCGGCTCGCTTCCAAAATGGGTTGGAATGAGAGACATCGCTTGCTTGTCGAACTTAATTTTCGAATCGCCACGCGTTTTTTTCCTTTTGTTTTTTCTCTTTTTTTTCTTCTAGCTCTATTCCTATATATACATTCTATTCTGTGACGTAACATTCACGCTTAAATGTTAACGTGACAGTAACTCGGCATGTGAATCGTCTATATACGTCCATCCAATCCAGCGCGACCAAAGCCGAGATTGAATTCACTACACGAGTTTGTAGTGCGATTCAAATCTTGTCGGTAGCTGAATACTTGATGCTTCGCCAGGGCTATTAATACGACACAATCACTTTGACACCCCGGTTCTCGCCAGATCACTGAAGTTAAGCAACGCTGAGCCTAGCTAGTACCAAATAGGTGACCATTTGGAAAGGCGAGACGCTGTATATACCGCGATGTAAAATACCAGGTTTAGAAACTGGCGCCGTCTATCCTTCTCTCGAGGGTAGATGGGACTCTCTTCAGCCGTGGTAGTCACGATAATGATAATGAATCTATATACGTATTTAAATAATGGAGCCCGCGACTACGTTACATCAGGACAGTCGAGGATAATGGGTATTGAGTGTCAGAATTTCATTATTTAAGAGGACCGCTCAGTAAGCATTTGTTAACATTGGACTTGAAAATGATTATGTTGTACTCAAATGCGAAGCATCACAGCGGTATTGTGTTCCACAGACGAATAAGAAATACATATGCTCACGCAAGATCTAATGACAAAGAATCAAATTCAATGCAATTACGAAATATTTCACATGTAACTTTGTACCTATATTATGTCACCTAAAAATATTTAAATTAATAAATATTTATTAATTAATGTCTAAAATATTTATAAAACGTTTATTATCGCGTGCTGAGTCTATGTGTACACACACGCAGGCAAAGTATCCGGCCGATGAGTGCAGATTTGTCAAAAGTAATATCGCCATATGTGAATAGGTCAAGCAGCCACGGTTAAATACCTGTAAGAGAACAGGTCGATATCAACAAATAAGACAACATAGAACAGCGGATAAAAAAAACGACATTTATTAAATATTTATTACTAAATGTCCGAAATATTTTAAAGATATATATTTGTTTATATCTTTTTTTTCTAATCTCTGAGCACCCTTGGGACAAATTTCGCGCAAATGTTCCGCATCTTCAGTTCCCCTCGAATAATTGTTGACAGTTCCCACACTGACATCAAACTGTGCATTATTGTCGCTATAGACGCAAGACAGTCCTTATCCATGAAATTCTTTATTTGGCCAATTAGCTCTGTTTTCCTGAATCTCTAAAGCCACTCAAAACCTGATGCTCGATTCATGCGAGGCAGTCCAAAAGCAGTCTGAAGCATTCCATACGATTCTATGGCATTTTTCACGTTTTAAACAGAATTTTATTGCATATCGTTCTTCTAAAATAGCCTCGCGTCCAGATTGCATTTTTGAAATTCACCAGCTGTGACAATCAGGTTTTTACTGTAGCTGTTCATTTGAACATCAAATCATAAAAATTGGTCAATCATCTCATAAGATATATAATAATAACTAGGGCTATGACAATAGAATATTCTTTTCATTCTTTTGACTCTCGGGTCCGACACAGTTAAGCACACTTAATTAACCGAGGACCACATCCGTATACATAAGCACATATAAGATATTAATGGATATATGCTCAAGGGTCAAAACAATGAAAAGAATTTTTTTTTTTGTACATAGGAATCACCACTTATCAAGGCCAAGAAACCACTCAAGGATAAGGGTTAAAGAGTGTACAGTAGAAATTGGACAACATAGGAATCATTAGTAATGAAAATTTGGTAAATTTGTTAACTTATATAGAACGGCTCATCAAGAACTTATTTACGTTAGACTTGAACACAACCATATTGTAGTCAGCCGGAAAGCAGGAAAACGGAAGACAATTCCACAGGCGTGCAGTTCTAAGAAAGAAGCTTTGTTCATGGAATCTAGGTTTAGGTTTAGGCACAGATAAAGAGTGAGGGGAATTATTGATAGTGTGTACAGCTAGACGAGTGTTTCTTGTGAAAGTTTGGCGAGGGGGGGCATAGATTGAAGCTCAGTCGAACACTTTCCATGAAAATAACGATACATCAGAGACAAACTCGCAACATCTCTTCTGTGAGATAGAGGTTGCAAGGAAGAGAAAAGGACATCTCCTACGAGGCTACGAAGTCTATTTTGAACTCTATCAAGGCAGGCCAAGTCCTTTCTAGCAGCTCCTGCCCAGATGTTGTTGTCATCGTCTTAGCAATAACATACGTAGTTTTCAAGAGTCGACGACAATTTTAAATGCTTTTACAAAAAGGTCTTTTTGAAGGCACTTCCTGAGTAGAAATATTCATTTCTTTCTAAATAATTAACGGAACAAGAACAATCTACCTCCTGTAAAAAGAAAATCCATTTGAAATACTATACAAACTTTAGAGTACGACATAACGATTCTCGAAATCGAATATACGAACCCGGAGAAGATTGGAGATTATATTACCGAAACACATCTAAAAAAAGTTCCAAACATATTTAGTAGATCAGTACGTATTGTTCGCCTTGTGCCAGGACTTATTTATATGAGTTAATATCCACTAATGCAATTCAAGATGGAACCTTTTAATTCGTTGCGTCTCTCAATGAATCCCAACAAATGTTGCGAAATAATTGATATGTTTTATCGGCATGAATGTAAACGATCGTACAATGATTTTATTCTTTTCTAGTGGGCATTATTTATTTATTTGTTTGTTTATTTGTTTGTTTGTATATTTATTTGTATCTTTATTTATTTATTTATTTGTATTTTTATTTATTCATTTATTTGTATTTTTATTTATTTATTTTTATTTATTTATTTTATTTATTTATTTTATTTATTTATTTGTTTATTAATTTATTCATTTGTTTTTTTTAATGTTTGTTTTTGCTCATCGTCGAATCGTTTCGAAATTTAATGGCTCTCAATCCAACAACGAATAACGAATCTGCCCGAAATTGAAGTATCAGCATTTTTGTTTAATTCATTCTAATATACGAAACAGATACTTGGCTAGTTTAAGCTTGGTGCATATCTATCTATCTATCTATCTATCTATCTATCTATCTATCTATCTATCTATCTATTTCTCACTCTTTATCGGTCTATCTATCTATATTAATCTTTCTCTTTATCAATCCATACACTAATCTCTCTCTCTCTCTCTCTCTCTCTCTCTCTATATATATATATATATATATATATATATATATATGTTTATTTATCTATCTATCTCCTTTAATATACAAAACAGATACTTGTCTTGGTTAGTTTTACTTGGTTCATATCTATCTATCTATCTATCTTTATTTCTTTCTCTATATTTCCCCCCTTTCTCTCTCTATATCTATCTATCTATCTATCTATCTTTATTTCTTTCTCTATATTCTCCCTTTCTTTCTCTATATCTATCTATCTATCTATCTATTTCTCTCTCTTTATCGGTCTATCTATTTATCTATATATATTAACCTTTCTCTTTATCCATCCATACACTTATCTCTCTCTCTCTCTCTATTTATAGATCTGTTTATTTATCTATATATCTCCTTTAATATACAAAACAGATACTTGTCTTGGTTAGTTTTACTTGGTTCATATCTATCTATCTATCTATCTATCTATCTATCAGTCCTCGCGCGAAAGAGCAGGACACAAAATAATAATAATAATAATAATAATAATAATAATAATAATAGAATAACAATAGCGAAGAGTTTCGCTGGCGAGGACTACTATTGACCGTAACCAGTTATATAGTCCTTTTGAAATTTTCATCTCTATTTTTCTCGTTATGTACTGAATATTTGTTAATGAAACCTATATGAAATTTGTTCCTTATTAAATTTTAAAGATTTTCTGTTCTGAAAGAAGTTTAAAAAAAATTTATCTAAAAGAGTTATTTTAAAGTTTTTGTTGAAAAATTTAAAAACATTATCTTTCATCTAGCAAGTAATGATATTGATATAAAATTTTCAATGATTTTTTTAAAAGTGCAACAAAATGTACATTACAAAAAATAAATCCAAGGTAATTTTTTGATTCAATTTAAATTAAACTTTTACACCTTACTTTGTAAAATTTATAAAAGTGCACTTTGAAGATAAATAAATTTCAAATTGAATCTTGTACCCTTATTTTAAAGCCTATAGTAAAAACATTTTGTTTAACAATTTTCATGCCTTGGATGAAATAATTTTCTAACTTGTCCATTTATTTCTCTCTTTATCGATCTATCTATTTATCTATCTATATTAATCTCTCTCTCCATCGATCCATACACTAATCACTCTCTCTCCCTCTCTTTCTCTTTCTTTATCTATCTATTTATTTATCTATCTATCTCCTTTAATATATAATTAATATATAAAACAGATACTTGTCTTGGTTAGTTTTAGCTTGGTTCGTGTCTCTCTCTCTCTCTCTCTCTCTCTCTCTCTCTATCTATCTATCTTTATTTCTTTCTCTATATTTACCCCTTTCTCTGTATCAATCTATCTATCTATCGGTCTATCGGTCTATCGGTCTATCTATTCATGTATCTATATTAATCTCTCTGTCTATTCATCCATACACTAATCTCTCTCTCTCTCTCTCTCTATCTATCTATCTATCTATCTATCTATCTATCTATATGTCTTTGTATCTATACTCCTTCAATATACAAAAACGATACTAATCTAGGTTATTTTTAGCTTGGTTCCTATCTATCTATCTATCTATCTATCTATCTATCTATCTAACCATCTACCTATGTATCGATGTTATTTTTTCTCTGTATTCCCCCCCTTTCTCTCTCTATATATGTATTCATCTGTCTATGTATCCATTTCTCTCTCTTTATAGATTTATCTATTAATCTATCTATATTTATCTCTCTCTTTATCCATCCACTAATCTCTCTCTCTCTTTATCTATCTATACTCTTATAAATGTGTTTTTTTTGTGTGTGTATTGATATTCGTATTAAAACCCCCTTTTTCTATTTATTTAAAAAGAAAATACAACTTTGTTATATATGGGTCGTGGAATTGCATTCACTAGCAAAAAGATCTAACTAATTTGCATATACTTTTAGGCATTCATTTGAATTAATTACTTATTAGTTTTTTTCGCTTTTCTTATGGAATGATCATCTTTAGTTAACTATTACGTGTATTCATGCAGATATTCTACATGATTTATACTTGTGTAATTTATTCTTGCGTAAAAAGCTTATGGTAAACACAAGCCCCTTTCTATATATAAATTAAAGGAATGAATTTTTCCAGGCGAAGGTCGAACGATAGCATTACAAATATGCATGCATAACGTAATAGCTATTGGTTGATGTTTTAAATTTCAGCCTTGCCGCAAACATGCCTTCATAGTTCAGACATTAATGTCAAAGGAAAAATAATCGTAAGCCAAACTTTTTGGTTTCAATTCTTGGTGGTGGCGCACGAGTCATCTTTTTTTTTAAATTTATATCATTACTATGTATTGAGTCCGATATAATAATAAATACGAAATGTGCATTAATAAAAATATCATATTTAATTTAAGCGTATTTTACGACCGAGCAATATATATATATATATATATATATATATATATATATATATATATATATATAGAGAGAGAGAGAGAGAGAGAGAGAGAGAGAAAGAGAAAAAGGTAGAAAGAGGGGGGGGGAGCTGACCCGTACAAATATTTAGGAAGATTAATAGATAGGCATAATCAGATCAATATATACATAGATTGGAACCTGTCGAACTGTTTCTTGAACTGATATATATATATATATATATATATATATATATATATATATATTGAGACAAATATTATTGATATCACGGAATTATTTTGTTTTACTATCTTCTTTTTTACTTTCTCCAATCTCCGAATAATTCCTTTCTGTGTTTTTTTTTCAAAATTATTTAGGTTGGATCAATATGTTTGTTTAGCTAGCGCTTTCAATCGGAACACATGCATTTAATAACGACATGTACGATCCATGTAAGCACAAAAGATTTAGCACGATACCGTAACTGTATAAGAACAATTAACGTCTACGGTATATTTAATGTGAAAATAAAAGAATTCTTGGCTTATGAACATGTATCGATGTGCCGAAGTTAGTTATTATGTTTGTATTTGATTTATTTTAAACGATGTAGAGAGTGACGCCATATTTAAAAATTTCTGGAGCGTTCGTTTTTTAATAAGATTTAAATTCTGGAATGAACGAATTGTCAGCTCTCAGCCAATAAGATGCGCCGGAATGTGAGAAGGGAGAATTTATTATTTTTTAAATAGGAAATGGAAAGATGATGGTATGTCTAAGAGTATTTGATCCAGTTAATAAGGGTGTAATCTCATGTCTGTCACAAGTGAAGAAATCGTCCCGGTGAAGAGTGGAGACAGTAGGAGGACTTGATTTTTAGAGAGAAAAATAGGAACTACTTCTTCTAGAGACGGTTGAGATTGTGATGATGTTTCTACTAGGATAAGATGTACGATTTTATCATAACGACTAAAGGTGTCTAAAAAGGCGTTCGTAAGTAACATAAGATAGTGACTAATAGTCTGGACATAATAAATAAAGAACGTATATTTTATGAATAAGAGGTACTGCAATATGAGTAAAAGATCAATGAAACTATATACTTTTAGGTCCAGAATCAAGAACCTGTGCTGTGTTATTCATAAAACGAGCTGGATCGAAAGCCGAGGAGTGTTTGAATCCGTACGACAACTGGACATAAACAAAAACGTCTCTTGTACTTTTTAATAACAAGTAATAGGAATGATTAAAACTATATTTATTAACCAGTGACAATACTGATAGCAAGGAGGGGTTACAGGGTGGCGGTGGTGTGTGCGGTCGAGATATAATGTCAGCTTTCTTGCTGCAGTCGCTTCTTCTCTCGGTTGTCTGCTGTTTCTCTTTTTATTGGGACGGATGACGTCAGCATTCCTCCACGCTTTTTTGTTTATTTCTGAAATGTCAGTCAGTAAAGCTAATACCAAATACCCAGGAATACTGTTTCCTCCATTTCGAACCTCTTCGACGTCATTGTCGGCGCACCTCGACTAGGATTGTTACTTTGACCAATTTTCCTGGGCCTTCCTTCTATTGACGTCATTTTCGCAAGCCCAAATAGCCGATTGTGCTCTCCAGAATTACCTCTGCCATTTGCAACTCCACCCCCTCTGTAATATCGTAATCTGAGATGTGAATGGATTTGATTGAAGTTCAAAGGGCCAATTTATAATAAAGCAACCCACAAAACACCATGAATATATTAATATCCAATACCCCAAAAGTTGGTAAGGCAATAAATTAATGAATAAATTTCTTGCGATGAGAAAGTCTTCCTGGCAGGCAAAAATTAACAAGAGAAACAATATTAGAAACAATAAACATTTTATAATTTTTTCTATTGATTTCCTCTTTTCAGTTTCTATGATTAATTTCATAGCCGGATGTTTTTGTTTTTTGAAATACAGAATTTAATTACTACAATTTGGAAAATTTTTTTTTTAATTTTTTTATTTATGATCTAAAGAAATATGTTAGCCGACCGGTTTCGCCCTCACTTCCCTCCAGGGGTCGCTTTTTTTACCCGATATTTTCGAAAGTCATACCCTCTTTTTGATTGTCTAGCCTTAATTTAAACCTACATAACTTCCGGTTTGGCGATGGGCGCAAAAGCTAAAGCGTCACGTTTTTTTTCACTTTCTTTTCCTCCTTCGCGGTACGGGTTCGAGTTTGCCTACTACTATCACTGTAATGGTATGCACTCTGACGAATTTATAGCAGTTGTGCACCTCGACGTACATACTCCGACTAACCCGATAAGCAGTAAAATCCCATCCCTTTACTATTGAAATACCTAAATTATGGAAAGCCTTCTAATCTAACAGTTTTTTTCCCTCAGACTACTACACTTTGGAATTCCCTCTCTGTTACCTTCTTCTCTGACCGTACAAACCTGCTGAAGTTTAAATGTAATGTAAACCGACATCTTGATGCTCAACTCCCCTGGCTTTCACCTGTTATATACGATCCGATATAGTAACCCCTTACATTTCAAGCGACAATATGCCTTGTTTAGTGCGAAAAAGATTAAAAAAAAAAGTATTTAAGTGTAACAAGGCGCAGGCGCACGTATCGCAGCTGTATGCAAATAACCAAACTCTGTGCGAGATTACGTCACGGCAAGGGAAAAGGAAAAAGATTATAATAAAAACGTGTGTACAGACCGAGAATCACGTTAGAGAGATCACGTTAGAGAAATTACGTTTTGTTTGGGAAAGTACACGGAAATAAATGTCGTTTCAATGGAAAAAGGTTAATCGAGTTTTTCTTTATCGTTCTTTATTTTGCGACGGAGTCTACACCATGTTGGGCCCTGAATGTCTATATGTTAACAAGTTTGTAAACGTGTGTAACTTTTAGGATTCATATAAATAACTGCAGCTTAACAGAGCTATATTTTCTGCCAGACAAAGAAGAATCGGAAGGTTATTACGAACATTCGATACTGAATACGACAAATTTGACGCCAAAACAACGCAAGGTACTTCCGCTGGTTCGAAATAATCTTCTCTTCTTTAAAAGACAGGAAAGAATCCTGTTATTTTTGATACACTAACAGTCTCACTTTAAACACAGATCCACCCTAGCTCGCAGCCAGTTCCCAACCTCTATCCCCCACCCCTCCAGCACGCAATCTGTTGTGCGTTTTACTGGAAATCGTTGATCGATAAATTAGATGAAATAAATTCTATGTCATGAACAAACATGTTCTTAGATTATCGGCCCAGGGGTTGACTCTCCGGTCACAGAATGGTTTTTCATGTTTCCCATTCAAAGAGGATGGAGGAGGAGGCTATTACACGATAAGCGCACCCTGACGTCACAAGAGTTAGTATAAAAAAAGAGAGTAGGAAGGAGGCCGGGCAGCAAACCAATGAAATATTCAAGTGGCATACACCCACTTGATCTGTAGACTTGAGTCACGTGTCTCCAAAATGTCAGGCAAATGGCCGGAACCGACCTGGCAGCCTGGTCACTTTGATGTGCGCCGACCCTCATCTCGCAACCATCGGAAGAATTGCATTCACGGTGCATTTTTTTTTGTTTTATTTTTTTATTTTTTGCTTGCCATCGATTAGCCACAAGCGCGATTTTCGCGGTCGTGTCTCAAACGACGATGCCAGATTATATATTCATCGGTCAGGATTGTAGTTATTTTTGAGAGGAGGTGTGGCGATGCATAGTGGATAGAAGTCTAAGACACGTGACTGGCAGGCAGTAGATGACTTTATTGAAATTTGCATAAATTCTGACATTATACGAAACAATGAACACGAACAAAAATGAAAACATAACACAAAAAAGAGGTATTTAGCCGTGGTTTTGTAAATGTCTTGAATAAATATTTGGTTAGAGAGAGAGAGAGAGAGAGAGAGAGAGAGAGAGAGAGAAGAGAGAAAGAAAGAGAGAGATGAGAAGAGAAGAGACAGGATAGGGAGAGAATGTGAGAGAATATGGGTTAGAAAAAGATAGACTGACAGAAAAAGAGAGTGAGCGAATGTTTGTGTGTGTGCGAGAGAGAGAGAGAGAGAGAGAGAGAGAGAGAGAGAGAGAGAGAGAGAGAGAGAGCGATGCATGCACACTGAGAGATGTACATGCAAGATAATATTGTTTAAATTTTCTTATTACTTTGTTTATTCATGAGAATGGGGCATTCTACCGGATGCCAAACATTCTCCCATTAGTTTAGTTACTCCAACCGAGAGATCTTTTTACGATTCTAACCGTCACTGTAAGTGCTATTGTTTGTATTTCTTTTTTCACGTGGTTCACCGGGTATATTCGCCAGATAGTTTTTGAAATTCTTTTCCATTATCAAGGTTGCTCCTATAATGACTTGTATGATTGATGCATATGGGAAAAAAGTGTGTTTTAACATGTGTGTGAGAATATTTACGTTAAAAAGACAATGTGTACGAAATGTTTGATAGGTAAGTGTGTATGTATGTATATATATGTGTGTGTGGATATGTGTGCATATGTACGTATGAGAAAGGGAAAGCGTGTGTGTGCATATGTGTGATTGAAGGGGCTTGCGTGCGTATATGATAGAAACGAAAAGAGTGGGTATGTATGCTTTTGTGTGTGTGCGCATATAAGTGCGAATATGCGTGAGAGAAATTAGGGGATACTGAGCACTACTATCTATCAGGTCAGTGCAAAATTTCTAGCCGATCTGTAGGAGGGGTATTTTATTTATAATTTATATCTACATATTTTCATTACTTAAACACATCACCACGATTAATTTATAAGAATTTCTTTTCAGATTATTAAAGCATCATTCATACTTTTCTGTAATATTCTAACCCTGAATGTTGATCTGAAAACGGCCTTCTTTAATCAACCTGAAGAGAATTCATCTTTCATCATGATAAGGCTCATTCTTACACATCTCTACTGACCAAAGATCTAGGAGAATTTGATTGTGAAGTATTACCACATCCTACCTATTCTCTTGACCTAGCTCCCTCAGATTATCAATTATTTCGAAGATTATACAAGACCAAAAAAAAAAAAAAAAACACGGACAAAATGTTAAATCAGTACAAAGCTGAAGGTGATGGATGCTTGGACAGTAGAATCACTGATGACGAGACGTGGTATCACTACTACGAGCCGAACTCCACACGAGAGACAATGGATTGTCACCACTCATAGCATAGAAGATGTCCAAGATGCAGACATCTGCAGACAAAGTGATGTGCGCCGTTTCTGGGACAGGAAATGCGTCATTGTCCTGGATTATTTGCAACCAGAGTTTGTATTTATTTGTTCCCCACTGAGCAAATTAGGCACACTACCGTTTTTTTAATGTGGAGAAATTGGGGAAACAGGGACCAGCTCCCTGGGGAGTAGGGGAGCTGGATAGTGACAATTGGCATGGAGAGTTTCACCTACATTGACCAATAACTGATAGCTACAAGAGCAATGGTCTTATATGTGGGTTGCCCCCACATATAAGACCATTGCTTGAACTTTGTTGCCCAGGCCACGTAGGGCCCGGGTGGGCGAGTTGTACTCGCCGGTCGAGTTATTTACAACCAGAGTTGACTGTCAACCTTGACAGTTACGTTGAAACGTTTACAAAGCTGAAAGCTCCAATTACTCGTGTAAGGTCAGAGAAAAGGAAAACATTCCGTTCGCAACACGACAACACAACAACGCCAGGTTATAAGGCCACGGAATGTGTGACAAAGTTCGGCTAGAATGTGCTGTCTCACCCACCGTAAAATCCCGACGTTACACCGTCAGATTTTCACTTGTTCAAACCTCTGAAGGACGTATAACGTGGGAAACTGATGGCAGCCGTAAAAAATGGGCCGCCTTGACAGGTGCTGAAATTGCGGACCGAGGCATCAAGTCTCTGGTCCATCGCTGGCAAAGGTGCTTTGCGAATGATGATGACTATGCAGAAAAGTAAAATCTGGAGCACAAAAACGTCGCTCGTTTAAAAAATACTACACCCGGCTTCGTACTTCTTCAACTTTTTGAGTTTAAAAAATAGGCGGAATTACTTTTGGAACGACCATCACATATAAAAAAATAACAATTTTACTATGACGTTTCTGAATTTTATTATATTATTTATTATTGAATTATAGACAGAGAGAAACGGTGGAGAGTAAGACGACTGAAAGAAGCAGCACATATACTGAGGATTAACCAACTACTAAGTAGACCTAGTATAGAATTAAATACGATATGGGAACCAGTAATTATAGACAATAGATACTAGATACAAGTAATAAGTAAAAACGTTAATATATACAAGGGATAAGTAAAAAACGTTGATATATATATATATATATATATATATATATATATATAGAGAGAGAGAGAGAGAGAGAGAGAAAGAGAGAGAGATATACATTAATATATAGTAATAATTAGTAATAAATACTGACATTTACAACTAGAAATAAAAGTAGGTTTAAAGCTCATAACATTCGCACTAGAATTGTCTGCTAAGACTCGTGGCACATTGGTTAGAGTACTTGGAAAAAATCATTTGTAAAAGCGATATTCTCCTGACGGGTTAGGGTCAATCCTCAGTGTGGACAACCGAAAAATACATTTGCGAATTACTTAGGACTTCTATCCAGTCATGGCTCATGGAACGAGAGCATGCTGTCCCCGTGAAGTAAATAAACGATTCCACTGGAAATTCCGTCCAAATTTCCGAGTTCGAAGGAAATATTCCCGAGTTCGACAAGATACACCTGAAGAAGGTCGGAGATTACATCGACCGAAACGTTGTGAAAATCACACTCAGGATGAGAAGAGTCGTCTGATAAATAATAATACGAACAATTTTACTTTATTTATATTCCCAGTTTATGTTTAAAACAAAAACTTCGATATATTTAGGGATCTGGTTCTTTCATGGGAAAACAATCAGTAGTTGTATGTTAATGAAGTATATTTAGACGATGGACTCATCAGATTAATAACAGAAATTTCATGATCGGAAAATGCATACCGATTTCTAATCGATAAAATCCAGAGATAACCAAAGAACTCATCCGATCCATTTCCAGCTATAAGAGTTCTAATTCTATGGGCCAAAGTTTTAGAAAATATTTGGTAAGATGAATAAAATCTTAGCTTTTGCAATTTTTCAAAACTTGTTACGTCCAAATAAAATCACGGGCGATTTTTCTAAAAAAACTCGATTTTCAAGGAGAACACGTTGTTAACCGCATTAGTAACACATCTATGTAAGTTGATAAGCGATAAAAATAAACAGTAAAAATTATCTATGGCGTCGTAGCGTAATGGATTACGCGCCAGACTGTAATACATAAGGTCCGGAGTTCGATTCCTAGAAACAGTCAAGCTACGCTGAAGAGAGTGGGCCTCAAAACATGCGTGTCCGTAGATTACTGTGTTAAATAAATAAAAAATATCATTTGTTTACGTTCAAATAAAAATATCCGAGATTTCTTTAACTCGATCTTCAAGGTGAACACGCTTAGTTAACTGCATTATCGTTAAAAAAAATCAACAAATATATATATATATATATATATATATATATATATATATATATATATATATATATATATATATATATATATATATATAACGCAAAACTAAAGAGGAGATGAAAAAGAAATTAAAAAATGAAAATTATCCCTTACCGAAGTTAAGATATGAAGAGATAAAAGCCTGTGAGAAATGGATTGTTCAGAGACCTTACGTATCCTCCCCCACACTTAACCCCACCCATATTAGATGACAAGATTCTAATTTTGTAAACGAAATAAGAAAATGTTTTTTGTGTCTTGACATTTCAGTTTTGAAGGGTAATTCTTGGCCTGAAGACGTAATCTCCCCAGTAACATGTGATTACAGAAAAATGTATGCACATATATAGCCATCAATGTTTGTATAAATAAATTATATATATATATATATATATATATATATATATATATATATATATATATATATATATATATATATATATTCAGGTTAAGAATAAAGAGAAAAACCAATGAATTAAACGAGGTTTATATACTAGTGCTCAATAATAATTAGAACAACTTATACTTTTATTTATATTAAAAAATATTTTAATACTGCTACATGATCATGGAAAAATTTCAGTCGGAATAGATATAAATAGCTAAACAAGTTTGTCAAACAAAAAAAATATTCATTATTATAAAAAGATATATATGTTTTCGTCGTCTGACGAGCCGTTTAGTTATTTATAACTAATTGAATCAAAGCATTGTCATGATCTTGTAGCGACATAAAATAATGTTTATTTGAATACTGGTCACTGATTTGGAATGGTATATATTCCAAATATTGATGCACTATAAATTAAAGAAAATAATAAAAAAATAAATAAATTAATATAATTAACATAATGGATGATCACATTTTAATGTATATACTTTCTCTTTAGGTCCTGTCTCCCCCTTTACACTTAAATATGATGTAGTCCTAGTTATAAATAGGCAATGTTTGAGTTGAAACAGCCAGAGTTGTCCTTGGCCTAACGAAGCGATTCCCCTACTGGGTTTTCGCTGAAACATGTATGCTTATGTGTAGCCATTTGTTTGTAAACTAAATTCACTTATATATATATATATATATATATATATATATATATATATATATATATATATATATATATATATATATCGTTTCAAAAATAAAGCCTCCTACTTTTATCTCAAATGTTGAAGCGCTGGATTCAAAAAATAATTTTTTCTTTACTTACCAATGTTCTTCCGTGTTTTGGATCTAATTGTTTTAAAGAACTCCACCGTTGCTTTAACATTGCTTTTTTAAAAATTCATATTAACAAAGAATATGGCGTATTAAAAAGGGAGTTTCACAGGTAGAAACTTATACGACCCGTGTTGACTATGTTTTAATGAGAAATTAGCTATACTAAACCTTAAAGGTACCCATAGTTTATAAAAAGGCAGAAAAGAAATAACAACCGTATGTATACGCAAAGTAAACTTTACCTATATACAAAGAAACATGATTAAATAATATTAACAACTACCGTAAAAAAATGTTATTACTAATTATAATCATGATTATACGAATAAATAAATAAAAAAAACATAGACAAATATCATAGTATAAACTGTGAGTAGAAACATCCAGATTAAAATTAGGTCCCTTCCCAACACACACAAAAAAAATTAGGTCCCTTCCTAACATACACAAAAAAATTAGGTCCCTTCCCAACATACACAAAAAAGAACATATTCTCGCTACCCCCCTCTAAAAAAACCACAAAAAAACAGATGAATTAGAGGTTGAGTGTATTTGCGCGCGCCCATTGACTTGATAAATGGGTATGTGAATAACGAAGGATCTGATTGGCTGACTAGCAAACCCAATACCACGAAAACATAGAAAAAAACACGAAGCAACATCGATTCTATGCAATAACATGACGAATCCTTAAGTGTATGAAACGCGGAAAACTCTGTGCAGCTTAAATGCCATATATATTTTCAAAACTTACTACTATATATATATACTTACATACATATATATATTTAAACACACACACGCGCATATATAGGGGCAGTTCCTATTTTTAAGCTAAAAGACTAAAACGTTAAAGATCTACAAATACAATAGTAGTACCATTGAAACGAGCAACCTTTTGTGCTCCAGAATATTTTTCTATATAGTCACCACCAATCTCACTGCATTTTTGCCAGCGTCTTTTAATGCCTTGGCCGGACAAGCCCAGAGCGCGCTTTGTTACTCGGGAATTAAAGAATACATCTCTTAACTGTGCTGCTGTGCTGACATCCACTGTATCGGTTTCGTAAACGTGAAAAGGCGCCGGTGAATGTTGATTTGTTCAAGTTTTTCTGCGTGGAGGAATTCAATGACGCATCATTCCCAATGCACATTAGCCAGAACTTCGATGACAAATATCTGTTTCTGACCCACACTCATGAGAGGTGAAGATTTCTTAGAGATTTACACCGTCAATATCTGCAACAGAGAGCTGAAACTTTAAGGTCATGAATGCGTCAGTCCAGTAATCATATGAAATTTTAATTTCTTTCTGATTCAGCTGGACGGAATAAAAAATAGAGGCCTTATTTATAGAACATTTCTCGTACATATATATACATATATATACACACACATATATATATATATATATATATATATATATATATATATATATATATATATATATATATAGAGAGAGAGAGAGAGAGAGAGAGAGAGAGATTAGGGGTGGGCGAACTACAGCACGCATGCGGCCCGCCAAAGGAATTCATGCGGCCCTCCAAGTACTGAATATTGAATTGTGATTTTCTCATAGTTGTGCGAACTACCGGACACAAGTACGGGCAGACACTTGCAAAAAATTAAAATTTGGAGATGAAAAAATACGTTCGTTAACAATCTAACTAAATTTCTGAAGAAATAAAAACAAATAAAGTAAAAGAAAACGAAGAAACCTTACGAATTACACATTAAAAACTGACTGTTTTATGGGGACTGGTAAGTTTACACTTGGTTCCCAGCTAGACTGCCAGGCGTAGCTTTATCGGATCCTTTGTGATTTGCCGTACCCGAAACTTTTGCCTGGCCGAAAACAGGCAATAAATTATTTTGATATACTAAAAATATTGTGGGGACAATAAAATCTGGCGCTTGTAGTCTGGGGTACAGCCCACCGACCGGTCAAGTCTACCGAACTCTCTCTCCCATCTCCGTTACTCCTAAAAGACACTAAAATTTTAATATGATATTTTTTAGAATTTCCAAAGAAAGGACATTGTTTTTTTTTGTTTTTTTTTTTTTACACAGTGATCACCACTTATCAAGGCCCGGAAGCCACTCAGGGATAAGGGTTATTGCAAGTACATTACGTTAGTGAGGAGATTTTATGGAGTGTTTAATTAGGGGGGCGGTTCATTAGGAATTTGTTAACATTAGACTTGAAGACATCCAAGTTGTAGTCCGGAGGGAAGCAGGCAGACGGAACAGAGTTCCACAGGCGTGAAGTTCTAAGAAAGAAGCTTTACTCATGAAATCCGCGTTTTGATTTAGGCACAGATATAGAGTGGGGGAAATTTTTCACAGTGGATTCAGCTAGACGGGTGTTTTTCGTGAAAGTTTGGCGAGGGGGGACCAGGGATTGGAGTTCAGACGAGCACCTGCCATGAAAATAACGATAAAACAAGGATAGGCTCGCAACGTCTCTTCTGTGGGAGAGGGGTTGCAGGGTAGAGAAAAGGGCACCCCCACTTAACCACGAAGTCTATTTTGTACTCTGTCAAGGCATGATAGGCTGTTTTTGGCAGCTCCTGCCCAGATATGGCAACAGTATTCCATCCTTGGCCGTACTTGGCTTTTATATAGATAGAGAATTGCATCAGTAGTGAGATATCTTCTGGAGCGGTAGAAGGATCCCACCATCTTTCCTGCGACCTTGGCAACAGACTTGATGTACGTGTTCCATTTCAGATCAGGAGTAAAGGTCAAACCCAGAAGCTTGTCAAAACACGGGGTCTGACCCAGACGAGAGCCATCCATCACAATTGATGCCAGCTGGGGATCAGAGCGTTGATGATGTAAGGATAGGAGTTTGGTTTTAGATGCATTAAAGGTAACTAGCCACATCTTCCCCCACTGAACCACGCGCTCGAGATCAGAGGAGGGAGAATCAGAGAGAACTTTGTCATTTACAGCCTTTGATGTGTTGCCGTAGATGGTCGTGTCATCAGCATAGATGTCAACGAATGATTTAAGTATGTGTTTAGGGGAATTTAGGAAAACTCGTCCCGGGAAAACTCGTCTCGGGAAAACTCGTCTCCGGAAAACTCGTCTCCGGAAAACTCGTCTCGGGAAAACTCGTCCTCTTTCGCTAGGTAGGAAAACTGGTCCCGTATTGAATAAATATCGATTGAAAACACATTTTATGATCGTTCTTGAAGGAGATATTGCTTTTTAAAATAGACTATAGCCCCCCCCCATAATATTTAAAAAAAAATTTTTTTATTTGTTTAATGTTTTTTTTTTTTTTTTTTTTTTTTAAATAAAATCGATTGTCCGTTTTCTACCTAACTGGCTAAGTTCTTAGTGGCTTCACTTATTTTAAAGCGTTTATTATGTTCATACAAAGTTAATTACATTTTTTTTGGTTCTTATTTTAACGATGTTTTTTGGAGTCATAAAAACAATAATAAAAAACAAAACAAAAAAATTAAAAACTGGGAGCATTACTTTTTTGTTTTGGTTTTTTAATTATGATAGTTTTTTGTTGTTATGTTTTCGTTTTCTCTCATACCAAATGCACTCATGCGTTATTTAAAATTATAATTCTATCAATTATCCACATTTATTGTCGTCCTGTCAAATTTTGCAAAAATTAACTAATAAATTAAAAGCGAAATATTTTTTTGGCGAGAGAGATGCCATGTGCTAACAATCTCTCGTTAACTCATTTTTAATTTTTTAAATTTTTACTTCAAAATTCTAAAATCAATCATTCAGAGAAAAAGTAATCACTAAATAAATTTATTAATAAATTTTATTGAAAACTCCGCTATCGTTTATCAAGAATCTTTTTGATTTCATTTTTTGTTGGTTGTTTTTCGGAGGGAGATATAGTTTTAATCTCCCCCCTCTCTAAATTATATTTTAAAAAATATTAAAATTTGGGTTTGTATTACTGTACACATAGATTCGAAAAAGTAGTTAAAAAACAAATATATAACAAATAAATGTTATCAAAGGCAAGATAAGTTACTTTTCTACCAAACTGGATATAATTATCGTGTTTTTTTTTTCAATTTAACATGTTTATTCAGCTCGAAAAACATGCAGTGTTTACCGATGATGTATTGGAAAATTCAAAACGGCGACCGACTCTCTCTTAAACACGGTAAGTTCGGGAAAAGGTGTTATAAATAATAAACTAGACAAAATACTGTTAGAAATTCGCTCAATATATATTACCGTGACATAGGTTGACATATATTCGGTGTTTAAGAGAGAGTCGGCCGCCATTTTGAATTTTCCAATACATCGGTAAACACTGTTTTTCGAGCTGAATAAACATGTTAAATTGAAAAGAAAACACGATAATTATATCCAGTTTGGTAGAAAAGTAACTTATCTTGCCTTTAATAACATTTTTTTGTTATATATTTGTTTTTTAACTACTTTTTCGAATCTATGTGTACAGTAATACAAACCCACGCTGTAAAATAAGTGAAACCACAAAGAACTTAGCCAGTTAGGTAGAAAACGGACACTTAGAAAATCGATTTTATTTAAAAAAAAAAAAAAAAAAACATTAAACAAGTAAAAATATATTTTTTTTTTAAATATTATGGGGGGGGGGGGCTATAGTCTATTTAAAAAAAAACAATATCTCCTTCAAGAACGATCATAAAATGTGTTTTCAATCGATATTTATTCAATAAGGGACCAGTTTTCCTACCTAGCGAAAGGGGACGAGTTTTCCCGAGACGAGTTTTCCGGAGACGAGTTTTCCCGAGACGAGTTTTCCCGAGACGAGTTTTCCCGGGACGAGTTTTCCGGGCACCGTTTAGGGAGGTCATTGATGTAGATCAGGAAGAGAGTTGGGCCCAGGATTGACCCCTGAGGGACTCCAGCATTTATATTGCAGGCCTCCGATTTTTGTCCATCTACCACTACTCTTATGAGCCTATCGGAGAGAAATGATTTAATGATTGAGAAAACATTTCCAGTTATACCGTAGCTGGAAATCTTGTGAAGTAGACCCTTATGCATCTTATAAATTCATTGCCAAGCATTTTCGTAAGTAAAAATATTGACTAATTATTTTGTTTACATCTGTAATTATGCTAATTTGTTACAAAAATTTAGTAAATTTAAATTCCCATTATGTAATTTCGTAAGTCAAACTTTTTAGAATATCAATAAGAGGGTTTTATGCAAATTCAAGCAAAATATTTTTAAAAAATGTAATCAATATTGACCCGTTTTGTCAAATATTTACTTGTTCAAAATATCTTGATTGAAATAATATCTAAAATGTAAAATTTTACAGGACGCCTACTTATATATATATATTAGTCAATTTTGTATATTTATTACTGATTACAATAAATTAACTGCTTTATAAAATATTTATTAAAACACACTTTTAATCTTGTTTTCTATTTTTCTATAAATGACCAAAAATTAATTCAATATATGCAAAAAGTTTATAAAAGGTAACATTTTGTGGGTGCTTAAAAAAAATTGCAAAAATGTGTGAATACCAATCGAATCTTCGATTTGTTTCATGCGGTTTCTAATTTTTTGTTATGTTTTCGATAATTATATTTTCAAATACTCATTTTACCTCTTTTTTAATATTTTCGTAAATTGTATCAACATTATGGTAAATATGGATAAGCACGCTATGTTTTTCGGTTGTCACAAAAATGTAACGGAACTTCTAATTTCGTTCTGGTTTACTGATTTTTAAAAACTACGAATGCATGAAATAAATCAATTTTAATAGAAAAAACGGGTTTGTATTACTGTACACATAGATTCGAAAAAGTTGTCAAAAAACAAATATATAACAAATAAATGTTGTCAAAGGCAAGATAAATTACTTTTCTACCAAACCGGATATATTTTTCGTATTTTATTCAATTTAACATGCTTATTCAGCTCAAAAAGCGTACAGTGTTTACTGATGTATTGGAAAATTCAAAATGGCGGCCGACTCTCTCTTTAACACGGTAAGTTCGGGAAAAGGTGTTATAAATAATAAACTAGACAAAATACTTTTAAAAAACCACCGAATGTATGTCAAGTTATGTCACGGTAACATATATTGAGCGAATTTCTAACAGTATTTTGTCTAGTTTCTTATTTATTACACCTTTTCCGAACTTACCGTGTTAAAGAGAGAGTCGGCCGCCATTTTAAATTTTCCAATACATCAGTAAACACTGTATGCTTTTCGAGCTGAATAAACATGTTGAATTGAATAAAAACACGAAAATTTTATCCAGTTTGGTAGAAAAGTAATTTATCTTGCCTTTGATAACATTTATTTGTTATATATTTGTTTTTGACAACTTTTTCGAATCTATGTGTACAAACCCGAAAAACAAATTCAGCGAAAAATAATTTATCGAAAAATAATATAAAAAACCAAATAATTTAAAATAAATTTATAAATTCTATCGTTTCATGTTAATACCAATCAAAAATGGCTTCATTTCCCGTTAATTTAATAAATATCAATAATTTCAAATAAATTTATAAATTCCATTTTCATGTTAATAACAATAAAAAAATATTCCCGTTAAAATTAAAAACAAATTTTATGTTTTCGTTTAAAAATGTGGTTTGTATTACTCTACACATAGATTCGAAAAAGTTGTCAAAAAACAAATATATAACAAATAAATGTTGTCAAAGGCAAGAAAAGTTACTTTCTACCTAACTGGATATTCTTTTAGTGTTTTTATTTAATGTAACATGTTTATTCATCTCGAAAAACATACAGTGTTTACCGTGGGTTTTTAACAGTATTTTGTCTATTTTTTTAAATGTTTAACTCCTTTTTCCAAACTTACCGTGCCAAAGATAGAGTCGGGCGCCATTTTTAATTTTCCAATACATCGGTAAACACTATGTTTTTCGAGCTGAATAACCATGTTACATTAAATAAAAACACTAAAAACATATCCAGTTAGGTAGACAAGTAACTTACCTTGCCTTTGAAAACATTTATTTGTTATATATTTGTTTTTTGACAACTTTTTCGAATCTATGTGTACAGTAATACAAAACCAAAAAATGTTCGTTTCCTATATAATTTGTTGTTTATGTCTCGTTTCTAAAAATAAAATCACAACAATTTTTTGTTCAAAACATTGTTTTTTAGTTATCTGTGAATAAATTCAAACATTGATTTTCTTATTTTCTTACGATTTCTTGGTCGCGTGTTTAATTAGAAGATTCTTTTTAGCACTTGAACGAAATTCGAAGTTCCGTAGGCACCTCCAAAATTCACCACAGAATTACCCCCTCATATGTAACACGATGTAACTTTATTATAAATTAATATTATCAATATAACTTTTGTACCATTTAAAAGAAAGGTAAAATAAACTAGTAATAATTTTAAAAAAATTCATAATACGAAAATAATGAAATTGCTAGACGAAAATCGTGTTTACATAATTGGCGCTTTAAAATAACGTTCCCCCGTAGTAAGCATTGAAAACATATCCGTTTAACAAATCTAGTAAAAATTCGTTTAACAAATCTAGCAAAAATCAACTAATGGTTAGATTTTCTTTAAATTTTCGATGCTTATCCATTTTTGAATTGACAAAAACTTTGAAATTACAAAAGAATTGCTATCCATGGAGTCTCTCAAAGACACAGCCACTGGAAACGATTTATACAACAGTATCATTAGCAGTCTACTCAGGTTTAGGTTAAGCCTGGATAAACTGGCAAGTATTACAACTGACGGCGCTCCTTCACTCAGAGGCAAACGTTGTGGCCTTGTGACCTTGATGAATAAAAAAATCAAAGAAGATTTTTCATCACACAGTGTGTTGTCTTTTTACTGCATCATACATCAAGAAAGCCTCTGTAAATCATCTTTGAAACTCAAACATCTTATGGATCCAGTAGAGCGAGCAGTGAACTTAAGAGCATGGAAACTGAAACACAGGCAGTTCCAATGTTTCTTGTAAGATACGGAGGCAGATTTTACTGATGTGTTGTATCACACAAATATCCGATGGTTAAATGTGGTGGAAGTACTGAAGAGAATATGGATGTTAAAGCAGAGGTTGTCATGTTTTTTAATATGAAAGAAATTCCTTGTGACTTTTTAAAAGAAATGGAGTGTGACGAATGGTTTTGTGATTTTGCATTTGCTGTAGACATATTGCAAAAGCTGAGTGAGTTAAATACAAAACTACAACGCACAAGTGTATTTGCTCATGAATTGTATGTGGAAGTGAAAGCGTTTCAATTGAAACTTAAACTTTTTGCCAAGCAGCTTAAAGAGCAAAACTTTGTTTATTTTCCTCTGTTGAAAACACGAGCTGTTACACAAGCATTTTCAGACAAATACAGTTCCCACTTGATGGCTCTAAAAGAGGAATTTATCAGAAGATTTGCTGATTTCAAGGCAATTGAAGGACAATTTGATTTGATCAGCTCACCTTTTGCATGTGACGTTGAAACAGCTGCCGAAGAACTACAGGTAGATCTTATTGATTTGCAAGCCGACATCTCTTTAAAAAGGCTCTTTGAAAATAAACCACTAGTCGAATTTTATGCATCTCTGCACCCAGAAAAGTTTAAAAATCTTAAAAATCTTGCAATCTTACATATGTGAGCAGACTTTTTCCATATAGGAAATTAACAAGTCAAAGAGCAGATCACTTCTCACAGACTTAAATCTTCAGTCAGTGTTAAGAACTTGACACCTAATTTCAACAAACTGGTAAATGATTGCAGTCAGTTGCATTATTCTCACTGAGTCATTTTGATCCTTCTGTTGCTCAATAGCTGAGCTATTATGTTTTTCAAATAAATATATTTCATATGAAATTTCGGTTTTAAAATATCAAT
>NC_136513.1:45360303-45385303 GCF_053919585.1 Euprymna scolopes
TCTTTTTCAGTTTTTACTAGTCCTTTACTTTTTCTATTGTAATCCATGATTTTGCCAGGCTTCTAATAAATTTACTTGTTCTTTGTTTAATTTTAATCTTATTTTTTGCCCCATAAATACATATGTAATAACAATGGATGCCACTCGTCTGCTTTAAATAAGATACCCCTAATTATCTCCCTTTCATGCTTCCATTCTGTCTGTTTCACGAGTTACTTCTCTTGTCGCGACAGTAGTCGCTGAAGCGACGATATTGCTATGGAAACCAGTCATAAAAAGCGTCGCTCACGGCCTTATATATTTTTATGATTTTGAACATCAGAAAATTTCTCATAACTTTTGTTTTGTTGAACGAAATTTAATTTTTTTTTCACAATATAACTGAGAAGGTAATCTATAAACTGTAATAATTGTTTGAAATTTGGTCTAAAAATGAGTTAGTGGTGAAGCTTTGAAGCAGTTCTAAATGACTAAAACTGCCACTTAACCATAATCATTCAAACTCCAACACTACCGTGTTTGAATGATTATGGAGGAGTATGAGAAGGCTATAGCAATTCATGGAACCAGGTGTTGGAGTGACGTGATGTATGAATAAAAAAAAAAATAAAGGTTCTGTAGGTATTTTTTTTTTGTCTTCATATATCTATTTTTCATAAACAATTACAAATGCTTGTCTGTAAATAAGGACTTACCGGTTGAAATAACTAAAACTGCAACTTAAGTATATATTCAAACACATTAGTGTTTTAATAGTATATACCAGCAAGCCGTCTGGCATTGATGGTTGTAAAATATGTTATCATTCAAAGACTACTGTGTTTGAATGATAACATTTGGACGACTATTCTCAGTCTGTTATTTTCACAAGATTTCACCCGATGTAATCTCCGACCACCTTCAGTTGTAGCTTGTTGAACTCGGGAATCAGCAGGGAACTTCCAACGAAACAGTTTAATCCAGTGAAGAAACACGCTCTCATTCTGTCTGCCATGGCAGGAGGATAGAAGTTTTTATGCAACGTTGTCGAAATTTTTAATTTTGATTTCAAATGATGTATTTTCAAACGTTTTCGTTGTACTACATTTACTTTATTTATCATTTTAAAGAGCGTTTTTCGCTCTATTTAATCGTGCATATTAGAATCGTTTTAAAACAATTATATCGTTTTTACAGAACATGGAATACAAGACGGAAAACAGAAAATACGCACAATTCAAGCTAGTCCGAAAATATGCTGAAACAGCTCGCGATTTAAACAAAGCGTTTGGCCCAGCAACTACTGTACGCACAACACAATAATGGTTTAAGAAATTTCGTGGCGACAACGAGATGATTAGCGTATTAGTCGGCCATCAAATGCTGACAACGATCAATCAAGAGCCTTAGTTAAAGTAAATCCACGCACAGCTGTTCAAGAATTTACTTCTGAATTAGACCAAGTTGTCCTCGACGGTCGTACATCCAAACAATATGATATAAATGCGGGAGTACCCCAGGGGTCTATCCTTGGACATTTACTATTCTCGATATTCATAAATGATCTCCCTTATAAAATTGAACTGGCATCTAAGCTTCAGCCTCTGTCCCATCGACGAAATGTTGCATCCCTCTGCCTGTTCTACAAGTATTTTAGTGGTGAATGCTCTGATGAACTGCAATCACTTGTGCCTCCACGACGTGAGCACCCTCGACAAACCCGACAGGCTGCTAAATCCCACCCCCACACTGTAGAGATCCCTAGATGTAAAAGATCTTTCTACTCAATAGTTTCTTCCCCAGAACCGCTAGATTTTGGAATTCCATTCCAGGTCCCGACTTCCCCAACAGTACTGACATGCAGAAGTTCAAGTGCAACGTGAACCGACATCTTGCTGCCCAAATCCCTACATAGTACCCCGAGTAGTTGTTGCCCCTGATAGTAGCCCCCTACACCAAAGTGGCAATTAAGTCCCACCCATTAACAGTAGAGATCCCTAGGTGTAAGAAAGCCTATTATTCCAATAGTTTCTTCCCCAGAACTGCAAGTCTTTGGAACTCCCTTCCAGGATACTGCTTTCCCAACTGTACTGATATGCAGAAGTTCAAGTGTAATGTAAACAAACACCTTTCTACTCATCTCTCTTAATAATACCCCCGCAAATTATGTCCCCGATAGTAGCACCTACTTCAAAGTGGCACTTGCCTTGTTTGGGGTGAAAATTGAATAATAAAAAAAGACTAACGTTTACGACGATTTACAATCACTTGAGACAGGTTGGAAAGACAAAAGAAACTTGATATGGCGATTTCCACCCAACAAATGGGTACCAAAAGAATTGAACGACAGCCAAAAGAAACGTCGTTATGAAGTGTCCCTTTCCCTTCATTTATGCAACAAGAACGACCTGTTTCCCGAGCGGGCTGTAACTTTACGACAACGGGCGACACTCAGCCCAATCTCTCGACACTTTTCGAAGCCTGAGTTGCACCAATAGAAAGCTATGCTGAGTTTTTCGACCGGTCTCACCCATTACATTTTTATTTAATGCAGGCGAAACATGTACTGCATGTGGATGACGATATATATATATATATATATATATATATATATATATATATATATATATATATATATGTATGTGTGTGTGTGTGTGTGTGTGTAGAGTCATACTCATCTCGAAACTGTTCTCATTAAAACGGCATAAAAAGACGAGAAAGAATTTCTTCCCAGTGATTGATTTAATCAAATTAATTTCAATTATCTATCATGTCACGAAAGCAAATTAGAATGGATACAAAAGTAATTCGTCTAGTGTTGCGACCGGTCGTCGCCTCCAAATGCTCGTAACAGTGATTGCTCTTATCACGACTTTTCCACGTTCGATATATATATATATATATATATATATATATATATATATATATATATATACACCACATATACACACAGAAACACACAGACACGCACACAATCACAAACACATATACATATATATGTGTGTGTGTGTGTGTGTGTGTGTATACATTGTATTTTCATTCATATAGACAAATATAGTCCCTACACTGAACGTGGTAATGTTTCGGACAATTGAACAGCGGAGTTACTGTCTTTAAGAGTATATCAGTGAAAACTGACCCCATCCTGTCTGCTCATCCCTCGGCTAACATTCACATTTGCGGTGACTTCAATGTCCATAATGTGGAATGGCTGACTCACTCAAATAAGTCTGCTGATGAGGGGAGGTTCTGTCATGATTTTGCCATTGCTTATGACCTCACACAGATTGTTCGCGAGCCCACCCGTGTGCCCGATAGTACCGGTCAGTACGCAAGCCTTCTAGACCTCTTTCTATCCACTTCCCCTGAGCTATGCTCATGTTCCGTTCTATCTCCTCTGAGATCCTCCGACCACTGCGTCGTATCAGTTAAGATAAAAATGAAATATAATAAATCTACAGACGTACCTCTCCACCGTACTGTATATCGATACTCTATGGCTGACTGTGATAGTTTCCGTACATTCATATCTGATCTACCTCTGCATTCCATGTTTAAAAAGGATGTGTCCTCTATAGTATCAGACCTGACCGAATGGGTACTTGTAGGCATAGACCAATTCATACCATCCAACAAAAACCTAACAGCCAGCCATGGTTCTCCCCTGAATGTGCTACTGTCATCGCACACAGAAATCACTTTTCCCGTAGCTACCAACGTAATAGGTGCACTGAAACTAAAGCTGCTTTCAGGACCGCCAGCTATTACTGTAAAAGAGTAATAAAAAATGCAAGAGAACTATATGCTCAATCCGTTAAATCTAAAGTAGTTGAGCAGCGGCTTGATTCCTACCAGTTCTGGCAAATAGCAAATAGGATCCTGAACAGAAACGTGCGTTCTATCCCAAACATTATCAATGGACCAGAGGTCATCTCGACAGCATCCGACAAGGCCAAACTATTTGCCAAAAACTTTGCGGCAAATTCTACCCTGTGCGACGAAGGCCATCAACTCCTCGTATTCCCTCCTATAACAGACAACACGCTATGCAACATACAAATATCTGTGCGTGAGGTCGCCAAGCTCATCAAGAACCTTGACTCCAGTAAAGCAACTGGTCCTGACGGTATTCCAATTATAGTGTTAAAAAAATTACAACCAGAAATTGCCCCCATACTTACAAAACTGTTTAAGCGTTGCCTTAAGGAGAACTGCTTCCCAACACCCTGGAAAACCTAATCAGTATGCCCTGTATTTAAGAATTCAGGTGATAAGTCATCTCCCTCTCAGTACAGACCAATAAGTCTCCTGTGTGTTATGAGTAAGTTGCGGGAATCCACAATAAATAGAGAAGTAGTCAACCACCTCAGCAGAAATAACCTTCTTAGCGACACGCAATATGGTTTCCGCTCTGCTAGATCTACAGCAGATGTGCTAACGGTTATATCTCATAGGATAAGTGAATCTCTTGACAAAGGCTTCCTTTCGAGAGCAATTGCTCTTGACATATCAAAGGCCTTCGATAAGGTATGGCATAAAGGCCTACTACACAAGATTTCCAGCTACAGTATAACTGGAAATGTTTTTTCTATCATTAAATCATTTCTCTCTGATAGGATCATAAGGGTAGTGGTTGATGGGCAGAAATCAGAGGCCCACAGTATTAAGGCTGGTGTCCTTCAGGGGTCAATACTGGGTCCAACTCTCTTCCTGATCTACATCAATGATCTCCCAAAACACATACTAAAATCCTTCGTTGACATCTATGTTGACGACACGAACATCTATTGCAACACATCAAAGGCCGTAAATGATGATGTTCTCTCTGATTCTCTCTCCTCTGATCTCGAGCGCGTGATACAGTGGGGAAATCGGTGGCTGGTTACCTTTAATGCATCTAAGACCAAGCTCCTATTTCTGAATCATAAACGCTCTGATCCCCATCTGGCATCAATTGAAATGGATGGCTCTCGTCTAGGGGAGGCCCCATGTTTTGATAAGCTTCTGGGTTTGACCTTTACTCCTGATCTGAAATGGAACACATGCATCAAGTCTGCGGCCAAGGTCGCTGGGAAAATGATGGGATCCTTCTACCGCTCCAGAAGATATCTCACTAATGATGCAATTCTCTATCTATATAAGAGCCAAGTACGTCCAAAGATGGAATACTGCTGCCACATCTGGGCAGGAGCTGCTAAAACAGCTTATCCTGCCTTGACAGAGTACAAAATAGACTTCGTGGCTTAGTAGGGGATGCCCTTTTCTCTTCCCTGCAATCTCTCTTCCACAGAAGAGACATTGCGAGCCTGTCTCTGTTTTATCGTTATTTCCATGGCAAGTGTTCGTCTGAGCTCCATTCTCTGGTCCCCCTCGCCAATCTTTTACGAAAAACACCCGTCTAGCTGAAACCACCGTCATTAATTTCCCCTACTTTTTATCTATGCCTAAATCAAAACGTAGATTCCACGAACAAAGCTTCTTTCTTAGAACTGCACGCCTGTGGAACTCTTTTTTTTTTTTTTTTTTTTTTTTACACAGTGATCACCACTTATCAAGGCCCGGAAGCCACTCAGGGATAAGGGTTATTGTAAGTACATCACGTTAGTGAGGAGATTTTATGAAGTGTTTAATTAGGGGGGCCGTTCATTAGGAATTTGTTAACATTAGACTTGAAGACATCCAAGTTGTAGTCCGGAGGGAAGCAGGCAGACGGAACAGAGTTCCACAGGCGTGCAGTTCTAAGAAAGAAGCTTTGCTCATGAAATCCGCGTTTTGATTTAGGCACAGATATAGAGTGGGGGAAATTTTTCACAGTGGATTCAGCTAGACGGGTGTTTTTCGTGAAAGATTGGCGAGGGGGGACCAGGGATTGGAGTTCCGCTTTCCTGTTTCCCTCCCGACTTCAACCTGGATGTCTTCAAGTCCAACACAACCAAATTCCTGATGAACCGCCCACCTAAGTAATGACACCTTTTCAATTCTTCAATACTATTGCTACACTATCCCATTGAGTACTGTACATACAATAACCCTTATCCCCGAGTGGCCATTGGGCCTTGATAAGTGGTGAACTCCATGTAAAAAAAAAAGTTTTTTGGTACCAAATTTATATATTTTACATAGAATATCCTCATAATTGTTACTTAAACATTTATGGATTTTATATAGAATATCTTTGTAATTTGTTAGTTCAAAATTTATATATTTATATAAAATATCCTTATATTTTTTTACCTCAAAATTTAACCATTTCATATAGAATATCCTCATAACCTTCTACTTAATTTATACATTTTATATAGAATATCCTTATAATTTTTTACTTCAAAATTTATACATTTCATATAGAATATCCTCATACTCTTTTATTAATTTATACATTTTATATAGAATATCCTTATAATTTTATACTTCAAAATTTATACATTTTATATAGAATATCCTTATAATTTTTTAGTTTAAAATTTATACATTTTATATAGAATATCCTTATAATTTTTTAGTTTAAAATTTATACATTTTATATAGAATATCCTTATAATTTTTTAGTTCAAAATTTTTATATTTTTTTATAGAATATCATTATAAGTTTTTACTTCAAAATGTATGCATTTTATGTAGAATATCCTTATAATATTTAGTTTAAAATTTATACATTTTATATGGAATATCCTTATAATTTTTTCTTCAAAATTAATACATTTTATATAGAATATCTTTATTATTTTTTAGTTCCAAATTTATACGTATTATATAGAACATCCTTACAATTTTTTAGTTGTAAAATTTATACATTTATATAGAATATCCTTATAATTTTTTAGTTCAAAATTTATACACTTTATGTAGAATATACTTATAATTTTTTACTTCAAAATTTGTACATTTTATGTAGAATATACTTATAATTTTTTAGTTCAAAATTTATACATTTATATAGAATATCCTTATAATTTTTAGTTCAAAGGCTTTACATTTTATATATAATATCCTTATAATTTTTTAGTTGTAAAATTTATACATTTATATAGAATATCCTTATAAATTTTCATATCAAAATTTATACATTTTATATAGAATATCCTCATAAGTTTTTACTTCAAAATTTATACATTTTGTGTAGAATATCCTTATAATTTTTAGTTCAAAATTTATACATTTTGTATAGAATATCCTTATAAATTTTTATATCAAAATTTATACATTTTATGTGGAATATCCTCATAATTGTTTACTTCAAAATGTATACATTTTATGTAGAATATCCTTATAATTTTTTTAGTTCAAAATTTATACATTTTAAATAGAATATCCTTATAATTTCTACTTCAAAATTTATAGATTTTATATAGAATATCCTTGTAATTTATTAGTTCAAAATTTATACATTTTATATAAAATATTCTTATAATTTTTTACTTCAAAATTTATACATTTTGTATAGAATATCCTATTCCCTTCGTAGCTTAGTGGGGGGATCTCCTTTTCTCTTCCCTGCAACATCTTTTCCACAGAAGAGACGTAGCGAGCCTGTCCCTGCTTTATCGTTATTTTCATGGCAGGTGCTCATCTGAACTTCAATCTATGGTTCCCCCTCGGCAGACTTTCACGAAAAGCACTCATCTGGCCAGAACCACTATCAACAATTTCCCACACTCTTTATCCGTGCCTACACCTAAACGTAGATTCCATGAACAGTGATTCTTTCTTAGAACTGCACGCCTATGGAACTCTATTCCGTTTGCCTGCTTTCCAGCTGACTACAATCAGATTGTCTTCAAGTCCAATGTAAACAAGTTCTTATCGAACCGTTCCCCTAAGTAATCCAAGTTATCAAATTCCCACTAATGTTTACTACGCTAAAAATCACAATGACTAATGTATTCCTCGAGTGGCCTCTGGGACTTGATAAGTGGTGACCCCCATGTAAAATATATATAAATTATAAATGAACAGATATCAATTCACTTGCACATTTTTTAACGTTTTAAAATAAACTATAAAAAAACTTACAGTCTCCTCTTAACATGACGTTTTTTTTTTTTACAGTGATACCCCACTTATCAAGCCACTCAGGGATAAGGGTTATTGCAAGTACATTACGTTAGTGTGGAGATTTGATGAAGTGTTTACTTAAGGGGGCGGTTCATTAGGAATTTGTTAACGTTGGACTTGAAGACATCCAAGTTGTAGTCCGGTGGGAAGCAGGCAGACGGAACAGAGTTCCACAGGCGTGCAGTTCTAAGAAAGAAGCTTTGTTCATGGAATCCGCGTTTTGATTTAGACACAGATATAGAGCGGGGGAAACTTTTCACAGTGGATTCAGCTAGACGGGTGTTTTTCGTGAAAGATTGGCGAGGGGGGACCAGAGATTGGAGTTCAGACGAGCACCTGCCATGGAAATAACGATAAAACAAGAATAGGCTCGGAACCTCTCTTCTGTGGCAGAGAGGTTGCTTATATTTTAATTATAAAATAAAATAGCCAGTTTTACATACTCGCAAAACTTGGAAAAAAAAAGAAACCATATATAGCAATTAAAAAAGACAGGAATGATTATACGAAAAGTAAAATTATTTTAAAAGAGAATAATTAAACAGAAACGCTAGGGGTTATATTATAATGTTTGTTTAAATGAAAACATGCTGCGTAAATCCACTTATAAGATCTGTCTGTCTATCTATCTATATATCTATCCAGCTTCCTCTCTCCTTCTCTCTCTCCGTCTCTGTCTGTCTGTCTGTCTGTCTGTCTGTCTGTCTCTGTCTGTCTGTCTGTCTGTCTGTCTCTCTCTCTCTCTATATATATATATTTATTTGTTTATTTTAAAATTTGGCGAGGAAATTGTTTTAATGATTTTTAACTGATAAAGAGCGACTATAAAGGCAGGTACTTCGTTTCTCATTAATTAATGTTTGCGATGATGATGCGTTTTTGTGACACTGGAGAATTAATATTTAGATATCCTAAAACAAAATGTAAACAACTTAAAAAATTGAATATCGTAATTGTTGTGCTCCTCCACAGGAATGGATCATAAACAAAGACGTGGAAAATAGGTTAAAATAGAAAGAATATATAGTAAAATCTTGAAAGGTTGTCAGTATTTGCCGACTGTTCAGTTAGACGGCCTATAGTCCCAGCTGACAAAGACTATTAACGCTTGTCCTCAAGTGGCTTTTAAACTTTTATTTATAGTAACTCGTTAGTAAAATATATGTAAATTTTAGATGAAGCACGCCATTTTAATGAATAAACAGATCCCATTTTACCACCCCATTCTCGACCTGTACAAGAGATAATTACATTCAAAACGGAGTACTGTTGCCACATCCGGGGAGGTGTTGCTCAGAGCATCCTTTCGTACCCCGACAGGTTACAAAAACGACTTCGAAATCAAGTGGGCTAGGGCTTTTTCGCTTCTGTACTTCCTCTTTCTTACAGAAGAGACGTTGCGAGTCTGTCTCTGCTCTATCGTTATTTTCATGGCAGGTGCTCGACTGAGCTTCAAGGTATGCCCTCGCACTGCAAACATTTGCAACAAATACGAACCTATCTACAACAATAATCTTACTCTTTACCAGTGCCTAAACTATAAAAAAATTTCCCGTATAAAGTTACTTTCCGCATCTATGGAACACAATACGGCGGGGATGCTTCCCAGCTGACTATAACATGGACCATATTAAATCTAATGTAAATAATTTCTTGTTCAGCCGTCTTCTTAAATAATCAAACCATACCTAAGTTCCACCATTACTGATCATCACGGTGTTGCCTCGAAGTTTACCGATCGCCCATTAACATTTATCCTCGAATGACATTGGAGCCTTGATAAGCGGTGACCCCCTAATAAAAATAATCCCATATCTTAATTCTTTTTGTAAATCTGACTGCATTTGCGTTTGAAACTGTACTTATAATTCAGAACTTTCAAATCTTTTTTTTTTTTAGCTCTTTCGAAACTAAAATTGGTTCCTAATTGGAAATCGTATTTTTTTTTTATTTTGGCTCTTTTGTTGCCAAACGAAAATCCTGTTAAAGCAGTTCTACTCGAAGTCACGTTCCTCCAGAATATATGAATAAAACCGAAAGAAAGTCTTTTTCTTTTCAAATAGTTCCTTTTTAAACTGTTTCATTCTTTAGTTTCTTTCTTGGATATTTTCTGTCTTCAACGCCATTGAATAAACACACAAGACAGTTTATTATTATTATTATTGTTATTATTATTATTATTATTATTATTATTATTATTATTATTATTATTATTATTATTATTATTGTTGTTTTTGTTTGTGAGTTCCGCAACCTCAAAAGAAGGTGTGTTTGTTTGTTTTTTTCAAATAAACTTTATTTCTATGCCAATAGCATTTTTATAAGGCGATGACAAAACCCGCCTCTTGAACTATTTTTGATCAAAAGAAAAAAAACAAACAAAAAAAAAACCACCAACAGTGCAGAAAAGAAAATAAACAAAACGCAGTCGTAATGCCAATTAATTACTCGTCCGTTGATTGGTTGCAGCAAAGGTGGAGTGGGGAAGGTTATAATATAATAATGAGAAAGAGAGGGGAGGGAACAAAGAAAGAGAAGAGTATAACGAGATAGGTAGTATGAGAGTAAGCGAAAAAGAGAAAGTGGAAAAGAAAAAGAGATGTTTTTACATGTAAATCACGACTTATCAAGTCCTGTAGGCCATTCAAGGATAAGGGCTAATAACTGTAAGACGGTCGGCGAGACAACCGTTCGTGGTAAAAATTAAAAGCAACGTTGAACCTAGTCAGTGACCGTTTTGGAATCCCAAGTGCTGTACTAGCTCTCTGCTTATCTCAGCATTGTTTCCAGACTTTTTCTTGCCACTGGACTCAAACAGTGTCGATTCAGGAGAGGTGTGGTTGGCGATTGCGCAACCTTGTCTTCCAATTACATGCGCAGCTGCCCCTACAGGGGGTATCCCTTGTCTTTCAAGAGTAAATGGATGCATGGAACATAATTCATCAGGGTCTTCAAATTAACTAACACAATTACACGCGCAGCTGCCCCATACAAGGAGCATTCTTTGTCTTTCAAGACTGAACACGAGGCATCGAAAAACTAGGTAGAATTTGATTATTCAAAAGTACCGTTCAACAAGAACTTGTTTACATAGGACCTGAAAACGATCATGATGTAATCAGATGGGAAGCAGCTCTACAGTATAGAGTTCGACAGGCGAGCAGTTCTAGGAAAGAAAATTCGTTCATGGAAATGGAATTTTCGTTTAGATTTAGGCTCATATATAGCGTACAAGAAATTGATGGCAGTGAGTGTAGTAAGAGGAGTGTTTGTTGTGAATGTTCTGCAGAAGGTGGTCATGTTGCATAGGTCTTATTTAGATGACGACTTATATATTTGTTGTTGTTCATGTTCATCTTAATAGTATAGTGTCTTAGATGGTTCATGTTGTATACAGATATATCGCGTATATATCAAGAGAGAGACACTTCTGTATATATAAAGACAGGGTACATGCTAATACTGGAGAGCTGAGCATGTAATTCAATGAGAGGATTTTTATGATATATTGATAGATAGACCGAGAGATAGTGCGTTTGGCATTTATGTTTGACAGTTCTGTGAATGGAAGTGTTTCTATAAACATTGACACATATTTTTCTTACCTATTTTTGAGATGATGATTTTCACAAGTTCTTATAATATAAATTAAAAAAATCTCTGTTGAAAACATAACACGAAGACGCAGATACAAAAAGATGAAGTTGTTTGTTTATTCCATTTCGACCGGTCACATGAAGAAATTCAAGTCTTACATGATTCTTCTTCTAACCTCCGCTTCCAAGGTTCTATCATATCTGTCTGACTCCTCTCTCCTCTGACTGACTGAGTCCCCGACTGAGTTTTTTGACTGACTATATTGAGACTCATGACGTCATTGCATGACCAACACGTGCATATTAGACACATGGCATGACATGCCTCCGTGTTTAAGCATGCATTGTTACCCACATGTTTCAAACATGCGCGATTTGCACGTTTTGAAACCATTTCTGACGACCAGGAAATTTCCCATTCTCTTTGTTTTACAAAGGAATTTAACCTACTTGTTAATTCTCTAACCGATATTTTTATTATGCATTCTTTCTAGGAATAGATTTTCCAGCCAAATTTTACTTATAAAATATTTTAAAAGAATTAGCAATTTAACTGGACATTCCATTTAAAACTTATTGTTATTTTAAAACTTATCTACAGGGTTCGATTCTCGTTTTATCTGATATCATTTTCATTTAACTAATTCTCTTTTTTTTTTTTACTTAGATGAAAAAGGGGCAGTCCTTTTTATGTAACAGCCATATATAACTTGGGCACATGTCATGAAAATAACGGTAGAAAGATATATACTCGCAACGTCTCTTCTGTGCGAAAGAGGTTATAAGGAGGAAAAAAAGAACACCATCCACTAAATTGAACCCTGTTTAGACAGGAAAGGGTGCTCTGGCACGGATGTGGATATAGTACTCGATTTAAAAATGGAATTTGGCTCTAATACAGGTAGAGGATTGTGGCGCGAGTGTAAATAGTTTCTGAAACGGTATAATGATCGAATCATTTTCCAGCGTCCTAGTAAACTATAAGTTTTTTTCTCTACATAGTTTGACAGTTTAATGATGGTGAATATTACGAGCAGACTGCAAATCTCACCAACTAAAATCTCAGAAAATTGCAGTTCGTCCCCCTTTGTCAGAAACATCGCTCATGGAATCAGAGCAAAGAAGCGATAATTAGGAGGTCTAATTTCTAACCCCCATGTTATTTATTACGATCATATCATCATCTTGTGAAACATTCATAAGAGCCCTATTGGGGGGGAGCTCTTGAGCTCCTCATATTTAAAGCCTTCCATCCATATTCCTTTGTCCTCGTGGGGCATGTAAACTATAATTGGCGTTGTTTTCATCTCGAATTGTCAGCGCATTTCAGCAGATCAGATTGTTTCTGCAATTAAGTTTTACCGGTCAGATCAATGTTGGTTTACATTGGCTTCTTCAAAAAGTTAACCTTCAGAAAATTAAATCTCAATCTCTTTGTCTTTAATATGTATGCATGTTTATCGCTCGTTTCCTCTATTTTCCCTCCCCTCTCATTATTTCTCTCTTGTTTTTATCATCACAAAAGAAAAAGAGATGAACTTGGTCAACAGCAAATTTGTTGTCTGCGCTTTTTCAGCTTAAGCGCGTAATCCAAAAATCTCATTGGTTTACTTAATCAGGTCACGTTTTTGAGATATGGACACATTTTTTAAACTTTTTTTTGTAATATATGTGCGCATATGTGGAGCATTCTAGAAGACATTGGTAGGATGCCATGTTTTGATTAAAAATGATTCTTTTCAGGTCTGATAATTTTGGGTGATTATGTCGAAGAGAAATCAGTTTTAAGTCATAACACCCCGAGATCTTCCAAAACTTTGTGCTCAGCATAAACGAATAAGGACTGACCTGTGCGAGAGGAATTATTTCTGTACAAAGAAAGGAACTGCCTCTGTCGGTGGGGCATTAGAATACGCCGACTGACCCCATACAGAGGGTAAAAGTCCCTTAATGGGGGTCCTGGATATGACCTTAAACTATATCCAGTGGTGAGGCCCCAGCTTGTGGGCTTTGGGGAGTGTGGAGCCACCCTTTACCATTGCTCCCAGGTCCACTCTGACCCGGAGTGGTAGTACCTGTTAGGGTCTCAACTATGGGTTAAATAGAAACCGACGTGAAAACAAATATATTCTATTAAAAAAAATTTTCTTCAAAATCTTTGGATTCGGCATTAAATAACCCGAAAAGGGTTGATATGCCGTAAAACAAAAACAACCAACCAACCAACAAAGAAAGGAACGTCATAAACGACCCTCTGGTGGACCGTTACAGAATACTCTTCCAATCACATCAAGCTCGACTTAATCAAGCAGTTAACTAAGGCGCTGGACAAAGATGGTGACTGCTTCACTTACTTGTACCAGCCTTTTCCAGGATTGACTCTAAAAATTGAAAGTTGCATCTTTGACGTCCTCAGATTCGGCAGCTCATCAGAGATACAGAGTTTGAAATGTAATGAACGAAATGGAACTCTTTCTATTCACCTTCACAATATCGCTATTTTGGTCGTTAGGGGCTACTAATTGTGACCATGCACAAGAAACATTAACAAGATGTTGAACTTCTGCATATCAGTACAGATTTGGGAAGCAGGTAGCAAGATGGAAATTCCCAAGTTCGAGGGAGGAAGCTATTAGAGTAATAAGACTTTTAGCATTAGGGACCTCAACAGTGAAGGAGTGTGATTTTGTTGCTCAGAGCGTTTGTCAGGAATATGTTCGTCGAGAGGGCATAAGTACAATGGTTTCATCAGAGCACATTTCATTAAAATACTTGTAAAACAAGCACAAGGATGTAACATTGCGGTGATGGGACAGAGGTTGGAGTTTGGTTGACAAAGCGGCATCTATTTGATTGGAGACTCTTTTTTGGACCCTATACAAAAGAAAGGGACTCGTGATAGATGCACCAGCCCAGATGTGGCAACAATGCTCCATGCATGGACGAATGGTGGCCTTGTAGAGGTACAGGATACTCTCAGGTGTGAGTAGTTTTCTAGTACGATAGAGGGAGCCCACCTTCCTTGCAGCAGCCTTCGCAATGTCCTCAATGTATTTGTTCCAGTTCATGTTTCCTGTGAACGTTAAGCCAAGGATTTTGAAGGAAGAATTTTCAGGTAGAGACTTATTCATCATGGATATCAGTAGTTAGAGAAGCGTCTTGTACTTGTTAAAGGATAGCAGCTTAGTCTCACTAGTATTAAATGTACCAGCCATTTATGGTCACATTCCACTACGGTTTGGTAGTAATTTTCTCAGGTTCAGCTATTGTTTTGGATTTGTGTACATCTGTTCTTGCGTGCATGTTATAGAGAGTTGTATCATCAGCCAATATACTCATCTCGGATACAATATTATCTGAAAGGTCGTAAATGAATATCAAGAATAATAGTGGTCCAAGGATCGAATCCTGAGCACTTACACATTAATGTTATTCTATTTGGATGAACGTTCATCAATGACAACCTGGGTGATCCTATTGTCTAAGAATGATTTAATTATATTTAGTATTCGTCCAGGTATACCGTCCATTTAAATTTTCATTAGAAGCCCTTCATGCCAGATTTTCTCAAAGGCCATGGATGGATCAAGGGCTACAGCTCTGGCTTTGCCCGCCGTATCCCGGGCATGCTATATGCATTCAGAGATGACCATTAAAATGTCAACAGTAGAACGACATTGCCTAAAACTGTTTATCAGAGAGAAGATTAGTTTTTGCGAGGTGGTGGACTAGTGCTTGATTGGTTAAGGTCTCAAAGATTTTAACGAAGAGACGCAGGAGACGGATAAGGCGATAATTGAGAGGGTTAGTCTTTTTACCAGAATTCTTCTTCACACCATCTTCCAGCAATTGGGGAAGCAAAATTCAGCAAGGCATTTGTTGTAGAGTTTGGAGAACACGGGGTCAAGCTCAGCTGAACATTTCTTAATCGATATAGCAGTGATGAGATCAGGTTCACACGCCTTGAAGGTGTCTAAATTTTTTATAATATTGTGGACATGAGAAGGGGTGATTTTCAGATCATCAAGTGTAGCTTCAGTCCGCATAAGGAAATTTGGGAGGGAGTTGTTTGTTGTCTCTAAGATGGTGTTGCAGGCGAATCGCTGGGCAAGCAGTTCTGTCTTCTAGGTTGTCATGCATGCGATCTTCTAGTTGTTAGATAGTGGGGGAATTACTGATTCGCCTTTATTCACTACACTATTATAGATTTTCCAGAAATCACAAGTTCCTATCTTCTGTTATTCTATGCGTCCTCTGGTTATTTCAGCATGCATTCTTTTGGCTGTCGCTATTTTTCTCTTACGATGATTTCTAGCATTTATAAATTTTTGCCTATCTTTATTTAATTCTAAGCGTGATAGGTATTTGTTCCGGTAGCGAAGAACTTTCTTGGCAACAATAAGGCCAGAAACTACGCAGAATTTGTCGACAACATGTTGACTGGTTTCAGAAATCTCGGCTGCAACATGAGCATCAAGATTCTCTACCTATTTTCACATATGGATCGGTTTCCTAAGAACCTCAGTGCGAGGCAAGGGAAAGGATTCCATCAGAACTTAAAAAAGATGGAGACCAGGTATCAGCGTCACTTGGGCGCAGTCATGATGGCTGACTATGATGGTTGACTAAAATATTGAAATCTGAAGAGAGATCTCCCTGTCGCTGAGCATTTCAGGAATTCAAAGAACCGGAAGTTCAAACCCAGTAGTTTGAACAATAATTACATTTATCAATGTCTACCATTCAGTTTACACAAATCGATGCTTCTATCTTGTAATCAATATATATTGTTGTTGACAAAGCATTATTTTCTTAAAAGCATACTTAGAATATATATTGACAAAAATCAGTTGGTAATGCCACAAAAATGTAATCGATTTTGTCACAAGATATGATTATTTTCAAATCAACCTAGCACAAACACCTGACCTGATAGAGTGAAGCGGGTTGCTATTTCCTGATTTAGCAGCGCAAAAATATCCTCAATCAATCATAGACATCTACACAATATTAAAAAGAGTTTAAAGTTGGACACTGTTCGAGTCGCTCGCAAAGATTGGACTCTCGAGTTATCGAGAACAAATTGGTTGTATGCCAGCTCAGCTCTCGAGTTCTTAAAATGCTTCTTCAAAAGCATAAATATATCTGTACTCCTATAATGTTTGTATTGATATTCATATTAAAAACCCTTTTTATTTCTATTTATTTAAAAAGAAAATTGTTGGTGGGTTGGTTGTTTTTGTTTTACGACATATCAACCCTGTTCAGGTTATTTAATGGCGAATCCAAAGATTTTGAAGAAAATTATTTTAATAGAATATATTTGTTGTTTTCAAGTCGGTTTCTATTTAACCCATAGTTGGAACCCTAACAGGTACTACCACTCCGGATCAGAGTGGACCTGGGAGCAATGGCAATTGAAGAGTAGCTTCACACTCCCCAACGCCCGCAAGGCAGGGCTTCACCACTGGATATAGTTTAAGGTCATATCCAGGACCATAAATGCAACTTTGTTATATAATATAGGCCGTGGAACTGCATTCACCTGAAAAAGATCTAGTTAATTTGCATATTCTTGTAAACATTCATTTTAATTAATTCCGTATTAGGTTTTTCGGTTTAGTTATGGGATGATCATCTTTAGTTAACTATTATGTGTAATTATTTCATGCAGATATTCTACATGATTTATACTTGCGTAAAAAGATTATAGTAAACACAAACCTCTTTCTATATATATTTATGTATGCATATATAAATATTTGTTAAAAAAATTACCTACCAAACTCCTCTGTCAGTTTTCAGTCTACAGGCATGAAATTTAATATATAGGGTATTTGAACCCATACGAAACTTTAAATTTGGGTTTAAGCCGGGGAAAATCGGTGCAAAAGTGTGTAAATTAAAAAAAAAAAAACGGAATTTGCAAGGTGAGGGTCTAACGACGGCATTACGAATATGCATGCGTAACGTAATAGCTATTGGTTCATGTTTAAATTTTTAGCTTTGCAGTAAATATGTCCTTATAGCTCAGGCAGTAACATCCAAGTAAATCGTAAGCTAATCGTTTTGGTTTCGATTCTTGATGGTGGCGCATGTTTCATTTTTTTTTTAAACTTTTTAAATCATTACTTTATAATGGGTCTAATATAATATAATAATAAATACGAAATCTGCATTAATCAAAATATCATATTTAACAGTATTTTACCCCCGAGAAATATTGGGCGGCCTGCTAGTTTTTTTTTTTTTTTTAAATAAAACCTGCGTTATTTGCTAATTTTATACACGCGTTAATTTCCAGCACTGAAACTGAAAACTCGAGAAAGATTCATCGAGAACAGAGGACATATAAACTGTGTTCCTACTATTTTATACTGTGTTTAATACCAAGGAAGATGATGCACAGCACGTAACAACTGTTTCAGAAAAAGTTCCAGCGGTGCTGAGATATAAAGTCGCTCTTTCTAGTAAACGATCACGTTACTATGTCATTTTGCCCAGGATGTAACAGTCCTTCCAAAGATGTCCCCACAACGCGGAAAACTACGTAAATCTTTCCGGCAAAGAGAATTCAAATTGAAACTTATGTGTATGTGTGTGTGTGTGTGTGTGTGTGTGTGTGTGTGTGTGTGTGTGTGTGAAATGGTACTAACCCTATTTGGGTTTAACCGATTTCCTCGAAAGGAAGGCGGTCCACGGGAGTATGAAATTTACAGTCGCATGTATATCCCTATAAGGCTGATGACCACGTTAGGTTTATGCAACTCTTGCAGGGAAGTGTCGACGTCCTCCTACATAGAGCGCCTGGAATTCCCAAATTGGTCACCCATTTTAGTAATGATCAGGTTCTACGGTGCTTAACTTCGATGATCTGACGGTTTGTCAACGTGATTATGCCGTATATATGGCGACTTGCGACTACTTTATCAATCACTACAAGTCAAATTATGAAAGCGTAGAAATAATAATTAACTACTTACGGTCTAGAAATTAAACCTATTTTTTAAAACTAAAATAGTTGAAGAGATACGAAGATTGGTGTAATACTATTAAAACAAGGAACCTTTTGGGACCCAAAATTTATGTTTCTACATAATTTATTTATTCTTTTTCTACATAGCAACCACCATTCTCATGCATTTTTGCCAGCAATGAACGATGACTGCGCATAAGCGTCCGGAAAGGGATTTGTCATACTAGGGTCGTTCCAAAAGTAAAGCCCTCTATTTTCTTTCAACTCAAAAGTTGGAGAGCTACGAAGACGGGAGTAGTACCATCAACACGAGCGGCTTCGGAAAGAAACTTGCTGCCACTTTATCAACTACTACGAAAGCTTTGAAATAATAATAATAATAATAATAATAATAATAATAATAATAATAATAATAATAAAAACAACAAAAACTGAAAAAGAAAACGAGTGTTAAATAGAATATGACAATAATCATTGGATCTGTTTATTTCCATTTAATAATGGCGTTAACATTTGCGACAAGCAAATTAAAAAATGAAAGAAAAAATGGCCGCAAAATGAGTTCGTCGGCACAATGGAGACCGAGTGAGATGAATGTGTGTATTTTTCTTTTTATGTTATTGACAATGGACGAGAAAGGCCGTGACGATAATACAACGGCCAAAGGGGCACAGGAATGGTCTTAATTAAGGAGCGCTAGTAACGACTACAGAATTCGATCTCCGAACGCCGTGCTAATGCTAAAAAGATGGTGGTTTTGTTGGTGATGGAGGGCAAGAGAGAGAGAGAGAGAGAGAGAGAGAGAGAGAGTTCGCCGGTGGAGGAGTAGGGTCGGTCTCGGAAAAATACATGAGTCGGGAAAAGGGGGCAAATTATTGAAAATATGTTATGAATCATTAAAGACTGGCCCGTAATGACCAATTACTACAAGAAAAAAAAAGAAAGAAAGAAAGGAGAACAATTCACACAAAGAGAGTGTGAGGGAGATGTGAGACCGTAACCACTCCTCACACTGCTATTCTCGTTATAATCACCAGTAATACAAATAAAACTAACATAAAAACAAACGAACGCATGAATAATAATAATAATAATAATAATAATAATAATAATAATAATAATAATAATAATAATTTATATATCTATAAAAGTGAAAGTGTCTGTCTGTCTGTGTACATTTCTCTACACAATAACTCTGTCAATTTTCAGTCTACAGACTCGAAATTTGATATACAGGGCATTGAGATTTGGAAAAATCTTTGTAATCCGTTTCGGACAAAAAATGTGGCTGTTAAGGCGTCAAAGTGCAACGATTTGACTTTTGAGAACTCTACCAAACTCTTCCGCCAATTTTGGATCTAAACATTTGGGATTTTAGATATAGGTTCCTTGGACATGGATCTAACTTAATAACTTGATTTGAGCCTAAAATAATAAATGTTAAGGGGTCATAATAGTGATCAAAGGTTTAAAAAATTGACCTCTGCGGTCTCTATCAAATTACTTAGAAAATTTCTGGTCTAAACATTTGAAATTTTACAAAAAGGGTATTCAGAAACAGGGCAAGCTTTTTAATCGGTTTGGGTCGAAAATCTGAGCTATGAATATATAAATGTATGTATGTATGTTTGCATGTCTGCCTAAAACTTTCGACAGAGGCGACGGATTTTACCAAGATCAGCATTGTTTTTAAGCTCGACTCTTCAGACGACAAATATCGAAAAATTGGCTGAAAACATTAATATCTTCATCTTCAACTGGGCAATTTTCTACCGGGGGGGGGGGTCGCTTTTTTGCGATATTTTAGAAAGTCATCCTCTCCTTTCGATTGTCTAGCCTTAATTAAAATCCACGTCACTTCCGGTTTGTTTCGAATATTTTGCAGTCAGGCACCTACCATAAAACAGAGGAAGTGTGTCAGAATGGAATTAAACCGAGAATTACAAGTTTCAAACTGAATTCAGGGTTCAAGAAAATACTGAACTCTTGTATAATCGAAGTGAAATTATATAGAATATTGTTGCCATACGTTGGCCAGGGAATCTTCCACTAGTCCCCCACCCCTTAAATAGGGTAAAAAAAAGAGTTTCCAATCTAATAACTCCCGCACTTTCAACTAAGCTCCAACCCCTATCCCATCGCTGCAATGTTGCATCTCCGTTTCTGTTTTACAAATATTTTAATGGAATGTGTCCTGCATCGCACTTATACTTACCTAGACATACATACATACATACATACATACACTCCCCAGACAAACCCGTTTAGTAAAAAGATCCATACCCCTTCACTGTTTCAGTCCATAGATGTCGAAAAGCCTTTTAGTTTAATGGTTTCTTCGCTCGGACTGCTAAACATTGGAATTCATCCCCAGTTTCCTGTTTCTTTGACTTTACTGATATGCAGAAGTTTAAACATAATGTAATCCGACATTTCTCTCATCTCCCGTAAAGATACTCCCACATGTCCAAGTGGCAATATACCTTGTTTAGGAATGAACATGATTAAAGAAAAAAAAATCATGAGTGCTGTAATTGAAAGAACACTCAGCCTATCCCACTTTGACAGAGTCCAAAGCCGTCTTCGTAATTTAGTGGGCCATGCCCTTTTCCCTTCTCTGCAATTTCTTTCCCACAGAAAATACGTTGCGAACCGGTCTCTGCTCTGTAGTTATTTTCATGACAACAGTTCAACTGATCTCCAATCTATGGTCCCATCTCGGCAATCTTTCACACAAAAAACAGGCATCTAGCCCAAATCACTATCAATAAATTACCGTACTCTCTATCGGTGCGTAAACCTAAGCGTAGATTCCATAAACAAAACTTCTTGCCTAGAACTGCCCGTCTGTGGAACTCTATTCGGGTGGTCCGCTTTCCATCTGGCTACAATATTGTCGTCTTTAAGTACAACGTAAAAAAGCTTTTATTGAATGTTCTCGTAAATAATCTAATCATATCAAATTTCCACCACAAATAATCACTACGCTACTGTCCTAATGACTACAATACACGGATTAAAACTGATCCACGAGTGGCTTCCGAGCGTTGATATGCAGTAACCTCTTTAAAAGAAAAACTATCCATTGCCCTTCTTGTTTTCTGTTTGTTCAATCTCAATTTTTCGAAATTCTTTGTTTTATTATATTTTTATCATAACAAACACGACATATTATATTTTTATCATAGCAAACACGACATATTATATTTTCATCATAACAAACACGACATATTATATTTTTATACTGCCAAACATTATATTTTTATCATAGCAAACAAGAAATATTATATTTTTATCATACCAAACACGACACATTATAGTTTTATCATACAAAACACAGAAACATTATATTTTTATCATTCCAAACACGACACATTATATTTTCATTAAACAAAACACGACACATTATATTTTTATCTTTTTTTTTTTTTTTTTTTACACAGTGATCACCACTTATCAAGGCTCGGAAGCCACTCAGGGATAAGGGTTATTGCAAGTACATTAAGTTAGTGAGGAGATTTGCTGAAGTGTTTACTTAAGGGGGCGGTTCATTAGGAATTTGTTAACATTGGACTTGAAGACATCCAAGTCGCAGTCCGGAGGGAAGCAGGCAGACGGAACAGAGTTCCACAGGCGTGCAGTTCTAAGAAAGAAGCTTTGTTCATGGAATCCGCGTTTTGATTTAGGCACAGATATATCATACCAAAAAAGAAACATTATATTTTTATCATACCAAACACGACATATTATATTTTTATCATGCTAAACACAAAATATTATATTTTTATAATACCACACACGACACATTATATTTTTATCATAACAAACACGACACAATATATTTTTACCATACAAAATACGGCATATTATATTTTTAGCATACCAATCACGACATATTTAAATTTTTATCGTACCAAACACGACACATGATATTTTTTATCATACAAAAACGGCACATTTTATTTTTATCATTCGAAACACGACATATTACATTTTTATCATACCAAACACGACATATATTTCTTACCATACCAAACGCAACACATTATATTTTATCATACTAAACACGCAATATTATATTTTTATCATTTCAAACATGACAAATTATATTTTTATCATACAAAACACGACCTAATATATTTTTATCATACCAAACACGACACATTATATTTTTATCATACAAAACAGGACATATTATATTTTATGACGCTAAACACAACGTATTATATTTTTATAATACCAAACACAGCTACTATATTTTATCATACCAAACACGACATATATTTTTACCCTACCAAACACAACACATTTTATTTGTATCATACCAAACATGACATATTATATTTTTATCATATCAAACACGGCACATAATATTTTTATCATACCGAAAACGGTACATTTTATTTTTATCATACTAAACATGAATTATTATATTTTTATCATTCCAAACACGGAATATTACATTTTTATCATAACAAATACGGAAAATTTAATTTTTATCAAAGCAAACACGACATATTATATTTTTATCATACCAAACACGGCACATTTAATTTCTAGCATACAAAACACGGCACATTATATTTTTGTCATACAAAACACGACATATTTAAATTTTCATCAAAAACTACACATAATATTTTTATCATACCAAACACTACATATATTATTTTCCTACCAAACAGGACATATTATATTTATATCATACCAAACACGACACAATGCATTTTTATCATACAAAACATGGCACATTATATTCTTATCGTACCAAAGACGGCATATTTATATTTTTATCATACAAACACGACACATAATATTTTTACCATACCAAACACAGAAACATTATATTTTTATCATATTAAACACAAAATATTATATTTTAATCATACCAAACACGACACATTACAAAACACGACACATTATAGTATTATTATACCAAACACGACGTATTTTTATCATACCAAATACGGTAAATTTTATTTTTATCATACCAAACACGACTTATTATATTTTTATCATACCAAACCCGACACATTATATTTTTATCATACCAAACTCGACACGTTTTATTTTTATCATTCGAAACATGACATATTGTATTTTTATCATTCGAAACATGACATATTATATTTTTGTCATACCAAAAACGACACATTTTATTTTTATCATTCGAAACACGACATATTGTATTTTTATCATACCACACACGACACATTATATTTTTATCATAACAAACACGGCACATTATATTTTCATCATACCAAACACGACACATTATATTTTCTCATGTAAAACACGACCTATTATATTTTTATTATACCAAAGACGCCAGATTATATTTTTATCATACGAAGAACGATACATTATATTTTTATCATACAAAACACGTCATATTATATTTTTGTTATGCTAAATACGACCTATTATATTTTTATCATACCAAACACGACCTATTATATTTTTATCATACCAAACACAACTTATTATATTTTTATCATTCCAAACACGACCTATATTTTTACCCTACCAAATACAACACATATTATTATCATACCAAACGCGACATATTATATGTTTATCATTCCAAATACGACACATTATATTTTTATCATACCAAATACGGCACATTTTATTTCTAGCATACAAAACACGGCACATTATATTTTTATCAAACCAAATACGGTAAATTTTATTTTTATCATACCAAACACGACATGTTATATTTTTATCATTACAAACCCGACATATTATATTTTTATCATACGAAACAGGAAATATTATATTTTTATTATATCAAACACGACACATTATACTTTATCATACCAAACACGACATATTTAAATTTTCATCATACCAAAAACGACACATAATTCGAAACACGACATATTATATTTTTATCATACCAAACAGGACACATTATATTTTTATCATACCAAACACGACCTATTATATATTTATCATACCAAACACGACCTAATATATTTTTATCATACCAAACACGACATATATTTTTTTCCTACCCAACACGACATATTATATTTTATCATACCAAGCACGACCTATTATATTTTTATCATTCTAAACACGACATATATTTTTATCATACCAAACACGACATATTATATTTAAATCATATCAAACACGACACATTATATTTTATCATACCAAACAGGACACATATTTTTATCATACCAAACACGGTACGTTTTATTTCTATCTTACTAAACACGGCACATTATATTTTTGTCATACCCAACACGACATATATAATTTTCATCATACCAAACACAACACATGATATTTTTATCATACCAAACACGGCACGTTACATTACATTTTTATCATACCAAACACGGCACATTATATTTTTATCATACCAGACACGACACATTTT
>NC_136513.1:45390303-45445303 GCF_053919585.1 Euprymna scolopes
GGCTTGCAGTTCGTCAGAGCATTCACTGTTAAAGTACTTGTAGAAAAGGCAGAGGGATGCAACATTTCGTCGATGTTGTTGTTCCAGGTTATGAAACGTCACATTTAGTCCATATGCCTCGACTTTTGTCAGGAGCCCATTAATCTCCATCTTTCGGGTTTATCTAATCGGGGGATCGGCAACAGATTGAAATGTGATGAAAAAACGGCAATGTTCGTGATGCCCCTAAATATGATCGGCCTCTTACAGGGAAGGCAATGCTATTAAGACCTACAGCCCCAGAAACAGATTTGAAACGGATACCCAAATCCAACAAAAGTGTTAAAAGTGCTCTCTTTCTACAGTTAAGAACAGATTGAAGGAATTACATTTGCAAGGCTGTGTTCCAAGACGAATACCAGTGATTTCTGTAAAGAACAAAAAGCGACGCCTGGACTTCGATAGATGCAATGAAGATCATGACTCTTCATATTGGTCAAAAGTGCTTTTTAGCGACGAAAGCAAGTTTAATAGGCTAGGAAGATGCAATGAAGATCATGATTATTCATATTGGTCAAAAGTGCTTTTTAGCGACGAAAGCAAGTTGAATAGGCTATGCAGATGCAATGGAAATCATGACTCTTCATATTGGTCAAAAGTGCTTTTTAGCGACGAAAGCAAGTTCAATAGGCAGATGCTATGAAGATTATTACTTTTGATATCGATTGAAAGCGATTTTTAGAAATAAATCTAAATTTATAACAGGAACATAATAAACTAGTTCATATGTAGTAGCATAACCCTTCTGCAATTTGATAGCCTGCAATGTTTGGGGCATTCTTTTGAATTAGTCTGTGGCAATACACCGGTGAAAGGCCATCCCACTTCTCTTTAATTTTTGCTCAAAGTTCTTCCAGATTTGAAATTTTATCATTGCGTAGCTGTTGCTTGATGTAATTCCATACGTTTTCGATAGGATTAAGGTTTGGACATTGTGCAGGCCAATCCAAACACTGAATATCATGCTCTTCAAGGAACCTCTTGACATTGCCGGCTGTGTGAATAGGAGCTTTATCCTGTATGAAGATGTGATTATCATCCAAATTCCGGCTAAAGTAGGGTAGAAAATGCTCAGCCAACATATTAATGTACTTAGTCGAATTACTTCAACGTTGCAAGCAACCTCTAGGCCTTGAACAATTGGCAATAATAACGCCCCACACTAAAACTGATCATCCACCACCTTGCAGCGTTGAAACTGTGCACCTAGAATTAAATTCTTCGTCCTTCCTTCGACGGACGTACTGCCTACCACCACTCCTAAGTCTATTGAACTTGCTTTTGTCGCTAAAAATCACTTTCGACCCATATGAAGAGTAATAATCTTAATTGCATCTGACGAAGTCAAGTCGGCGCTCTCTCTTCATTAGAGAAATCATCAGCTTACGTCTTGGAACGCAGACTCGCAAATTAAATTCCTTCACTCTGTTCTTTACTGTAGAAAGAGAGCATTTTTTAACAGGATTACACTGTTGTTGGATTTGGGGAGTCGTTTAAAATCTGCTTCTGAGGCTGAGGATCTTGACAGCATTGTCTTCAGTGTAAGAAGTAACTCTAAGACGACCAGATTTAGGAGCATCACGAATACTGGTGCCGATATCATGGTGCTTTTGCAGTCATTTGCACCGTTTTCTCACCCCACTTCAGTCTGCAGTTGATTTCTGGATTGGATAAACCAGAAATGTGGAGATTAATGAACTCCTGACCATCACTAAGAAACACTTGAAGTATACGGACAAATCTTACGTTGCATAGCATAGAAACACCAACAAATATGATTAGAGATGCTATAAGCTTTATCTTAACCATATTACTTTTCATGCTCGCATTTTTCTATGTAATATATATATATATATATATATATATATATATATATATATAGTGAATAAATTACAAAAACTATATTCCAAGATTCATGATGTTGACCATCTTATAATTTATTCTTTTAATTCAGTTGACATTTACAATTCTTGACAGTATCTGTTTTGTAGCGCAAAATAAATCACTTAATTATTATATCAATCAGTGAATCTATTATGCCCTTAACTCACCAGAAGAAATAGCAACAATCAATTCATCAATATATATATATATATATATATATATATATATATATATATATATAGGAAATTTATTACTGTGAGTCCAGAATGAGTTTACAAATTGTTTCAGCTAGAGGAAAATCCTCAAAGAGAGGAAAAAATCCAACTAGCATCGTCAGAATTCATAGATGGACTAAGTTATAAAGTCAAATAAGAATGGAAAAATCGTAGAGATTAATGAATGAGCAGGGAAGGGTGTCCATGTTTTATTATTATTATTGCCCAGATAAGTTTAAACCGTTAAAAAAAACGTATATAAGAATTTACACATAATTAATATTTAATTATAAACCCCTCTCTTATTGAAGACACTCCTACTACTTTAAACTCCAACGCCCTCTCCCTACCACTCCCCCTTCTTTTCTAACTCCCCTTTATCTACGATTTTTCCATTCTTATTTGACTTTATAACTTAGTCCATCTATGAATTCTGACGATGCTAGTTGGATTTTTTCCTCTCTTTCAGGATTTTCCTCTAGCTGAAACAATTTGTAAACTCATTCTGGACTCACAGTAATAAATTTCCTATATACTGCTCTGACTACACATTGAGCACTCTAGTCCGGTTGTTTCACCACTGGTATATATATATATATATATATATATATATATATATTATAATGCATATATATATATACATACATACATATATACATATATATTCATGCATACACACAAACACACACACACACACACATATATATATATATATATATGCATATACATATATTATACCTACTTTTAATTACTATTTGCCATATTATCCTTGTTAGGATTTAATATCTAAATTTAATTAAGCCATTTTTTTCTATATTTGCATTTTGTATAATTCTGGTCCTTCTTCTCCTCTGATAAAAAGCATTTAACTTCGAAATGCAATGACCGAAAAACCCGTTCTTTAATGTTCCATATTAACTGTTCCTTATTGTCTTGATGATAAAATATAGTTATATACAACTTTTATTCCCCATATTTCATTTAATATTATAATCATATAATTACAAATATAAATATTAATGTTATCTTTATATTAGAACATATCAAGATAATAGAAATCTCAATATATTAGATAAAATAATTCCAAAAAGGAAAAAAAAATGATAATAAAAATAAATTTGAATAAATTACAATATTCATTAATCCATAAAATATTCAAACAGTAGAATTATAACAAAGAAAAAAATCCTTAACGCATTGATTTTCAAAGATTTTTACTATTTTCATCAGAGGATAAACATACATCGGTGGTTAGCATAGATTTGAAAATATAATAAAAAAAATATATAACTATTTTGTGAATAAAAAAGGCATTTTCAATGGAAGAAATATCAACCCATTAACTAATTTATTATTAAATCGTAGTCCGTGCGGTCCAGAAAGAAAAATATATCATCTAGGTATGAATGGGCTATAGTACACGTATTTACTTGCCTCCCAATGAGGGCAGATTATGGGAAAATCCAGCTCCTCCAAAAGGGGCAGTCTGAATAGGAACAGAAATAATAATTGTTTCAGCCATGAAAGATTTCTCTTCTGTTGACCGAGGAGAGAAAAGGTGGAGTGTAGCATCAGAACAGATACTACACTATGATCTTGGTCCGAAGAAGTGTACTCGCAGAAAAGCCCAGCGTATAAAATCAACAGTAGATTCTTGAATAAAACAGGGGCCCGTTTGAAATGATGTTTCTGTTTAGAGCACAATTAACCAATGATACTTGACCTTTTTTTTTAATTCATGCCATTATAGAAAAATATATAAATTTAACAGTAAGTTCTCTATTGTGCAGTATAGATTACGACGTATTGTGGACTGAGTCACTGAGATGAGGCATATGAAGCTTCGTCATAGAGCACCACGATGGGTCCCCGACGAAACCAATCGATTTGATTGAAAAAAGGGCGATTTCATCGATTTCGATGACAATAAAAGAATTGGAAGTGTAGAAAATTCATTGATTCTCATTCAATCCTGGGCAACGTCGGGTTTCCCTGCTAATTCAAATCTAAATTCATCTAACTGTTCAATCATTGTTATAGAATTGAAGAGTGATTCAATAATACACGTCTAAATTTACTGAAAATAAACAAGGGTTGTTCCAAATGGAAGGTCTCTTAATTTCTAACTCTAAAACTGAAACACCCAAGGGCTACGAAGACGGGAGTGATATAATTAAAACGAGCGACGTTTGGTTCTCAAGGATTTTTTTTTCATAGTCACCACCATTCTAAATGCAATTTTAACAGCCTCTTTTGATGACTCGGTCATAAAAGTGCAAAACGCGCATTGTCATCCACATCACTGTCGCCACTCTGAAATCGACAAACTCATCTCCTAACTGTTTTGACGTCAACTGTATCGGCTTCGGAAACGCTCAACGAGCGCCGATAGAATGTTGATAGGTTCAATGTTTTCTGCATGGAAGAATACAATGACGCATCTTTTTTGGTGCACGTCCACGACATAGGTTGCTTTGTTATAGTTTCAAACCGTCAATATCTACAACAGAGCGATGAAACTTTCAGTTCATTAATGCATAATTCAGTTATAATAAATAAAAAATAAAATTACTTTTAGAACGTCCCTCGTAGTTTTTGTGCCGACAAATACATACCAACGTTGCAAGAATTACTACGGGTTCCAGTTATATTGGCTCTCTAGTCATCTTCTATAATATAAATCTCAATTGTCTGTTTAAATGTATGTATGTATGTATGTATGTATGTATGTATGTATGTAGGGCGAACGAACTCTTTTTCAGGGGTCACCGGCCACCTAGCACCGTGTGTGTTTGTGTGTATGTATGTGTGTGTTGGGGTGGAGAGGGCTCCCGTAAGTCGTGGTGAAGGCAACCTTTCTAGGAGAAGCAACTCTCTGATTAAAAAAACCATAAAGTGGGAGACCAGTACCCGCATTAAGCTGGTCTGCAGTTTAACTTGTTGCTGGCTATCTTGCTCTTGCTTTTTGCTGGATCTCAACATTTTGAACAGAGAGAGAGAGAGAGAGAGAGAGAGAGAGAGAGAGAGAGAGAGAGAGAGAGAGAGAGACTTAGCTGTCGTACAAAGCTAAGACTCTGTAACATCATCTGTGTACAGATACTCCCTCAGGCATTTGTCTATTAAAATGGTCCTGTGGCGATGGAAGTCATTTTTGTGTCTGAGAGAGTGGCACTCGTCTGACAAAACGTTGCAATCATCATCATCATGTATGTATGTCCGCCTAAAACTTTCGACAGAGGCGACAGATTTTCACCAGATCGGTATCGTTTTGAAGCTCGACTCTTCGAACGACAAATATCGAGAAATTCGCTCAAAACATTCATTCCTTCACCTTTAACTGGGCACTTTTCTACAGAGAGGGGTCGCTGTTTTCGCCGATATTTTTGAAAGTCATCACCTCTTTTCGATTGACTAGCCTTAATTTAAACATTTGTCACTTCCGGTTGCAATAAGTGCAACAGCAAAGACGTCTCGTTTTTTTCACGTTTTTTCCTGCCTGTCTACTATCACTTTTTTTTTTGCTCAACACACACCTCCAAATATCCTGGCAACGCCGGGCACCCAGGCTAGTCTCTCATATATCTCGGATATATCACGGAAGATGTATCCGACCAAACAGCAAATCTATGGTGAACTTCTATTTGCATCATCTATTGTGAAATGAGACGTTCAGTTTGCAGGCCATTGTTTTAGAGCAGTAAATGAAGTCATTCTTCCCTATTTCTGTAGAAACTTACTACCGACCCCAGAACTAGTATTCTAACATATCAGATATAATTGCAAAGGATGATAATGTTGAGAAACGGGATCTGGAAAAAGTTATGCTGGATCGGAATATCTGGTCATTGCATCAACGGTCTAAAATAATGATGACGACCTCCTATTAATTCTGTTTAATCATATTGGCATTGTTGACAGTTTCTCCAGCTATACTGAATCGTTTTCGACACTCGCTAATCATACTGGTTCTGTTTAAACGATATCCAGTCATATCAAGTATGTTAGTATTATGGACTCTTTTGCTCCTTTACGGCGATCACAGTAACTCCATCTCGATATTCCCTAGTCATAATGGCTGTGTTGCGACGCTTTCTTGAGTGTTTTTAGAGGCGACGAAATTTAAATTGACAAGTCTATCTTATTTAATTGCAGAATTGGTAACTATCGGTTATTTTGAATCCAGTTTGGTTTGGAGATTTATCATGAAAAGACCGACACCCGAGCAGATGATACGATCAATTTACCGAGAGAAACGTTTGATGAACGAATAAATTTACGAAATCGACCTGGAAACTGGTCACATTGTGTAACCCTATTAGATTATTTTATACTGATAACCTAGACAGTATAAACCTCTTGGAAGACTATATTCAACACATTATTGCCGAAATACAGCCTAATTTAATGCGCAGAGTTTGTGAAAATCGGACACTATGATTACGCGATATACACCCAAGCCGCGGGCCATCTGCACAAAATTCTATTTAAATTAAAAATGCCAAAAGCTTGCAATAAACCACATATTTGCATATTAAAAATATTTTTTTCCAATTTATTTTAATTTAAAGTTAACCCCCTATAAAAAAAACAGTAATTAACTCTGTTGACATGTCCTCCAGGCATATTGGCTCAGTTGCGATGCGAAATATTCACCTTGACACTTGAAAAATAGATTTCAAATAGCGAAATATATTTGATGCCGAAAAACACAACTTATTCATTGTATACGATTTTCTGAACACAAGCTGCTATTTTAATCAAAATTTATAATTTTCCAAAAAGTATTCGCACGTAAATTTGCAGAACCCGCTACAACTGATCTCAGATCGCGACGATACATATTATGCTAATCACGCATCATTACAAGAGAAACAGTAGGAGTAATATTAGTAGTATTACTACTTTAGTAGTAGTAGTAGTAGTAGTATTAGTAGTAGTAGTAATGGTGGTTGTGTTGTAAATATGAAGACAATGACGATAACATAACGGACATTCAAATTGAAGATGATCAAGATGAAGTTTTGATGATAAGATGCCTAAAATGACATAATATGCATGATGATGATGATGATGATGCTTACTATGATGATGATTATCATGATTATCATGATTATGATTATGATGATGATGAGGATGTCGATGATGATCATTATGATGATTATGACTATCACGAGGAGGAGGAGGAGGTGGAGGATGTCGATTATTATCATTGGCTCACAAGGAGCGTTCACACAGGTAATAAAGAATTTCTCTTTGAGAACAACCTGTGGTGTTCCCTGGAAGCTGAGTGACATCAAGTTTCCCCAGATTTCCAGTACTCTCCACCTTTTTCGATAACATTTGCAAATGGATTTGCATTATCGCAACAGCCGCTTACCATCGACTTCTCGCTAGCAGCGGCCATTGGTCTCCACTGGAGTTTGAGTGGCAATAAGCCTCCTCAAGGTACCAGTTCTCTTGGCATTTGTCCAGCGAAGGTTTGGTCAGCGCTCTCCCCTGAGTCTTTCCATCCTCCTTGAGCCTTCTCGACTATTTGGCATCTTTATTTTTTTTTTTGGGGGGGGTTGTGATTGGGTAATGGGAATGGGGATGGAGAACTTATAGATATACAGCTTTTATTATTATTATTATTATTATTATTATTATTATTATTATTATTATTATTATAATAATAATTATTATTATTATCATTATTGTTATTATTTTTATTATTATTATTGTTATTATTTTTATTATTATTATTGTTATTATTTTTATTATTATTATTGTTATTATTTTTATTATTATTGTTATTATTGTGTTATTATTATTGTTATTATTATTATTATTATTATTATTTTTATTATTATCATTATTGTTATTATTTTTATTATTATTATTGTTATTATTTTTATTTATTTTTATTATTATTGTTATAATTATTATTATTATTATTGTTATTATTATTATTATTTTTATTATTATTGTTATAATTATTATTATTATTATTATTATTATTGTTATTATTATTATTATTATTATTTTTATTGTTATTATTTTTATTATTATTATTATTATTATTTTTATTATTATTATCATCATTATTAATATTATTATCATTATTATTATTATTTTTATTATTATTATTGTTGTTATTATTATTATTATTATTTTTTATTATTATTATTATCATTATTATTATTTTTATTATTATTGTTATTATTATTATTGTTATTATTATTATCATTATTATCATTATTATTATTATTATTATCATTATTATTATTATTTTTATTATTATTGTTGTTATTATTATTATTATTTTTATTATTAGTATTATCATTATTATTATTATTTTTATTATTATTGTTATTATTGTTATTATTATTGTTATTATTTTTATTATTATCATTATTATTATTATTTTTATTATTATTATTACTATTATCATTATTATTATTATTATTGTTATTATTATTATTATTATTTTTATTATTATTATTGTTATTATTGTTATTATTGTTATTATTATTATTATATTATTATCACTATTATTTTTATTATTATTATTATTATTATTATTATTATTATTATTATTATTATTATTATAACAATGATGATTATGTTTATGATTATAATCGAGTGGAACTTTTGCAGAGCTACCAATGTAAATATCTCGGAATTTTCTGATCTGCATGAAGTCTTATCTCGTAGTCTCAGCTATTCGTTAACATACAATATTGCAGATTTTTTTACCCCTGATACATAGAACAGCAAGTCTCAGTGTTTGCATACGGAGTCGGGGAAGGTTTAAGTCAGAAGCAAGATTGCTACTCTGACTCCATTGATTTGCAGTTCTGCACCTGAACATCCTTGCTTGCTACGCGCAGAGGCGTAAACAACCAGAAGACGTAGGATCTGGATGCCAAGTTTTTTTTTTATTGATTTGCACTAGAGCACTGTTGGTCAAGTAGCTCTTTCACTATCGTATTGCTACGCTAGTAGCCTTAACACGATCAGGAAAGATTTGAATTTAAGGGGAGAATGCTGCTGATGTTTGGGATGAGAATTTATAATTAGACTTTAAAGAGTAAGAAAAAATTAACTAGACCTACGCTGAAAATAGACGGAGACGATTAGCGACGTCACCCCCAAATCCTTTTGAAAAACTGGTGTAGGATTACGCTGTGTCCACACTGAATGACATGAAAAGACCGAGTGACCAGTGCGTGGTAAGTCTGATGAAATGGCCAGAATTGTACGGACCTTCAGGGCAAAAGGACAAGCTTTTACAAAGAAAAACCTTCCAAATGACCGATTAGGTTTAGAATGCCCTGGATGTTTTTTTTGTGTTTTTTAAAGATTGTTATTTACAGGTGGGCGTAACATAATCTACACTGCGATAATAGGGGGTGGGATGGGCAGTCCTACCTGCCATGAATTGTTCACTTGTCGAAAATAAAGGTACAATTCTTACAATACCACTTGAACGTGGGTGGCAGGGCAATTAGGTCTGGGTCATCAGTTTTACAGAATATTAACTCTCCGTTTTCTCACATTTACGGAGTTTTATTTTTTTAAACCGAGACGACTATTAGGTCTTGCATAATATGTTTTATGTCGAGTTCGTCAAGAAATTCATTCTTTTTTTTCGATCTACTAAAGATCGTTTTCTATATTATACTAGCAGATGTACCCGGGGTTACCCAGAATTTAACGTAATGTAAATTCCTTAAAAAATAATAAATGACGTAAATAAAAACGAAAAGAAACTGAAACATGTACATGCGAGTATTATGTTTTTTTTAACAGTTCTGTCTGTCAGTCGATCTATCCATTCCACTGATCTCGCTCAAAATTTGCACAGACCTTTGTTACGATAAGATACAGCGAACTAAGTATTATCGTATTCGTTATATGCACAGTGAGGGATTAATAGAGATTAGTCACCATACTACCAAATTTACTCTAAAAATATCGTCGGAAACTACTGCCACAATCTTACTAAAATTTTCAATGGATATTTTTTATGCAATAATAAATAAATTTAAAATTAAATACAGCGAACTAAGTTTTATGGTATCCGTTTGTTTACCGGTTTTGTCAACACAATACCACATTTATTATAGAAATACCTTTGGAAACCTCCGGATCGAACTGGGTGAAATTTCTAATTCAACGGGTTATAACTATTGCCGGTTTTAGCGGGATTTAAAATCTACTACTTCTACTGATGATAAAAATAATAGCTTATTTTTCTTTATTCTGTTATTTAATGTGATTGTCTGACACAAACGGACACAATACAAGTAGTCAAAACGGATTTCACCGGTTTGATATGGCGATCGTAAGTACAATATAAGAAACCAGTTGAATTTTGAACGGGGTAGAGGTGGCAACGACCTTCTGCATCGCCCCAAGTCAGCCTTGCCCCGACAAACCTGCTAGGTTCATTGACTTAAGAAAACAATTTGAAGCATCATTGGTTTTGAAGGACAACGATAGAGCTCGGGGGGTAGGGAAAAAGAAGTATTGGGTAAACAAGGGGAAAAAGAGATACGAAGAAGGAAAGAGAAAGGGAGGGAGGGGCAAGTAAAAGAGAAAGTAAAAAAAAACAAAAAACAAAATGGAAGACGTAGATTTTTATTTTCTGTATAGAACGCCCGACTGGATGCTGAGATGTTTACACGATGAGAGGTGACAGGAGATGAAAAGAAGGTAAGACGAAGGGCCGTGAAGGTGGAAGAGGGACGGGTGCCCGGGTAAGCAATATAGTAAACTGGCGGAAAGAAACGGGTGGATCTAGACGGTGAAGCGAGTTTACCTTCATTTATTATACAGGGTGTTCCAAAAGCCTTGAGAACATTTCAAGTCCTCAAATCTGCTTAACTATGAATTGTAGTAAAATGAAAGTGTTGCCATTTTTAAGCGAAATACATTAAGTTTTTTGGAATTTTGTTGATTTTTTTGTTTCATTTCTTTACAGATACAATAATGGCGTTCACTCAACTGAATCATAAGCACTTGTTAAACTTGTATTTCGCAAAAAGAAAAAAAAAAAAGATCTCAAACCCTGCGATTTTTTTGTGGAGATTTCTAAAAGGACTGGCCCATGTGCCTCCCATTCCAAGAGACCTGGAGCCCAAATAACAGAAGCTGTTGCAACCATTGACAACGCTGCTGGGACGTGTTTACTAAGAATTGAACTATCGGCTTGATGTATGTTGTTCGACCAATGATACTCACACTGAACATCTTTTAACATTCCATGAAAAACTTGTAATTACGAGCTTTCTTAATATACCAGATGTGTTTTCATATCCTTAATAGTGTTCTAGATTATTTTCTTTTCATATCCTTAATAGTTTTCTAGATTATTTTCTTTTCATATCCTTAATAGTTTTCTAGATTATTTTCTTTTCATATCCTTAATAGTTTTCTAGATTATTTTCTTTTCATATCCTTAATAGTTTTCTAGATTATTTTCTTTTCATATCCTTAATAGTTTTCTAGATTATTTTCTTTTCATATCCTTAATAGTTTTCTAGATTATTTTCTTTTCATATCCTTAATAGTTTTCTAGATTATTTTCTTCTCATATCCTTAATAGTTTTCTAGATACTCAATGCCAAAATGTGTCCAAGATATCTAGAACACACTGTATTATACCCAATATTTAATAATAATTTCAAAAATTTCTTTTTTAAATATGACTTGGTGCCATCAGCTAGAATCGAAACCAAAACATTTATTTTCTAGCGGTATTCACTACTATATGAGCTATCAGCACAATGGCATCAGACTTGACAAATTAACGCCCTTAAACGTGTTATTATGTATATTTGAACACGCGTAGACCATTTTAACCCTTTAGCATCTTTTATGGCTAAAAAACAACAACAACAAAAAAAACAAAAACAAATCAATTTTTTTCCACAGATCCGAATCCCCCAATATGCCAAGTTTCAAGTCTGTAGATACAAAATTGACAAAGTATATTTATCGAAACTATTCAGCAGGCAGGCAAGGCCGATTTTTTTATATACCAGAAGGCCGCTCGGCGTTGACGGGTATTAAATGTGACGTTTAATTGTAAAAAAAAAAAAAAAAAAAAGACGACCCCCCACCAAAAACAAAAAAACAAAACTGAGACATGGTCATGCGAGTATTATGTTATTAATAAACAGTTCACTTTTTGTGAGTGCAAAAATAGGTATTCGAACTGAAATCGAAACCAGAACCTAACGTCAAGTAGTGAACCCCGAAAACCATTAGGCCGGCCTGACACAAATGTTTTAAATCTACTTATTCTTAACATAATGTAAACGATTCGAGCGTGCGCAGTCGTGAAACAGTTGACAAAAAGATACAACTCCGACCTACTTCCGTTTTTAACATGAAGATAATCATTAAAACATATTTTCTTTAATGCTATATGCAAATGGGGTTATTCTTGAATGTAGATTTCCTTTGAATAAATATTATATATATATATATATATATATATATATAATTATACAACTTGAAAATAATATTAGAAAATTAAAAATTCTTGAAGCGTCATATATTTGAACCTCTAACCCACTATAAATGATATTGCATTCGAGAAAAGCAATAACGTTCTAAAATGTCTTACGTAGTTCATAGTTGACGCACTTTGTTAACGGTGTCAGCGGACTTGCTGTTTTTAATACAAGAATGTTTTAATCGACCCATATTTTTAATATTTTTTTAATAGTTTTTTAATATTTTTAATCGACTTTTCATTGACTCTACATGTTTTACCTAATCATCACTGAACGCCGTTTACTGTATATTTTAGTTTTCACTTTTAATTCTGATTTTTACTTCAACACCTGAAGATGATTGGATGAATCGAAAGCGCTCGTGACAGCAACAATTACGGAACTCTTATTTTTGATTTCGATATCAAAAAGATTACAAAGAAAATCGAAAAATTAAAAAAAAAAAAGAAGAATTCTAAAGCAAAATGTCTCCGTGTCATTTAATAATATTTGCTTGAATATATATATATATCTATATATATAAAGAGAGAGAGAGAGAGAGAGAGAGAGAGAGAGGGGAGAGAGAGAAAGAGAAAGAGAGTGAAAGAGAAGTATAAGAAGACTATAATAGCGCAGGGAACCGGCGTTGTATGAACAAAAATAGATAAACGAAAGAAGGTCTTATTTGTATTATTATTTTATTTAACTTCGTATATCCATTTATTTTTCAAGATAATCACAAATTATAATGAATGTAAGTTATAAAATAACAAAACAAAGAAGATATTCTTTCGTGTGTCCATTTTGGGACATACGTCAGTCAATAAAACAGACTGTTCCCTGCATTGCTATAGCCTTCTTATACTCTTCTCTGTCTATTTACCAGCAATGCTTCAAGCAAACTGTTTCTCTCTTTCTCTTTCTCTCTCTCTCTCTCTCTCTCACACACACACACACATATATATATATATATATATATATATATATATATATATATATATAGATATGATGGACTCTCCCGTCGATTTCGACGTATGAGGTTCGGACAACCCATATTTCTAAAACTCATTTTTGCTTTTGCCTCTGATTACTTTTTAGTCCAGCAAGGGACTTGCAGACAAGGCCACAAATAGAACATGAATGTGGATTTAACGCTGCAGATATTGGTGCGGCTGGTAGTCGTTTTGCTCTTACTCTGTTTTCTTTCAGTTGCCTTAAGCTTTCAGATTGAAACCTCTGGAGACCTTCAAAACACCTTGATCTCCATCCTTTTCGGTCATTCACCTCATCTTCAAGACTCCTGTATAGTATATTCACTGCAGACAAGTTACTCTTCAACTTGTCCTTGTACCTAAGCCAAGGACGTCCGACAATTCTTTTACCACCCTCAAATTGACTGTACATCGCAATTTTTGGAATTCTGTCATCGGGCATCCTCAATACATGACCAGCCCACCGCAATTGCGATTGAATAAGGAATAATTCAATGCCAGATATTTTGCATTTTGTGAATAATTCAGCATTTGATACCTTGTCACGGAGGCTAAGACCACATAGCGTAGACAGCTTTTGTGGAAAACGTCCAGCTGATTAATGTGATGTCTGTATGGAGTCCATGACTCAGATCCATAAAGAAGAATGGAAAGAACAACAGCACGGTAGACAAGGATTTTTGTGTCTAGTCGAATATATATATATATATATATATATATATATATATATATATATATATATATATATATATACTCCTATAAATTCTCCTAGGAGTGAGAGACTAGTAGCAGATGCACCAGCCCAAATATGACAACAATGCTCCATACATGGATGAATGGTGGCTTTATAGAGGTACAGGATACTTTCAGACGTTAGTAGCTTTCTAGCACGGTAGAGAGAGCCTACCTTCCTCGCAGCCGTTCTGGCAATGCTATCAATATAGTTTCCTGTGAACGTTAGGCCGAGGAGTTTAAAAGAAGTGAAAATATTATTATTATTTTATCATTGGAACTAGTGTTTTCAACTTTAGTGTTATTCTTACAACGTTTCGGACGATGTTATCTCCGACCTTATTCAGGTGTGTCATGTTGAACTCAGAGAACTTTAACTTTTTTGTTGAAATCCCCCCAGACAAGGCGTGAGGCTACTTAATGTAAGGAGCTAACAAGAATTAAAAATGATTCCTTAAAAGACAAGAAACGCCTATTAACCTTGGCTTTGAAGCAATCAAGTTTATAGATAGGAGAAAAACAGTCAGCAAGAAGAGATTTCCACAAGTTTGCGGTTTGTGGAAAGAAGCTATTGATATGAGAAGCCATGCTACAACGAGATATCAGAACAACAAATTGATGAAGACCACTAGACCAATAAGTCAAACAAGTTGAAACAAAGGAAGCAGGGAATAGATAAGACCATTCTGAGAAACATGTCAATATCATTTATAAAAAAGACCGAGACTAGCAACATCATGTCTGTGAGTAATGGTTGCAAAGAAGAAAGATTGGAGCCAATCAAATTACAGCAACACTTTTGTAATTTAGTAAGAACCTTTAAATAGGACAGAGATTCACCAGTCCAAATACGACAACAATACTCCGTGTTTGGTCTCATAGTAGATTTGTAGATATAGAGAATAGCCTTGGTTTTGAGAAAGTGGTTAAAGCAATAGAGAAAACTGACATTACGGGAAGCATAAAAAAACAATGGATCTAATATACGAGCTCCAAGAAAGAACTGACGAAAAACAAAGACCAAAGAGATCAAATAAAAAAAATGTGAAATAAAAAAAAAATTATAATTTCCACATTTTAAAATATATAGGTCAGTAGAGAATGTAATTATACTGCTTTTAGTGTGAATTATTTCAGAAGCTTGACATTTTTAAAAAAAATATTACTGGAATAGGAAGCTGTATTACAATATACGGCATAATCACGTTGACACACCGGTTCCCGTGTGATCACCTAAGTTAAGCAACGTTGAACCTAGTCAGTACTAAATGGGTGACTATTCGGGACTTCCGGGTGCTATATGTTCTCTCCTCTTATCTCGGAATTGTTTCCAGTCGTCCTGGACTTCTCCTTGCCACTGGACTCAAGCAATGCCGATTCAGGAAAGGTGTGTTTGGTGATTGCACAACCCTTGCCTCACAATTACATGCGCAGCTGCTCCTACAGGGGGTATCCTTTGTCTTTAGAGACCGAACGGAGGACCCCAAAAAAATTTCAATGAGGTATCAAAACAGCAAATTGATGGAGACCACTAGACCAACGAAGCAAACGAACTGGAAGATAAGAAGCGTGGAATAGAGAGAAGTTGCAGAGTATAAAAATACGCTTCTGTACCTTATTTAACAACTCCAAAGAGATTTACCAGTCCAAATATAACAACAACCATTCAAACGTTGTTTGATAGTAAATTTGTAGAGGCAGAGAATAGTTTCAGGTGTGAGAAAGTCTTTAGAGAGCGACAGAAAGATCCAACTTTGTTACATTGTAGATCTGCTTTTTTTTTAATGGTGGCGTTACATTTAAACAAACCCAACACGTTTTAGACTCCGTCGCAACGCATCAGAAGAAAGGAAAACAAAAACTCGACTCACTTTCATTTAACAAAAGCCTTTATATCAAATATTTTCAACAACGCATTTTTTCTAAATATTTAAACTGTTCATTTTCCTTCTCTGGCCACGTGTGACTTTTCCTCTTTACTGCAACGTAACGTGCATGTCTCGAACACATGCTTTCTTTTTGGTGATGTCTGGAACACCATTACTTCTTTAACAACATGTGCCCTCTTATCTCTGCTTTTAATGTAATTTCGCGCACCCGGCTTGGTCATTTGCATATCTTTGTGCGGCTGCTGCTGCTCTCAGCGTCAGCGACTCTGTTATAACATGGTCGCGTTGGACAAGACACAAATGAAAGAAGTCTGAGATTACATCACCGGAAATGTTGTGACATAATAATAGTAAATAATGTTGTCAGGAATGAAAAATGTTAACATGCTGAAAGAAATAAACATTAAGATTGGAATTTGTCTGTAGTTACATATAGCTTAATAAATAAAAGGAGTAGTAGTAGGTTGGTTCAAAACCAAAATTGTTTTTCCAATTTATATATGATTTCTCAATTAATTTATATATATATATATATATATATATATATATATATATATATATATATATATATATATATATATATATATAGCCATATTAAATATCATTTTGAAGCGCGTTTTTCGTTCTATCGAATCGTGTTATTCATTCGCTACCGTTTTCAATCTCTTCATTCATTTTTGCAGCCTTTTCGACAGTAAGGACAAAATTCACATTCAACGGTGGTTCAAGAAATTTCGCAATGGTGATGAGATCCCCAAAGATGGAGACGGTCACTACCGATCGATTGCGGGGTATAACGCACATTTGAAAGCCTTAATTGAAGCCAAGTCTCGCAAAACCACACGAGAAGTTTCTGTTGAACTCGAAGCCGACCACTCAACAGTCGCTCGCCATTTAAAGCTAACAGTGAAGTCTAAAAAATTGGACAAATGACATCTACATAAAAATTGCGGTATCCAGCAATCCCCGAGATAGGACATTGGTAGAGGCTTAGGCTTCTTTCCATGGGGTCCCTATTTCGAATTTTGCTATATTCAGCCACTCTGATGAGTTGTAGATTACGAAACACGTGTCATTGGATAATTATATTTTAAACAATATATGTATATATATTATATATACATATATATATATATATATATATATATATATATATATATATATATATATATATATATATATATATAGTAATCACTCCAAAACCAGAAGTTGTATTTGATCCGAATCATTTATTCATTTTTTATAAAATACACCTTAAACGTGTTTCGCCAAATAGTAGAAGCACGCTAAACGATTCCCCAGAGACAAATGTATGTACCATAAAACAAAACTTTCGGAAAGTTTTTTTGTATGGAATGAAAAAAGATTTGGATGAGAAAAATGTAGATAAAAGAAAATGTAGATATTTAAAACCTGCAAAAACATATTAAATAAAAAAACATTTAATTATGTCATTGTCTGCCATGTTTCCATAATCATGATCCTTTTAACTATGCCATTAATTTAACATAGATTCATAAAAAACTAAACCGAAGTGTTAATCTGTCAATATACAGATCGAAATAAAAGTTCATCCGATAATGCCCCAAAATATTATATTTTGAACATTATTTCGAACAAGAGCATGCTATCCCCATTGATTAAATTAAGCGTTCCGTTCGAAATGTCGTGCTTATAAAGGCACCCATCCACGAGAAAAAGTAATTGTTTACAAAGTACGTGGAGAAGCTGTCTTATGTCGCCATATTTGATTTGGAGATTCTCTTTATCTCTCTCTCATATATATATATATATATATATATATATATATATATATATATATATATATATATATATATATAAGAGCAAATATTTAATAAAACATATTAAAAAAGACTTTGAAAAAGAGTTAAAAACATTTAATTTGAAAAGAAAACACTAAATAAGTGGATAGTCCTTAATCCGCGGAGTTTCGAAGAAATATTTTCCTTCTCATCAGAGGGTAGGATTTTGCTTGCAAAAGTATTTGATGAAACTACAAGTAAGTCAAAGATCTTACTTGATAACAAAACGTGAAGCAAAGGGAATAGGGTGAAGAAAAAAGTGATTTCACATGAATGGATAGTCTGGTGACAGGTAAAGTATCCAATGACGGTAAAATCAGAAAATGCAAATCCAAGAAAGTTAGTTCAATTTCCATTCGCACAAGTAAAATCCAAGGGAATCGTGTAATTGGAAGATAGTCCAAAATAATCCAAAAGGCCGAAATCCGTAGAATAATTTACAAATAGCTCCAAGGAAAAGGGGAAAGAATTCCAATAATATTATTAAAAGAAAATTAAGATATGCATTAGACTCGACTGCCAAGGCAAATCGTAATTAAGAAAAATTAGTGAAGAAGAAGAAAACAAAGGAAAAACAAATTGAATGGTGATTAAATTAAATATAAAATAGAAAAAACAATGTCAAAATGACCCAGACAAGATAACGTTAAAAGGCGCCAAAAATATAAGGCAAAAAAAGAGGTCAACTGAAATGTACAAGTTATAACTTAAAAAATATCAATAGGAGACACCAAATGAAATGAAAACAGGGGGGAAAATTTTAAGGGGAGAGTGTGGCCGGTATTTGCAAATTCCGGATAAAGCAAGTAAGTATGTAAGTCAATGCATATAGTAAAATATAAGTACATATACATACAGGGTATGAATGTGTAGGTAGATTGTTATATTTGATAGATAGGAATATTTAAACGCTAAAACGGAAATTGCAGATAAAAAACCGGCCAAACAAAAGAAATAAATAATTAAAATAAAGGATTATTAAGTTATAAAGTATTAGGAAAGTATGTAAAAAATCGATAATGTTATAGATAAATTATATATATATGAAAGCTTAAAGTAATAGCTATGTAATTTCAAAATTACCATAATTAAATTTGGACTTATGTTTACAGAAAGAGATCAGCTCGTTTTTAGAATTTATTGTATTGTTTCTTTGAGGGGAAGTAATTATAGTTATAGATTCAGTTGTGCAGAGGCGACATGACTTAAAGCCTGGAGTATAAGATTTAACATTTTCATGATAGTCCATTTGATTGAGAAGTGGGTATTATTAGAATTAAGTTTTTTAATTAAAGTGATTAGAGAAGTTCCTTGGTTATTAATCTTAGAATTATGGTTGTTAAAAGAAAAAAATGTGGTTTGATATGTTTTTCATAGTTAATGTTGAAGTAGCGCCGATATATGTATGTACTTTATTAATGCTCTAGGTCTGCAATTAATATTAATTTGATGATTTGTTTTAGGGAAATAGTTTGAATTTTGTTCATTGTGTTCAACAAAGGGTGAGACAATGATTGTAGGAGGACTGTTTTGGGATAATGAATGCTTTTAGTGTTAGTATGGCCGTTAGGAGAATATCATTCTTCTTTTCTTATTATTATTATCATCATTATTATTATTGCTAGTTGTATGATTGTAGATGGAGGGGCTGCTCGAGTGGTATACTATCTAGTAACTATCTCAGATGAAGGATGGGAAGAAAGATAACTTGAAGACAAAATATTAGTGTCTGTTATGGAAGGACTGCGTGGGAGCTCAGTAATTGGGCATGAATATATAACATCTTTATGGATGCAATCATTATTGAGTGGACAAAGATGTTTGTTATTACAATTACAGTTAGTTTTGGGTTTAATTGGGAAAGGGATTTTCTGGGCTGATTTAATATATATATATATATATATATATATATATATATATGAACAAATGATTAATAAAACATGTTAAAAGACATCTTGAAAAAGAGTTCAAAACATATTTAATTTTAAAAAAGGAAACACAAGATAAGTGGATAGTCCTTAATCCGCGGAGTTTCAAAGAAATACTCTCCTTCTCATCAGAGAGCAGGAATTAGCAAAATGCAGGATCGGATTTTGCATATAAAAGTATTTAATGAAACTACAAGTAAGTCACAGATCTTACTTGGTTAAAAAAGGGTGAGGTAAGGGGAACAGGAGGCAAAAGAAAAATGATAAAAAGATTTCACATGAATGGACAGTCCGGTGAAGGGTAAAAATCCAAAAATGGTAAAATCAAAAACGGTCGAATTTAAAATTTCAATCCAATGGGTAAATTCCAAATGGTCCAAAATAATCCAAAAGGCAGAGTTCCTTGGAAAAAAGCGCAAATAGAATGAATTCCAAATCATTAAAAGAAAAGTACCGGAGAGAATATTTAAAAACACGTCTGTCAAGGCTGGATGAATTGAAAAAATTTAAGGTTAAAAAAAAAACCCCGAAAAGCGGTGAAGATTTAAATTTGAAAAGCAAGGTCAAACTGACCCAGACAAGAAGCGAGAAAATTAGCGTTAACAATTAGGTCAGCTTAGATATTCACGTGAAAGTCCCAGAATCCCAGTGAAAGTCCCAGACAGCAGATGCAAAACCGGCCAAAGAAATAAAGGAAAAGCAAATAAAATTAAAAATATAAAAAGCTTAGAAGGTAAGATTATATATATATATATATATATATATATATATATATATATATATATATATATATATATATATAAATTATGGGAAAAGATATATATTTGAAGGGTTAAATTAATACCTATGTGATTTCAAATTTACCATATTTAAACTTGGACATATGTTTGCAATAAGAGATCAGTTCGTTTTTAGAGTTTATTATATTACTACTTTGAGGGTAGGTTATTATAGTTATAGCTACAGATGTACAGAGGTGACAAGACTTAGATCCTGGAGTGTAAGACTTAACTTTTTTTAGGATGGTCCATTTAATTGAAAAGTGGGTCTTGGCAGAGTTAAGCTTTTTAACCAGTGTAGTTAGAGAAGTTCCCTGGTTATTATTTGAATTTTGGTTATTAAAAGAAGAAGTGTGGTTTGAAATTCTTTTCTTTATTAAAGTTGAAGTAGCACCTATATATGTATATGTTTTATTAATAGCTCGGGGTCGAGAATTAATATTAATTTGTTGATTTATACTGGGAAGAGAATTTAAATTTTGTTCATTTTGATTGTAGTAGGATTGGTTTGGAGGGGATAATTAGTGTTATCAGTGTTAGGATGGCTGCTATGAAAATTATTATTATTATTATTATAGCTGGTTGTATGATTGAAAATAGAGGGGCTGGTTGATTCGTTTGTTGGATTAATAATTATATCAGAGGGAGGGTTGGAGGAAGTATAATTGGGTGGCAAAATGTTATTGTCTATTATGGGAGAATTGCGTGGTAGCTCTGTAATTGTGCATGAATATATTACATCTTTATGGATGCAATCATTATTGAGTGGGCACTGATGTTTGTTAATACAGTTGCAGTTTCTTTTTGGTTGGATTGGGAAAGGGATTTTTTGGGCTGATTTAATTTTTTTGTTATTAGATGCTAAGATTCTTTGTGCTAAATTAGGCATAGTAGAATAAGAAATTCTTATTGAGTTTTTATTAAAAATTGAACTATATCTGTGTGGGTATTTGAAAGAGTTTTCTACAATATTGAAGAATTCTTTAGGTATATTAGTTATAACATTTACGCTAAATGGAGGATTAAACCAAGTATTTTTCTTTCTCCTAGTGCGACAGGGTGGGTTAGAAGTATTACGATTAGCATGTTGGTTCGGATTATATTTGTGGAGTGGACCATTGCTATTGATAGCAGCAGATCTTGTTATTTGAACTGGTTTCTTGCGAGTCATATTGTGTGTGATTACAGATTTAAGACGGCATACAGGTGGAGCATAATGGTTATATTGAATCTTTTCATTGTATCCTGAATTTCTTAAGGCATTATTGAAGAAAGTAGCATTTTGATTAAAGGTTTTTTATCGGCTGAGAGGGTAGAAATTCTTCTAGAGACGGATGGTACTATAGATTTTATAATTGAATTGGGGTGGTTAGAAGATTTATGGACGTATAAAAGCGTAAGGTTTGGTTTATGATAGGGGCTGTAAGTTTCAGTATTAAGATTAAGTGTAATGTCTAGAAAATCTGAAGTATTTTATTTGGTTCAATAATTATAGAAAGGCCAAAATTATTAAAAAAGTTATGTAAATTTTTAATTGTATTATGATACTCTCTTGGCCTGGCTGTTGTTGTAAATAGAGCATCGTCTCTATAAAGGCCCCCTTGGATATGTTTAAAGTCGTATTTCAGTTCTTTCAGCAAGAAGAGTCCCACAATCTGTAACCTCGGCAGAGTCGGAAGCACCCATTTATATGTCAAAATTATTAGGGGTATCTTTTGTAGTCTAAAACTTATTGTTAAATTGTATATATATATATATATATATATATATATATATATATATATATATATATATATATATATATATATATATGCAAATTGTTCACCAAAATCTATTTGTTACATATATCAGAGACGTATGCAATCTATTTAATAAAAACCGATGTATTATATATATCAGACACAGACACAGACACGCATACACACACACACACACATATATATATATATATATATATATATATATATATATATATATATGTGTGTGTGTGTGTGTGTACGCAAATTATTTAATAAAAAACGATGTGTTACATATATCAGGCACACACACACACACACACACATATATATATATATATATATATATATATATATATATATATATATATATATATATATATATGCAAATTGTTCACCTAAATCTATTTGTTACATATATCGGAGACGTACGCAATCTATTTAATAAAAAAACGATGTATTACATATATCAGATACAGACACAGACACAGACACAGACACAGACACACACACACACACACACACACACACACACACATATATATATATATGTATGTGTGTGTGGGGGTATATGTGTGTGCGTGTATGTAGGCAAATTATTTAATAAAAAACGATGTGTTACATATATCACACACACATATATATGTGTGTGTATGTGTGTGTGTATATATATATATATATATATATATATATATATATATATATATATGTGCGTGTGTGTGTGTATGTGTGTACGCAAATATTTAATAAAAAACGATGTGGTACATACACAGAGGCGTAGCATGGTTTAATTAATAAAGACTGGTCTTTTACATTTTAGCAGAAGTCGTTAGAGTCCGTTCATATCATCACCGACCCAAGAAATAAAAACAAATCCGAGAATGTGGTTCAATGACCGCCGGTAAAATCTTCCGGTTAATTCACTCAAACGTCACTTCGTGAGAAAAGTACCGAGCTGACTGTATTTTTATTATGGTCTTAATCTTTACATAGTATTACTTAGAACAACTTTATTGTTGATAACAGATGTTACATCTATCTCAGCTTCTGTGGTCCATTCATATTTAGTGATGATGGTATATAGAATACTTTACACTGATCTTTATTGTAGATGCAAGATTATTTTACAGGCTGTCCAAAACGTCACTGAAGGATTGAAAATCTTTGTCATTTTACTAATAATAATACATTTTTTCTTATTATCAGATATTTTACAGAGAATATTTTAGATATCACTCATGGATATGTATAGCATTGAACAACGACACGTACGGTAAGAGTCACCATAGAGCTTCTCAGGCGATGCGTTGGCGACAACATTATCCCTCGCTATGGCAATGTCAAATGTTCACCATGTTCCCCAGACTTGACTAGCCCAGACTTTTTTTTTCTTGTAGGGGATATCTTAAAGAAACATACCGTTAACAAACCCCAAAACCCTTCAAGAATTGAAGGGAAACACCATAAACGAAGAAAATGAGTTAAATCGAATCCAGAGATTCTGCAATCTGTCATGAATAATGTTTTGGAAAGAGCACAAATATGCGAAGCTGAAAATAGGCAACATTTAAAAAACATTATTTTTCGTAAATGAAGATTGTTTGAATTTTGCAAAGCTTTAGAAATATGTTTCAATGTCTTAGTCAGATTATGTTTAATTACTTAAAGATATCGTGAAAAATACAGAATGTACTTAAGTTCACAAACCGTTCAGTGACTTTTTAGACAGCCTGTATGTAGTTGTTTGCGATGTTTCTATAATCATAATCCTTTTGACTATGTCATTAATTTAACATAGATACAAAGACTACTGAGCAAAAGTGTTAATCTATTAATATACAAATCGAAATAAAAGTTTAATATTTCATCTGATAATGCCCCCAAATATTATATTTTGAACATTATTTCGAAACTATATGTTTTAACATGTTAAAAATAGGCAAACGTTATAACAAATTGAATTTGAATGAGTGCTTTTCCCCAAACGTCTAGAGTAAATGTGGTATTGTGGTGACCAACCCCTTTAATCTCTAACAATGCATCGAACGGATAACACAATACTTAGTTCGCTGCATTTTATCACAACAAAAGTCTATACAAAATTTAAGCCAGCTTGGCTAAATTTTGTCAGAAAACTAAAAGGGTCAGTGTGGCATGGTGATGACTAATCTCTATTAATCCTTTTTCATTCCAAACTTGAATCGAAGGAATACCATAATACATAGTTTGCTGCGCCTTATTTTAACAAATATCTAAACAAATTGTTGCCAGATGGATTTAGTAGTTTTCGAGAAAACGTAAAACAATGAAACAGACAGACAAACAAACTAAAAGAATTATAATACAGATTCATTTAATTCCGTTAGAAACATTCAAAGTTATTGTTCTTGTGAAGTTCATCTGGCAATTGGTTCGAAGCTTGCGTTACACTATTTGCATAAAATCAATTGGTTAAACAATCAAAAACTAATTCATTTCGTAGATTTCGTAGACAATTTCATATAAAACATTAAACGTTTCTGAATTTTTTAAGATGAGGATTGCTATCATTTTTCGCCATGTTTCAGTCGACCATCTTTAGGTGGATCCTGTAGAACTTGAGAATTTTTCTGACGAACTCGATAACCTGAACGAAATTTCGAAGGAAACCATTTAATTCAGGCAGGAACGCTTAGTGCAGTGGCTAAAGTACTTGGAAGAATTCAGATACAAAAGAGACCTTCTTCTCACGGTCGAATGTTCAATGCCCAATGTGGGCGATCAAAAATACAACAGTGAATTACTTAGGACATTTTTTGCAAGTCATGGCTGACGGAACGAGAGTATGTTACCCCGTGAATTAAACAAAGTGTTCCGTTCGAAATTTCGTGCAGATTCTCGAGCTTGACAAAAAACAAAAAAAAATTCTGGGTTTCACAAGATACACCTGAAGAAGGCCAGAGGTTACATCGACCGGAACGTTATGAAAATAACACTCAAGATGAGAACAGTAGTGCGAAGAATCCAAATAATACAAAACAAAACTTTTGGTTTTCAGAAAAAAAACAAACAAAACTCTGGGTTTTCAGAAAACAAAACAAAACTTTTAGTTTTCAGAAAGCAAAACAAAACTTTTGGTTTTCAGAAAACAAAACAAAACTTTTGGTTTTCAGAAAACAAAACAAAACTTTTGGTTTTCAGAAAACAAAACAAAACTTTTGGTTTTCAGAAAACAAAACATTTAGTTTTGAGAAAACAAAACAAAACGTTTAGTTTTCAGAAAGCAAAACAAAACTTTTAGTTTTCAGAAAACAAAACAAAACGTTTAGTTTTCAGAAAACAAAACAAAACTTTTAGATTTCAGAAAACAAAACAAAACGTTTAGTTTTCAGAAAACAAAACAAAACGTTTAGTTTTCAGAAAGCAAAACAAAACTTTTAGTTTTCAGAAAACAAAACAAAACGTTTAGTTTTCAGAAAACAAAACAAAACTTTTAGTTTTCAGAAAACAAAACAAAACGTTTAGTTTTCAGAAAGCAAAACAAAACATTTAGTTTTCAGAAAACAAAACAAAACGTTTAGTTTTCAGAAAACAAAACATTTAGTTTTCAGAAAACAAAACAAAACATTTAGTTTTCAGAAAACAAAACAAAACATTTAGTTTTCAGAAAACAAAACATTTAGTTTTCAGAAAACAAAACAAAACGTTTAGTTTTCAGAAAGCAAAACAAAACTTTTAGTTTTCAGAAAACAAAACAAAACTTTTAGTTTTCAGAAAACAAAACAAAACTTTTAGTTTTCAGAAAACAAAACAAAACTTTTAGTTTTCAGAAAACAAAACAAAACTTTTAGTTTTCAGAAAACAAAACAAAACGTTTAGTTTTCAGAAAGCAAAACAAAACTTTTAGTTTTCAGAAAACAAAACAAAACTTTTAGTTTTCAGAAAACAAAACAAAACTTTTAGTTTTCAGAAAACAAAACAAAACTTTTAGTTTTCAGAAAGCAAAACAAAACTTTTAGTTTTCAGAAAACAAAACAAAACTTTTAGTTTTCAGAAAACAAAGCAAAACTTTTAGTTTTCAGAAAACAAAACAAAACATTTAGTTTTCAGAAAACAAAACAACACTTTTAGTTTTCAGAAAACAAAACAAAACTTTTAGTTTTCAGAAAACAAAACAACACTTTTGGTTTTCAGAAAACAAAACAAAACTTTTAGTTTTCAGAAATTCAAAAAGTATTTCTGAGTTTCCAAAGATTATCCAATGTTCGTAAAATTCTTACAATTGATCCCAAAGTGTTCGCATATCTTTTAGGGAACTATGGGATTCGGTGACCCCAACGAAAGAAAACTTAAATGATCTTCACTTGTTATAGCTTTCACAAAATCTTACAAGTTAAAGTGGATGGACTAATTTTATAATGGGGTTTCTGGATATAAACTCGTGTACCCGCAATAATTCGCCAATTTCTCACGCCCAAGATGCATTAGAGACCCGTCCAAAGGAATAAGGAGCGTCTTCATGTCCAACTGAAGAAATTAGGTGTTCCTTAATAAAACGAGTTCATCCTGTTTTTCCTCGGACAGGAATTTTATGAATCCTCCATGTTTTCTTTATCGATATGTTCTCCTTTAATCTCATTCTTTATAAAATGCTTACCAATTATCCAATCACTTTACTCGGATCAAAACGAGGCTCGAATTTCCTGACGCCTATCACGAATAAACAGTTACACACGTATGTCTTCGTTCATCGAAGCGAGGAGCCTAATACTTAATCAGTAATCAGGGTTCAAGCCCTGATAAAACCAAAGCTTAAATATTAGATTAACTCTTTATTCTTGGACTAACATGATCATTCTGTATAAGTTATAAAAGCGAAAAGCCATTCAAGGATAAAGGTTCATGGAATAGAATATACGACATGATCACGTTCTCGTTAGATCACATAAGTTAAGCAACGTTGAATCTGGTCTATCCCAGATGGGTGATCATTTTAGAATACAAGACGCTGTATGTAGGAGGATGCCGACACCTTCCTGTAAGAACTTCAAAATATAGCGTCATTATCTCTCCTAATTACTATGCATGTAATTGGGGATCGCTTGTTAATTTGATATCCCCCAGACACTTTCTCTTCCGGAGGAAGCCGGTTCAACCTGCGTAAGTTTAATTTCATTTAATTTTTAATTGAGAGATAAAGAACCATATGAGAGAATTGGGAATAGTTGATAAAGTTTATGAGAGGAATCTGTTGATATAAGATTTTCAGACGACCATGGCGTAACATGCAGCGAAATGTTATCATAGTAATACTATACCTGCTTCGGATATTTTTAAAAGGGAATATTTATAAATTGTATTATTTGAATTATCTAGGCTATTGTTTTATTTTTATCTTGAATATTATTTTGTTTCTGAATTTTATAGCTGAGGATTGCTAATTCGTATGTTTTGGGTTCTTCGGACTACGGTTCTCATCCTGAATGTTATTTTCACAACGTTCCGACCGATATAACCTCCGACATTCTTCAGGTGTATCTTGTCGAACTAGGGAATTTTTACTGTCGAACTCGTGAATTTGTACGGAATTTTGAACGGAACCATTTGATAAAAGTTGATGAAGTACAATTCAGTTGTAAGCTACACTCTTCTGGAAGGTTGACGGTTGGATTCTCAGTGCGGCGACACTAAAAATATAATTGTGAAATACTTAGGACTTCCATCCAGTAATGGTTGACGGAACAAGAACATGCTATTTCAAGTGATTACATTAAGCATTCCGTTTGAAATTTCGTGCAGATTCCTTAGTTCGACAGAAAAATTCCCGAGTTAGAGAGAAAAATTCTTGAGTTCGATAAGATATACCCGAAGAAGGTCGGAGGCTACATCGACCGCAATGTGGTAAAATGACACTGAAGATGAGGACAATAGCCCGAAGAATCTAAACAACACGAATGATTAGATTGATATAATATTTCACCAAATTAAATAAAAACAAACAAACAAACAAAAACCATATATGAAAAGATCAGAAAGCCAGGGATCGGCTTTTTTTGGAAACAGCAAAAAAAAAAAAAAAATTCCTCAGGAGTCATTCACTCAACATAGACGAAAGAAATTTCGGCATACGTTAAAGATCAGTGCCAAAACAAAATGCAAGAAACACTGATGTGTAGGCAATGCTTTTTTGTTGCAATTATATGTTATTTTTCGTATATATGGTTAAATGAGTATTCATTTCGAATTAAAATCCATTTGGAATTACGCGTGTAAACTTGTGAAAACCACGTATGAAATGCGTTAACTTTATCTGTAGAAGCGAAACCACAAAACATCAGGTCAAATTCGATCGCCGTTTTGTTATGGTTCCTCATCTAATAACATTTAACAACAAAAAAAAAGCATTAAAACCTTTTTTAATGGTTAGACAGAAGGTTTCCAAGAAATCTGCTTTGGCCGCGACCTTTAACGATTTCTAAGAGCAACTTTCCACCATGACGTAACGAAGATCTTAAGATAGCGCCAACGACATCGTCGTCGCGTGAGAAACAACAGTTATTAAGCGGCATTTAATCGCAGTCCCTTTGAAGGTGTTTTCATAAAATGAAAATAAACAAAAAATTTACAGGTGTCCAAACAACCTTAAACTACTACCTGGATGAGGACGGAGAAGGGCGAGTCCATTGCCTTGTTTATGTAAACATGAACGGAAATTTTGTAGTCGTTTTTATTCAAACCAGCCAAATAATAAAACATCTATTAAAGCAGTCGTTACTTTGCGAGTAGGCAAAGGAAAACTGTTTTGACATATTGTAAAACTTCTTTAATTAGCTTTCGTGCTAGTAACAAAATGTACGAGGAGCGTTTAAATAAGTATATCCTCCTATTTTTTTAAAAACTCGAGTAGTTAAAGAGCTACGATTACGGGAGTGCTTCCATTAAACCGAGCGACCTTTTGTGCCCCAGAATTTATTTTTCTACATAGTCACCATCATTCTCAATGCACTTTGTCAGCGATGAACAATGGTTGTGCATGAGCGTGCGGAACGCGCTTTGTCGTGCGACGGTCGTGTTAAAAGAAAAGTATTCTATTTTTTTACTCTAATAATTGAAGAGCTACGAGGACGGGAGTGGTACCATAAAAACGAGCGACATGTTTTTTTTTGTTTTTTTTACTCCATAATTTATTTTTCAACATAGTCACCACATTCATTCTGAGTGCACTTTTGTCAGGAATTCAATAATAAGCCTTTGATTTCTGACGCACGTCTATGACAGGGGTTTCTTTCTTAGAGTCTCCCACTGTCAATATCTGCAACGAAGAGATGATTGGTTGGTTGGTTGGTTGTTTTTGTTTTACGGCATATCAACCCTTTTCGGGTTATTTAATGCCGAATCCAAAGATTTTGAAGAAAATCTTTTTAATAGAATATATTTGTTGTTTTCAAGTTGGTTTCTATTTAACCCATATTTGCAACCCTAACAGGTACTACCACTCCGGGTCAGAGTGGACCTGGGAGCAATGGTAATTAAAGGGTGGCTCCACACTCCCCAAAGCCCACAAGCTGGGGCCTCACCACTGGATATAGTTTAAGGTCGTATCCAGGACCCCCATTGAGGGACTTTTACCCTCTGCAGGGAGGCAGTCAGTGTATTCTAATGCCCCACCGACAGGGCCGACGAAGAGATGAAACTTCCAGGTTATGAATGCATGAGTTCATTCATCATAACAATACAATTTACAATTCCCTTTGATTCATTCGGGTGGAATTAAAAGATAGGAAGCATTGGTTTTGGACGCCATTTGTATTATTATATTCTTAATAAAAGAAGGAGAACCCCTTCAGTTTTAGATTGATATAAATCACGTTGACACACATATTTCCGTTAGATCAACGAAGTTAAGCAACGTTGAAGTTGGTTAGTACCAGATGGTTAATTATTTAATAATACCAGGCGTTGTATGTAGGGAGACGTTGACACCGAAGTTAAGCCATATTGAGACTGGTGGATATCAGAGTGGTGACCATACGGAAAAATGCGTGAAAAAAGCTTTTCTCATAGAATTTTCGTTTAGTTTACGCACAGATAGAGATTAAGGGAACTTGCTGATAGTGGTAGTAGCTAGACGTGTGTTTATTTTGAATATTTTACAGCGGGAAGGGGGGAGCATAGAGTGACGCCTAATCGAGCACTTGCCATTTAAGTAACAATAGAGCAGAGATGAGCCCGCAAGTCTCTTCTGTTAAAAAGATGAAGCATCAACTACAAGATTTGGAAATCGGTTTTGAACCCTGTCCAGACAGGAAAAGGTGATCTGAGCAGTCCATCTCAAGATGAAGCGACAGTGGGGCGTATTTGGATTGGATGTATGCAGTGGGTCGGTAATGAGATACATTCTTGAGCCGATTTCTTCCTCAACTCCCCACGTTGGCTATTTCTTATAAATCTGGCTCCTATCGAAGTAGCCCCTTACGCGTCTCTGACGATATGTTTTGCTTGGAAAGAACAAAAGTAATAAAAACTGGTTTTTGTTTGTTTCTCAGAGCCGCATAGCCTACCTGGATATAGATCCATTCAAAAACAAAAAAAAAAAAAAACATACACGTCTATATACACGTATATATACACGTATATATACACGTCTATATACACGTCTATATACACGTATATATACACGTATATATACACGTCTATATACACGTCTATATACACGTCTATATACACGTATATATACACGTCTATATACACGTCTATATACACGTCTATATACACGTCTATATACACGTATATATACACGTCTATATACACGTCTATATACACGTATATATACACGTATATATACACGTCTATATACACGTATATATACACGTCTATATACACGTATATATACACGTCTATATACACGTCTATATACACGTATATATACACGTCTATATACACGTATATATATACGTCTATATACACGTATATATACACGTATATATACACGTATATATACACGTCTATATACACGTATATGTACACGTCTATATACACGTATATATACACGTATATATACACGTCTATATACACGTCTATATACACGTATATATACACGTCTATATACACGTATATATACACGTCTATATACACGTATATATACACGTATATATACACGTCTATATACACGTATATATACACGTATATATACACGTCTATATACACGTATATATACACGTCTATATACACGTATATATACACGTCTATATACACGTATATATACACGTATATATACACGTATATATACACGTATATATACACGTCTATATACACGTATATATACACGTCTATATACACGTATATATACACGTATATATACACGTCTATATACACGTCTATATACACGTCTATATACACGTATATATACACGTCTATATACACGTATATATACACGTCTATATACACGCATATATACACGTATATATACACGTCTATATACACGTATATATACACGTATATATACACGTATATATACACGTCTATATACACGTATATATACACGTCTATATACACGTCTATATAAACGTATATATACACGTCTATATACACGTATATATACACGTATATATACACGTCTATATACACGTATATATACACGTATATATACACGTATATATCCACGTCTATATACACGTATATATACACGTCTATATACACGTATATATACACGTCTATATACACGTATATATACACGTATATATACACGTCTATATACACGTATATATACACGTCTATATACACGTCTATATACACGTCTATATACACGTATATATACACGTCTATATACACGTCTATATACACGTATATATACACGTCTATATACACGTATATATACACGTATATATACACGTCTATATACACGTATATATACACGTATATATACACGTCTATATACACGTCTATATACACGTATATATACACGTCTATATACACGTATATATACACGTCTATATACACGTATATATACACGTATATATACACGTCTATATACACGTCTATATACACGTATATATACACATGTTTAATTATGGATTTTAAAATTATATAACGTGTTATTGTTTTCTTCTTCAAAGTTGAGAAAGATGTTTTTTTTTTTGTTTTGTTTTCGTGTCGATATTCAGTTCTGTGAATGTAGACATTGCTGCTTTCTCCGAACATTTCTTCTGTTCAATGGAATTTTTAACAAAAATATTTTTAAACAAAATTTTAAAATTCATTGAGTTTTGAACTTTGAACATTTAATAATAGAAAATATGTTTTTTTCTTTCAATCTTTATATTTCAATAAAACTTTAAAGTTAAACTTCTTTTTTGTTTCTTTTTCATCGTATTCTGTTTATGTTTTTATTTCATTTTTTTCTTTTACGAAACAACGGCGTCAAAGTCAACCATATTTGCTTTTATTTCTACGTTGTTTACTTATCCCGTTGTTTTCGCGTTCGTTTCAGCATCAATTCAGTTTTACATCGCATTGCGTTTCGTGTCGGACATTTTGTTTTTCTTTGCGCATACGTTTTAGCTTTGTTTCTTCTACAAAACTTTGCCGCGCAATTAAACTTTTCCTTCCTCGACAATTCATTCGGTTTGTCGCATTTTTTTTTCTCCCTTGAACGTGCTCGAGTAAAATGCCTCTAGCTACAAACATATGTTAGTATAGCTTCTTTAGACGATTCTGTTTTTTCAATTCTTTATTCCTAATCACGTTAATTTATACTCATTTCTTGGTTTCTAGGATTTTCCCATCGGATAATTATAACATTCTCGAATTGTCTTAAAGACCAGGCTTTCTAAAACGGCGATGAATTACACACACACACACACACACACACACACACACACACACACACACACACACACACATATATATATATATATATATACGAAGAGAGAGAGAGAGGGCGAAAGAGAAAGAGGAGAGAGATTTACATATATATGAGAAAATGAAAAAGAAAAACAAAAAATTTCATATATTCATCAACATTTCATTTATATTTAAAGACTTACTCTATGGAAGTACGGCCGAAACAAATAATTTGGGCTATTTATTTTCATCACGTTGTAATATTATTTCTATAATATTCGTCATACACAAACACACACACACACACACACACACACACACACACACACACGATTAACATGGACGGGGAATGAGAACGATTAAGGTCCAATGGTCTAACGAACTCCTTTTGTCGGCAAAGCGACGGTTTACATAAAAGAATTGAGACTGACTCGAAAATCATAAATGATTTTGAAAGTTATCCCGGTGCAAAACGCTAAAACAATCCATTGCCGCGATCTAGATTTTCAATGAAATGCTGGCCAATGACAGATTCCAAAGCAGAAGAATAACGTAAACGACGTGGCTTGCCTAGTCTAATTTTTGCCGATATATGTTGATTGATGCGTGTCTTCAAGTTCAAGGAGGTTCGACCCACATAGCCAGCTGTACACTGGCAATTAAATTCATAAATAACATTACACTGAGTGATGTGGAACAAACCGTCCTTCATAACTAAATGCAGATCTTACACTGAAAAACAACCGTAATACGACACACGGGGAACGATTAATGCCAAACTTTATAATACGTCTGTCTAAATACTGACCAGAAACTCCGATCGAAGGTAGCTTGTACGGGCCCAGGGCTTTAGGAGAATTTTATTTTTTCACCTGATTATTAGTAATGCAATTATTTACATTCTTCGATAACTGTTAAGATTGAAAATGCCATCAGAATTCTGAGGTAGAGGAACACAGATTTTATTTTTTATCTGTGCTGAATAGCAAAATTATTTCGAATTAAACCTTATATTTGCTAATGACCTTTTCTCTGAGGAGATGAGCCTACATCGAAAATCCATGAGTTAAGGAAAAAACCCAGAATCGTATTTTTTGTTAAAAAAAAGTGTCAGTTTTGTAAAAATTATATTTTTCTGAATGAAATTTGATAAAAATAACTATCTATCTATCTATCTATCTATCTATCTATATATATATATATATATATATATATAAATATATATATATATATATATATATATAAATATATATATATATATATATATATATATATATATATATATATATATGAGAGAGAGAGACAGACAGAAAGGCTGAGAGACAGATAGTCAGACAGAGAGGTATGAAGCAATTGATTTGTTTATTTTGCTTGCAATAATTTTTAACGATTAACTAAATGCTAATTGGGAGTATTTTTTCTCACCAATATAATACCCACAATGAGGAGTGATACATATATTTTTTATATTTTTCGTTTTGTAATACGTCAGCGAGCTTCCAAAACAGAACCTCAAAGTTTTGAGCCGGAGGAAATAACAATGAGAAAAATTCTAGGGTCTTGATATCGAATCTCACTAAGTTTTGCCACGCTAACGAGTCGTAAACGACGAAACATGTCTGGGTAATCATATTCAATATACATACATAAATACCTATGTACATACATAAATGCATATCGTACTTACATATATATATATAATACTAGCAGGGGTGCCCGGCGTTGCTCGGGTGTTTGGAGGTGTATGCTGTGCAAAAAAAGCAAAAAAAAAACAAAAAAATGGTTAATTTTTTAAAACTTTGACCCCTATTATGACCCCTTAAAATTTATTGTTTCGGGATCAAATCACTTTATTAAGTTAGATCCATGTTCAAGGAACCTAAATCTAAAATTTTAAGTGTCTAGACCCAAAATTGTCGGAGAAGTTTGGTAGAGTTCTTAAAGGTCAAATCGTTGAAATTTGACCCCTTAACAGCCAAATTTCTGGCTGACACCCGTCACATCGATTTTCCCAAATCTCAGTACCCGGTATTTCAAATTTCGAGTCTATAGACTAAAAATTGACAGAGTTATTGCGTAGGGAAATGTACACAGACAGACAGACAGACACACAGACACACAGACAGACAGACACACAGACAGACACGTTCACTTTTATAGATATATAGATATACATATACATACATGAATACATACATAAATATATACATGCATACTGTGCTCACATCATATATATATAATATGTACATATACACATAAATTATATATGCATGATGATTGCAATGTCTTGTCAGACGAGTGCCACTCGCTCAGACACTGAAAGTCCATGAGCCTGAAAATGATGTATTTAGTCTTGCCGCCGAATTCACACGCTCAAGCAGACATGACACTGAAGACGGCCATTGGTATACGTACATATATATATATATATATATATATATATATATATATATATATATATATATATATATATATATACATTCACGCATACATACATAATACGCATGCATACACATATATATACATACATACACAATACATAATACACATACAAACACATACATATACATATACACATGCATACATATACATACATACGCATACCCATATAAACACAACCACATACACAAATACAAACACAAATATTCTTCTTCTTGCTCGTCCGTCGAAATCGACGATGACCAAGGTATCAATCAATTCGGCGTCAGGGGTTTGTGGGTCCTGAGATGGCTGATGAGGCCAATCCGTGCTCGGCAGACTCTTCCACACTCCGGACACGTGAAGGCGGTATCGGCAGGCTGTGAACCGGCAGCCCTCTCCTTCCTCCTCTTGCGCTTCTGCTGGTCGTGTGTCATGTGTTGATTCTCTGCCCTGTCGGCTCCTAGGCGGATGACGCACCGCCAGGCCGAACGTTTAGCAGCGCGACTCTCCCAAGACTGGGGGCTGATGTCAAAGTCTTTTAGGGACGTTCTCAGACAGTCTTTATATCGTTTCTTTTGGCCCCCTGCATTCCACTTTCCCTGGCTGAGTTCCCCATAGAAAAGTTGTTTGGGGATTCGGCTGTCGTGCATGCGATAGACATGGCCTGCCCACCGGAGCTGGGTTTTGCGGATTATGGTGGTGATGGTATGGAGCCCCGCGCGCTTCAAGACTTCTGTGCCAGGAATTCTGTCTTGCCAGCGGATGTTGAGAAGATTACGGAGGCATCTGAGGTGGAAGCCATTCAACTGTTTTTCATGTTTTTTTATATGGCGTCCAAGTTTCGCAGGCGTAGAGTAGGGTTGTCAGGACGACCGCTCGGTATACTTTCAGTTTGGTTGCGAGTGTAATGCCTCTCCTCTTCCACACATTGTCTCTAAGTCTTCCAAATGCACTGCTCGCTGTGGAGATCCTCTGGTTAACCTCAATGTCAATGTTGGCGGTGCGGGAGAGGGTGCTGCCAAGGTAGGTGAATTGCTCCACAGCATGGATCTTCTGTCCTTTGACAGTGATGCCGGGTTCATAGTATGCATCTCCTGGAGCGGGTTGGTACATAACTTCTGTCTTTGTACTAATGGTGAGACCAAAGTTGTCACAACTGGTGGAAAATCCGTCCATTTGACGTTGCATCTCTATCTCATTTGGGGCATTAAGGGCACAGTCATCGGCAAAGAGAAGGTCTCTGATGATGGTTTCCCTCACTTTCGTGACTGCCTGCATTCGCCTAATGTTAAACAATTCCCCGTCACATCTGTACTTGATGACAATGCCAGAGTGACTGTCTTTGAAAGCGTCCTGGAGCATGGCAGAGAAAACCATGCTGAAGAGCGTCGGGGCTAAGACACAGCCCTGCTTGACCCCGTTGGTCACAGGGAAGGGTTCTGAGGGGTCGCCGTCATCCAGGACACGAGCGGTCATGCCCTCATGGAACTGCCTGACAATGGCGATAAACCTGTCTGGACAACCAAATTTTTTCATGATCCGCCAGAGGCCATTTCGGCAAACAGTGTCGAAGGCCTTGGTCAGGTCGACGAACGTGGTGTAGAGGCCCCGGTGCTGCTCGACACACTTCCCCTGCAGTTGGCGTGCAGCAAAGATCATATCAGTCGTCGCGCGGCCCGCTCGAAAGCCACACTGGCTCTCGGGAAGAAGACCATCTTCAAGGTGCACCAGCAGGCGGTTGAGAAGGACGCGGGCCAGGATTTTCCCGGCGATGGAAAGAAGGGATATCCCGCGGTGGTTGTCACATGACTGACGATTTCCCTTGCGTTTGTAAATGTGAACGATAATAGCATCACGAAAATCTTGCGGTAATTCTTCACTCTCCCACATGGATTGGAAGAGTTCTGTTAGTCTTAAAAGCAGTGTAGGTCCACCAGCTTTGTATACTTCTGCTGGAATTGAGTCGGGGCCGGGGGCCTTCCCAGAGGAAAGTTGCTTGATGGCTTTGCTTACTTCCTCTGACGAGGGTGGGATGTCGAGCTCCTCGTTGATAGGCTCCTGGCGTAGTCGATCGATGGCTTCATCGTTGATGGAAGATGGTCGGTTTAGCACACTGTTAAAGTGCTCCGCCCATCTATCAAGGATCTGCTTTTTGTCATTCAAGACAGTTGTTCCATCGGAGCTAAGCAGGGGGGAGGAGCTAGAGGACTGGGGACCGTAGACAGCCCTCAGCGCATCGTAAAACTTCCTCATATCCTGGCTATCGGCATGCTCCTGGATCTCATCTGCTTTTGGCGCTGAGCCAGGCATCCTGCATGGAGCGGAGTCTGGCCTGCACCTTGCTGCGGATGTTAATGAAGGCAGCTTTCTTTGCAAAACACTTGGGGTCACTCTGATGTGCACGGAGAAGTTGGCGTTTCACCTCCGGGAGGGGCTGAATCTCAGAGTCATTTTCATCAAACCAGTCCTGGTGCTTCTTTTGCTTGGGTCCAATGATTTCGAGAGCGATGGAGTGGGTGGAGTCTCTGAGGTGTGCCCACTGATCTTCGATAGTGTCCGAGATGGTAAGGGGGACAGATAGCTTGTCTTTGATTGCTTCCTGTAGCTCATGGATGACATCTGGACTTTTAAGTTTTTCCAGGTCAAGGCGCTTTGTGACTTTCTGGCCCTGAGGCCGCCTCTTGGGTTGGATGTAGAGGCACATTTTGGATATGATCAGGCGGTGGTCTGTCCAACAGTCGGCACCACACACAGCCTTGGTCAATCTTACGTCTCTCCTGTCCCTTGCCCTGATGATGACGTAGTCAATCAGATGCCAGTGGTGGGAGCGTGGGTGCATCCACGACGTCTTGTTACGGGTGGGTAGGCGGAACATGGTGTTGGTGATGGAAAGGTCGTGTGCAGCGCAAAGGCTGAGCAGCCGTAGGCCGTTGCTATTGCACTTGCCCACTCCATGGTGGCCAAGGACCCGATCCCAAGTGGAGTGGTCCATGCCAACGCGGGCATTGAAGTCGCCGAGGACGATGAGCTTCTCTCTCTGCGGAGCAGCGGAGATGAGGCTTTCCAGATCTTCATAGAACTGGTCCTTGGTATCTTTGGGGTTAGTCATGGTTGGTGCGTAGGCGCTGATCAGTGTGGCGGTTCCTGCCTTGTTGAGCGGGAGTTGCATCTTCATCAGCCGGTCATTGATGCCGTCCGGGATGCTAACCAGCTTCCTCACATATACATACATATACACATACAAATACGTAAACATATGCATATATACATACATACACATGCATTTACCTACATACATATACATATATATGCATTTATACACAAACATATATATATGCATATATACACATACATATGCATACATACACACACAAACATATATATACATATATACAAACACACATAAACATATATACCCATACATATACACATAGATATACATGCATATACAAACACATGTACATATATAAACATACATACACATATACACACATACATACATACATACATACATACATATGATGATAGCAGATCAATTTTTACATGCTTCCAGCTATTCAGGCCTGCACGCATCACAACTTTTCAATCACCACATGACTATTTTTTATAGACAAATGCCTGAGGGAGTACCTATGCAAAGATTATGTTACAGAGTTTTAGATTTGTACGGCAGGTAAATCTCTCTCTCTCTCTCTCTCTCTCTCTCTCTCTCTCTCGGTTTGAAATGTTGAGATCCAGCAACAGCAATAATGCGGGTACTGGTCACCCTCTTTACGTCTTTACCCTCTTTAAACATCAAGTGTCAAACCCAAGTAACCGATACTGAAATCCTTGTGAGAGCATGATATTGCTCTCGTGGTGAGACCCTATAAAAAATGGTTACATTCCCAACCCGTTTCCCTGATCAGCAAGAACAACACGCATCAATTCTAGATCTGTTTTTGACCACAGTTCCCGATGATTGTATAACGAATGCCAACAGCCCACTTGGGAACGCTGATCATGCAATGATAATGGTTGAAATCGCCCTAAACTCTAGAGCCAAAACTGAGGAGCCAGTGCTCAAAACAAAGAAATATTATAAAAAAAGGCTGACTGGGAAGCCATCAGAGATCTTGCTGGCCAAATCCCCACATAGTACCCCAGTAGATGTTACCCCTGGTAGTAGCCCCCTACACCAAAGTGGCAATGTACCTTGTTTGGGGTGAAAATGTAATAATAATAAAATTGGGGTGAAAATGTAATAATAATAAAAAATATACATAGGCATATACATATATATGTACATATATACATATATATGCATACATATACATATATACATATACATATGCATATATACATACATACAGATACATACATATATATATATATATATACAGGTATACATACACACATACATATACACACATATATATATACATATATATACATACACACATACATATATTAACATTCATACATATATATGCCACTCTCTCAGGTACTAAAAGTTCATGAGCCGAAAATGACTTTAGCCCTGCCGGCAAAATTCACACGCACAAGCAGACATGACACTGAAGACGGTCACTGGTATATATACATATATATACATGCACGCATGCTTACATATATACACATGCATACACATACACACATACAAATAACCCACATATATGCATACATACATACACATTACATATATGCATACATAGACATACTTATACATACATAAACATACACAAGACGGTCATTGGCATATATATATATATATATATATATATATATATATATATATATATAAACGCAAATATACATATCTACACATACACACATACATATCTGTAAACATACACACATATATACATACACCATGAATAATACACATACATACGTATACAGACACACATGCATACATACAGATATACATAAATACATACACATATACAAATACATACACATATACATACATATACCCATACGTACACATATGCACATACATATATACATACACTTACCTACATATACATACACGTACATAAATATGCACTCATACACATATACATACATGCTCATACATACACACACATATTTATGCATACATACACATGCATACATATACATACATCTACATACATACACACATGCATAAATACACATACACACGCCTATATACATACATGTCCATACATACATACACACACAAACATATATACACATACATATATACATACATATACACATAGATATACACACATATACATGTGTACATAAACATACATACACCTATACATACATATATACATAGATACATATAATGATGGCAGATCAATTATTACATGCTTCCAGCATTTCAGACCTACACGCGTCACAACTTTTTCATAGCAATAGGACCATATTTTTTTTATAGATAAATGCCTGAGGGAGTATCTATACCTGATGGTGTTACAGAGTTTTAGCTTTGTACGACAGTTAAATCTCTCTCTCGGTTCAAAATGTTGACATCCAGCAACAAGCAAGAGCAAGATAGCCAGCAACAAGTCAAACTGCAGACCAGCTTAATGCGGGTACTGGTCTCCCGCTTTATGTTTTTTTTAACTCAGATTTGCTTCTCCTAGAGGGGTTGCCTTCACCACGGCTAACGGGAGCCCCCTCCACCCCGCATACACATGGAAATAAAAACATGCGTACATCTAAATGTACGCCAACATACATATGCTTGTGCACACACATACAAGCATAATCACGTAGAGGCAGACATATACGCATATACACACATGCACACACATACGTACACACACATATACAAAATACACATGAATAAATGGTCCAAAAGTCATAAATAGCAAGTGATCAGCACATAATTTTCCAAAAAAATCAACGTACGAACCGACGAGAAAACAGTCCAACTGAAAATGATTTAAAGACGCTTGGATTTATTTTTAAAATAAAGTTTGTTTTAGACTCATTCTTCTGTAACACATGACAATAATATAAACAAACTCGCACATAATTTTCCAAACAAATCAACGTACGAACCGACGAGAAAACAGTCCAACTGAAAATGATTTAAAGACGCTTGGATTTAAAAAAAAAAAAGTTTTGTTTAGACTCATTCTTCTGTAACACATGACAATAATATAAACAAACTCGCACATAATTTTCCAAACAAATCAACGTACGAACCGACGAGAAAACAATCCAACTGAAAATGATTTAAAGACGCTTGGATTTATTTAAAAATAAAGTTTGTTTTAGACTCATTCTTCTGTAGCACATGACAATAATATAAACAAACTCGCACATAATTTTCCAAACAAATCAACGTACGAACCGACGAGAAAACAGTCCAACCGAAATGATTTAAAGACGCTTGGATTTTTTTTTTAAAACATACATATATATATATATATATATACACACATATATAATAAGTTAAAACTCCTACTTGTGAGACATCGGCTTGGGGTTATTAGCTGGTTGGATGATCGCGTCCCTTGTCGAGACGAAGTAGGTTTATTTCACAGTCGGATTTCGGCGCAGTTTGCTTGATCTGTGTTGGTTAATAGAAATTCTTGTGTGCGGGGCGTTTGCTCAGTTGGTAGAGTGTTTGCCTCGCATGCAAGAGGCTCGGGTTTCGAATCCTGAGTTCGGATGTGTCTAACTGATGAGCCCAAATGAGGGCGAAACTCGAGTCTTGGACTTCCGGTTCGTTGATTGTCATGGCTCTTGTGGGCTGCGACGTTGTTTAGCTGTGGAATTTATTATATACAATCTCTCACATTCTGAAATTCCTATCATAAGTTGCTCGCTTGGTTAGTATTGCTGGATGGCATCGTCCTTTCGAGTTAAAACTCCTACTTGTGAGACATCGGCTTGAGGTTATTAGCTGGTTGGATGACCGCGTCCCTTGTCGAGACGAAGTAGGTTCATTTCACAGTCGGATTTCGGCGCGGTTTGCTTGATCTGTGTTGGTTTATATATATATATATATATATATATATATATATATATATATATATATATATATATATATATATATACTAGCAAAAGTACCCGTCGTTGACTGGGTTCAAAAACGGCCTACAGAAAATGGACTCTGATTTATTAAAGTATGATGGATTATGAAACGGAAGGGTTGTACTGAGATAGCTTCGAATTTTAGGGTATCAAAACCAAAGCAAAATATGATGAAAGTAAAAATAAAATAGATAAACCCCATAATTTATTATACCATACCTGTTCACACTGAAACACTTATCACAATATTCTGTTGATCTATATTAAAAAACCTTGTTAAACTTTGTGACATATTTGCATTCTATGGAGGTCAGGCGCGAACGAACACTCCATAATTTTATTATACCATCCCTATTTAAGTTAAAACATACTTATCAAAGTATTATTATGTACATATATGTCAAAAAAACTTGTAAACGTTGTTTTTTAGTTTTAAACTTTTATTTCCATACTTTGTGGACCAGGCGCGTAAGCAGACCCCACAATTTTAATGAACCATCATTATTCCAGATCAAATATACTCATTCCGGTGTCTCGATACATCTTCTATCATTATATGTGATCAGTTTTCTATAATAGTCACCCATATAGGAGCCTATTCGTGACCACACACACAGAGACGTTCAGCTTAGTGATTTAAAGGTTATGAGGGTTTTTTGAAGCATTAAAAACGATGTTACTTTCTGTATTTAATATTTTTATTGTTATTTTTTTATATTTCAAGCGGAACCCCGCTCTTGGTAACAGAAAAGTATCGAAATGAAAAAGAAAAAGAAAACCGTTGAAAGAACTGGAGATTAGTAGCGTGGACAGCGTTCATTCCTAGCCGTCATGTTCGAAAAAGTTCACGTGAATCATTTTAGCTGTTTGTGGAAGAAGATTGTGTATATATATTTATTATTATAATTATTTTTAATACCTACAGACACTAGTGCTTCATACTTTCGGGAATCATTAGTGCAGGGAGTCACGTTCACAGCCGGTCGAGAAATTCGAACTAAGCCACGAAGCCTACCTTTGATTCCATTAGCAAGGAACGAATCGCTTGGCCAACGTGAACCGTGGTAAAAAATATACTTTAAATTAACCTTTACATAAATCGTTAATTTCGTTCACGACGGCCGAGAGTGATCAAATTATTTAAACGTGGGTGTAAGTGATCGACTTATTACAATTCAACGTAAAGTGATCAACAATAAAAATCCATAGCAGGTTTTCCGGCGTTGCCAGAGGAATCTGTCATGCATGACATAATAATTGACGACGTCATATACAACGGCATACATACCGCTATAAGTGACGTCATAATTACATCACCTACTATGACGTTATGTATATATTATATATGCTATAACGTCATTTTAACCCCACAAACAAATAGAGGGGATTACGGTATATTATAATGCATATAAAAAGAGACAGAAAGAGAGAGAGAGAGAGAGAGAGAGAGAGAGAGAAAGAAAGAGAGAGAAAGAGAGAAAAAAGAAAACAGTAGCAGATAGTATTGCAGGTGGAGAAGGGAAAAGCTGAAACAGAAGAGAAGAGGAGGAGAGATAGAGAAGGGTGAGACGATGTGGAAGAAAGAGATAGAGAGCAGATAGAAACCTGGCAAGAAGAGAGAACGAGAAGGAGTAAATAGGAGGGACCTATGTGTATGTGTGTATGTGTGAAAGAGCGAGAGAGAGAGAGAGAAAGAGAGAGAGAAAGAGTCAGCGTGTGTGTGTTGTGTGTGTGTGTGTGAGAGAGAGAGAGGGATAGAGAGGGATATATATATATATATATATATATATATATATATATATATATATATAGAGAGAGAGAGAGAGAGAGAGAGTTGACACGATGATTGCCGTCGGCCATTAACGTGTGTAAAGAAAATAATTGATTCTTTTCTTCGCCTTTCTAATTCGACCAGATGTTCGAGTCAAAGTAGGAGAAACATTTTTGCAACATTGCCTTCAAATTTCGCTTCTACATCTCTGAAAAATAACAAAAATATCGAAAATTAAAACTCTCCAAAAAAACAAACCGGAAAACAGAAAACAACGTCACCCCCCCCCAAAAAAAAACCTTTTACTTTTCTACTTTCTTTGTTGATTTTCATGTGATCCGATTTTTCTTTCTCTCGTGGCGACTTTTGTTAGAGAAATGCAAGATGGCGAAGGGGGATGTTTTGTTTATCTTTGTACAGGTTTCTAGTCCATATATCCTGATGGATATATTGCTTATTTCGTTCCACATTCGGTCTTCGGCATCTCTCAACTTTTAGTCTTTCTATATACTATTTCGATGTTTTACATTTAGGCGTTAGTGTTGGGACGATTCCAATATTTTTTCCAATTCCGATACAATTACCGATTCTGTTCTAAATTCTCGATTTCGATACAATTATCGATTTTGATTCCAATTTAGATTACTTGTATTAATCGAACTATCGTTCTTACCTTGAATGTTATTTGTCCAACGTTTCAATCGGTTTGGCCTTCGACTGTCCTCAGGCATGTCGGTTGCTGTTTGGAATAAAAAGGAGAAAATTTCTGGTTCCGTAGATAATTTCGTATTTTTGGACGTTTTTCTTTTTACATGGAGTTCACCACTTATCAAGGCCTAGAAGCCACTCAGAGATAAGTGCTATTGCGGGTGTAGTAATCAATGGGATAGTGTTGTAGTATTCGTTAGTATTGGAGATTTGCTAAAGAGTCATTACTTAAGGAGGCGGTTCATCAGGAATTTGTTTATGTTGGACTTGAAGACATCCAAGTTGAAGTCAGTTGGGAAACAGGCAAGCGGTGGTTTCGTATGTATGAAAAATTGATTGACAAAAGGGAGGCAATACTAATAAAGATTGACAAGGGATTATCTACTTTACATCACCGAAATTTTAAGAGTGTACAATTTTTTGTTTATGCTACAATTAGAGGCTCCCAAATTCTATTACTTACTAAGCGTGAGCAGCTTAGTAATTTTTCTTTTTTTATCATATGTTCTGCTTCTCTGAGTCGTCTTTGACAACGATAAACGATGGGTGTATATAGGCGACCGGAGTGCGCTTTGTCATATGAGAGTTGTCCCAAAAGTAAAGCCTCCTATTTTTTTTACTAAAACAGTTGAAGAGCTATGAAGATGGGTGTTGAACCAGCTGGAGCCCGCTTCACAAACAACACTGTTATAATTTCATTAAATAATACTATTAAAAATATTATTAATAATTTCATTAAATAATACTATTAAAAAATAATTATCTGGAAAAAGAACAAATACAGAAGAAAAAAAAACATCGCGTCGGATTAAAAAATAATCGAAAATTAAACTGAAGCTCAGTGCATATTGAATGCCTAGAAAGTCTTGAAGCGTGTGTCAGAGAATTGTGATGGAGATGAGGAAGGAGCGGATAATGATGCAATACCGTTTTTAATGGTGTAAGTTTGTTTTAATGGCGTTAAACTGTTTTTAATGGGGTAATACTGTGTTTAATGGCATTACACTGTTTTTAATGGCGTAATATAGTTTTGATGGCGTTACACTGTTTTCAATGGCTTAACACTGTTTTTAATAGCATTATACTGTTATAATGGCGTTACACTGTTTTTAATAACGTAATACTATTTTTGATAGATTAATACTGTTTTTTTTTTTTTTTTTTTTTTGGATCGTCCATTGGATTTTCATTTAAGACAAATAACGCATGCATGGAAACATAAGAAGATTCGTTCACGGAGAGAGACCAAAAATGACTCCTTTATAAAAGATCGACTACTATTAATTTTTTTAATACTTAATTTTCTTAATTTTCTTACTTAATTAAAACTTGATCGACGGACAGTCTCGATTCTATTCGATTAGAACCCCACATTTTCAGTACATCTGATTGGCTGCTTCTCGCTAAAAAACTCTGCTTCAATCCTCCAAACACGTGATCTAGTTCCTTACGTAATCAACAGCTTAGCCTAGCTGTTCTATCTAAGGAGCTGAGCTCTGAATTCTATCGTTTTACGAGCTAGTTGTACTTTTTAATGGCATTTTAATTGCAATTTAATTACCATTTTAATGACGTTACACTGTATTTAATGTCGTTACACTATTTTAAATGGCGTTATATTGTTTTTAATAGGATAATAATGTTTTTTATGAAAAGAGGGAGGCGTTCAGACTTTGTACACAAAACTTATTGAAGAAACGAAAATATCGACGTTGTGTAATATTTCATTAGGCAGACAATACGTTAAATGATAGAAAGCGCATGAAATACACATGGAGCAGATGTGAACATATTGGAACACATTGTCTTCTTAAACACACGTGTGACGTGCGCTTTAAACCAACGTGTACTCATGCCTTATCGCCGGCGAGCAAGCAATTAGTAGTCTCCAATCTTTTGGCCGTCGCTTCCCATGTGTGTGGCCGTTGGATCGTCCAGTGCTTTTTGATTCAAGACGAATAATCCATGCATGGAAACACAAAGAGACTTTTTAGCAATTTAAAGGTTTTATTGGAGAGAAAAAATTGTCACGGCGAGGGAGAGACTCCCCCCCAAATTTTATTCATTTTTTTCTTACTTAATTTTCTTGCCTAATTTAAAACTTGGTTGGCGGACAATCTGGATGAGATTCACTTGGGTCCTTACATTATGAGTACGTTTGATTAGCCTTTTCTCGCTGACAAAACTACCTTGCAAATTCTGCTCCAATCCCCTAAACGTGTGACATATTTCCTTACGTAATCATCACCTGCGTTTAGATGTTTTGTTTGGGGGTTCTGAAACCTGTCACTTTACTCGCTGGTTGTACTAGATATATTTCCGTTCGTTGCCAGGCCGTACTGAAATGTACTAATAACGCAACAGAAAAATCCACACTAATTGAACTAATCTCTACTTAAAGCGTAGGGCCTAATATACAGCAAAGGGACACACGGAAAGCAACATCATTTGTGAATTCAGCAAGCTGATGAAGCTAAAGGGATATAAAAATATATAGGGATGAGTTAGATTGTTCGTTGGGAAATGTACAAACAGCTTCACTTTGGAGACGCAAACAAATGGTACAAAACAATTACTGTAAAATAAAAAGCATAAAACCTGTTGGGATTTCGAAATATAAACAAACTCATCCAAACTAAAAGACCAGAATGATAATAGTAGTCAATTTAGAAACCCTAGCACTTCGGCAAATAAATCTGATGGAGAAATAAAACTAGTATATACATATAACTTGACAAGAATCTGTATGGAACACGAAATACCGTAATACTAATAATTGTAAGAACACTAGAAATAGTTCCGTATTTTTGTCTAGCGACTAAAGGGTGTTATAATAAAAGAATATTGATACCATACGAATTACGCACTGCATAAAACAACAAACATATTAAGAAAAATCCGAGTATATATATATATATATATATATATATATATATATATATATATATATATATATATATATATATATATAGTTCGTTATAATATATATATATATATATATATATTGTGTACAGAAAGATTGTTAGATGAGACAAGTCATAGGTACCGTCAGTTTCAAGCCCCATAATTAGGACCGTTTAAGATTTCTTTATCAAGCTCTCTTCAGGAGACGAATATTGGCTGAAGAGAGCTTGATAAGGATATCTAAAACGGTCCTAATTATCGGGCTTGAAACCGACGGTACTAATGACTTGTCTCATCTAACAACTTTCTGTACACAATATATATATATATATATATATATATATATATATATATATATATATATATATATATATATATATTGCCGGGTTGTAGAAGAGGCAGTTCAAACCCTTGTAATTTATTTTATGCATATTTTTATGACTAAAACGTATTACATTAGTAGTTAATTTTTTTCTTTGAAATTATTAAATCATCATTCATATTTTTTCATGCGATATTCTCACTAACGTTGACCTTAAAACGACCTTCTTTAATCAACAGAAAGGGAAGTCATCCCCAACCATGATAATGCTTGTCCCCACAACGGATTACCGATCAAATATCTCCTAGGAATATTTGGTGTAAAAACCCTTACCTATCCTGCATATTCCCCTGACCTAGCTCACTCAGCTTATTACTTATTTCAAAGATTACAAAACCTTTTTCGACAGCCTTAGGATAACACTACCAAAGGAGATCGGACATAAGTTAGATTCATATTTCACATCGAAGCCTAAATACTTCTAAAAAATGTATATAGTAAGAAAAAAAAAAGGATCCTCTCGTTGATTTCGGCGTATGAGGTTCCGCCACAACAATTAAGTTGGTCGGTAATCTACACAGATGAGTTGTTTATGGTGGTGAAGGCTTTGTGTAGAACCAGCTATGCTTTTTGGTATTACTGATAATCTTTGTCAGTGTAGATGACTGCCAAAAGACTGAGCATACAGTAGACCACAGGTTTTTACATCAGAGTTTTCCTTGTGGGTGCTTAATGAAGACTGGGGGTGCATGTCTCCCAATAAATAAATGTGCTCCCAGATACGAAATTCCTACGACTCGGCGCATATATATATATATATATATATATATATATATATATATATATATATATATATGTATATATACTATAAGTTAAGCCCGGCTTTAGACCCAAAATTGTCGGAGGAATTTGATAGAATCTGCAAAAGTCAACTCTTTCCACTTTGATCTTTTGGCAGCCAAATTTCGCCCCCAAAGTGACTAAAATGCTTGCCGCATGTCTGAATACCCGTTATGTATAAATTTCAAATGTTTCGACCCAAAATTGGTTGAGTAGTTTGTTAGAGACGGTAAAAGTAAAATCTAGTGAACTTTAACCCCTTGACAGCTCAAATTTTCGACCCAAACCGATTAAAATCTTGCCCTATCTCTGAATTACTCTTATGTAAAGTTTTAAATGTTTAGACCAGAAATTGGTTGAGTATTTTTTTTTTTTTTTATAATTTGACCCCAGGTTTGACCCCCTTAACATTTATTTTTTTTTGTCAAATTAACTTAAAAGTTTGATCTATTTCCAAGTAATCTACATCCAAGATTTTAAGTGTTTAGACCCCAAATTGGCGGAGGAGTTTGGTAGAGTTTTCAAAGTTCAAATCGTTGAACTTTGACTCCTGGGCATCTAAATTTCTGTCCGAAAATCGATTAAAAAGATTTTTCCAAATCTCAATACTCTTTATGTCAAATCTCGAGTCTGTAGACTGAAAATTGACATAGTTATTTGGTAGAGAAATGTACACAGACAGACAGACATACACACACAGAGACAGACATGCATTTTCACTTTCATATATATATATGTATACTAGCATGGGTGTCCGGCGTCGCCCGAGTGTTTGTAGGTGTGTGTGTAGAAAAAAAGTGGTAGTAGGAAGGCAGACGTCTTTGCTGTTACGACCACCGCCAAACAGGAAGTGACGTAGGTTTAAATTAAGGCCAGACAATCGAAAAGAGGGATGTCTTTTGAAAATATCGGTGAAAAAAGCAACTCATACCTGGAGAAAAATGCCCAGTTGAGGGTGAAGAAATTAATGTTTTTAGCCAATTTTTCGATATTTGTCGTCTGAAGGGTCGCGCTTCAAGACGACACTGATCTTGTGAAAATCCGTCGCCTCTGTCTAAAGTTTTAGGCAGACGTGCAAACATACATACATTTATATATTTGTAGCTAAAATTCTCGACTCAAACCGATCAAAAAGCTTGCCTTATCTCTGGATACCATTTACGTAAAGTTTCAAATGTTTAGACCAAAAATTGTCTGAGTAATTTTGTAGAGACCGCAGAGGTCAATTTTTTTAAATTTAACCTCTATTATGACCCCTTAACATTTATTGTTTGGGGCTCAAATCAAGTTATTAAGTTATATCCATGACCAAGGAACTTATAAATATATAAATTTCAATTGTTTATACCCAAAATTGACAGAGGAGTTTGGTAGAGTTCTAAAAAGTCAAATCGTTGAACGTTGACCCCTTAACAGCCAAATTTCTGGCCAAAAACGGATTATAAAGATTTCCCCAAATCTCACTACCCTGTATATCAAATTTTGAGTCTGTAGACTGAAAACTGACAGAATTATTGTGTAGGGAAATGTACACAGACACACAGAAACACAGACACACACACAAACAGACACGTTCACTTCTCTCTCTCTCACTCTCTCTCTCTCCCTCCCTCTCTCTCTCTCTCTCTCTATATATATATATATATATATATATATATATATATATATATATATATATATACTACGTGAGTTGGTTATATATATTTTTCCTTTTGTTGCTTCTTATCGCTATATTATGTCTATAATATTCTTTCTTTAACTTTTCTGATTTTTTCCCTCTATTTCTTGACAATTAAAGGAACTTCAACTTTAATAAAATGAATCATTCATTGCATATATGAATGCAGAGAGGCCCAACGTTGCCCGGGATTAAATGATGATCAAGGAATATCTCACATTCTTATATGTTCATTGTGATCGAAATCAGTGAAATCGCCCAATTTACAATCAAATCGATTGATTGACTGCTCTAGATTGGAACCCATCGCGGTGCATCGGAATGAAGCTCCACATGCTTCCTCGCAGTGACTTTGTCTACAATACTTTGTAATTTACATTGCACTGTAGAGAAGCTACTGTTGCTTTGATAAAATTATTTTTTTTTATATATAATGGCTTGCATTGTGCTCCAAGCAAAAACATTCATTTCGAACGCACCCCTTTCATTTCAAAGCACCTACTGTTGATTTTATATGCCTGCCCTTACTGCTTTTGCGCTGATAAAGGCTGAAATTTAAGTTTACAATGAAAAAAATCAAGTATTATGATGCGGTTGTGCTTTATACAGAATCATTAATTTCGAACTCGCCCCTGTCTTATCAAAGAACTTACTGTTGATTTTATATGTTTGGACTTTCGGCTTGTGTCGTATGCACTTGCGATGTTAGGCTGTCTAAAGCGTCAACGTTGATCAAAATCGCCTGTTCCTTCTTTCATCGGATTATTTCGATTATCAATTATCGATACTTATCGAAGACATTCCGATACAAAACATATCTAAGAACACTGCCAGGTACATAAAGTACATTTGTGTGAACTTTCATAAAAGTCGGCCAAGCCGTTTTCGAGTCCATAGTGAACGAACTCACACACACAGATACACAAACACGCACAAAGTTTCTTTTGTATAATAACAAAAGATTACCATTTCCGATGACCTAAATAAAATAACACCAAGCCATCGACATTTGATTATTGAACGGAAGCTTTCATTAAGAATACATTTCATGTAGCGGGGTAAGTCTGACTTGTCATTTGCTTTCTTGCTTCCTCTCAACATTTGGAATTTTTACGCCCGGAAGATAGGCAAAGACGTGTTTTACTCTTGCGTGACGGGATATTAGTAAACTTATTTCATTATAGCGAAAATAAAGTTGAATATCGACCGTAGCAACAAACCATGCGAAATTTTGAAACTTGATATACTGACATGGAATAAGAAGGAGAAAGAAGAAACCTTAGTAGAAGTTAGTGTCCACAATGGAGATAATGCAATACCAACGTATTACATACAACTAGAATCCTAGGAAGATCTCCATAATTCGAGTCATTATGAGATCAATCGGGCTCATGAGAAAAAAATTCAAAAACTATCCAGCAAATATACCCAGTGAACCAAGAGCAAAGAAGATTTATATAAATCGACGGCTAAAATCTTTAGGAAAAAGATCTCTTGGTTGTAATGTATGAAATAACGTGTGGATGTCTGACATTCAGTAGGATGCCCCATTCCCAGTTAGAACAAAATAAGTAAATTAAAAAAAAGAGCGACAGAACTCGTGAGAAAGAACTTCAAAACCTATTTGAAATACATACCCTGTGAACCACGTGCAAGAAAGATACAAACAATTCCACTTAAAGGGGCGGTTAGAATCATTAAAAAATATCTTGTTCGGAATGTATGAGACAGCAGGTAAATGTTTAACATCCGGTACGATGCCCCATCCCCAACTAAAACCAAATGACAGGAAAATTGAAGAAAATAAGGGAAGAAAATTTTGTTTTTCCTATTTTTGTACCGGTTTGTACCCGAACAGTGTCCATACTCTATATTGTGATTATAATTTTTAATTACATTTTCACCACAAACAAGGCACATTGCCACTTAGATTTAGGGGACTACTATCAGGGACCTAAGTTGCAGGAGTACTATGTAGGGAGTTGGGCAGCAAGATGTCTGTTCACATTATACTTGAACTTCTGCATGTCAGTACGGTTGGGGAAGCAAGACATCGGGAGAGAATTCCAAAGTCCTGCCGTTCTGGGGAAGAAGCTATCAGAGTAGAAGGCTTTCTTACATCTAGGGATCTCAACTGTGTAGGGGTGGGACTTCGCTGATGGCGGGTTTTTCGGGGGTATTTTCGTCGAGGGGGCACAAGAGCTTGTAGTTCATCAGAGCATTCACCATTAAAATACTTGTAAAACAGGCAGAGGGTTGCAACATTTCGTCGATGAGACAGGGGCTGAAGCTTAGATTACAGTTCGGAACCTATCAGGTTGGCGACACTCTTTTGGACCCTGCCCAGGAGTGAGAGACTAGTATCAGATACACCAGCCCAAATGTGACAGCAGTACTCCATACGTAGGCGAATGGTGGATTTTCCTTTTTTTTTTATTTTGCCTCTTTGTTTTGTATAAACCCGGAAGAATGCCCCATCTCCATCTAAAACAAAATTGAGATTTTCTTAGTAGAAAATGTTCATGTTTATATATTATTGGTGCTGCTCCAAGAGTGTCTGTCATTTTTATTATGAGTATAGTATTCACTTCTTTTTATTTTATCTCTATTTTTTTATGTCCGTTGATGGAAGGTCGACCGTAATGAGATGTATGACTTCTTCCTCTGTCCTGTCCCGCCTCGCCTCCCCGCTCTTCTTTAAATCGCGATCAGAACTACAGAGCGTGTATCGAAAATTAGTGGAGCGTCTCATCGATAATGCTAATAACACCAAGACGCCGCCAGAACAACGCACCAACACGAAGACGCTCAACATCACTGATCACGACTCACTAACGTTTCCGCGCCATTTTTCTAGCGAGCGTTATTGCCTCGCCCGCCGCTGCCGCCGTCACCGCTGTAACTTTTCGTTGGCCACCAATTGCCGTGTGAATTTCACCTCCTGGCACGAACGAAAACCCGCAGACAAGACAGTGTTCGCGTCACACTTTTTCGCGCCATTACAGTTCGCTCGGTTGTTTTAACATCTTACTTCTAGTTTTGTTATAATAACTACCAATAATAACGATGCCACCATATGTGAGCGTAAAAATTAAAAAAAATCATATTAACTACTAAACTAACAACAAAAAAAAAACAAAACAAAAAAAAACATAACAAAAATTATTACAAGTAATTTAAAACATCTCATCTCTTCCAGTTCCTTCTCAATGTATCTAATATATATAAAATTGGTTATATTTTTTCGGAAAAAAAGATTCCAGCAAAGTGCTCTATTATATAAAAAAAAAACCCAAAATAAGAGCATATTATTATGTTTTGTTTAGAGAAAATTTAGACGAGATAGGTCATCAGTACCGCCGGTTTCAAACCTGATAATTAGGGACCGTTTTAGATACTCATATCAAGCTCTCTTCAGCCAATACTCATCTCTTTTATAACCGGAAGTGGAAACATATATATATACATTAGGAATCCACGTTTAATCTCGTTTTGTGAAATACCGCCCCCCCCTTATTTATCGGATGGGGCGATTTTATTAATTTTAAAGTCAAATTTCGATTAAGTTTTATTTTTTTTTTAAATACTTTTAATATAACTTCCAAAATAAATTTTAAAATTAATTTAAAAATTAACCTTCTAAATTTAAAAATTAAAATTTATCTCAATATCAACTTGTATGTAGCTGGTTACTAGGTGTTGGTATAGTTTAGTGTAGTAGTTTAACTTATATTTTCCATCCCTTCTTAATTTCATTCATTCAGAGGAAGTCTCTAAATAAAGACGATACGTTGATGAACAAATAACTTGGTTTATTCCTTTTTTATTTCTCTCTCTCTCTTTCTCTCTCTCTATTATATATATACATATATATATATATATATAATTATTGATATGATTATTATTATTATTATTATGATTATTATTATTGTTATGATTATTATTATTATTGTTATGATTATTATTATTGGCTCACATAGAGCTTTACCACAAGTCAACAAACGATCTGATAGGAAACCTGCGGTGTTCTCTGGA
>NC_136513.1:45450303-45480303 GCF_053919585.1 Euprymna scolopes
TAATTATAAAAAAAAGTGTTAAATGCTCTGAACGGAGTTTTAAATTTCGTTGGCGTCAGTTGTACATTGGCGGTGTCTGTCATCGGCTTCTAAAATAATTAAAATTTTATGGCGCTTCTCTTTGGAAGCAAGTGAAGAATATCGATGGAAATCTCCGATGAGTAAATCAACATCTTATATAAAACGCATAAATTGGTCAAAGGCAGCTTTGTTTAGAACGTATTTTTATCCCCTCTCAAATTCTTGGGTGATCAGTGCTCTCCTGAAAGGTTGCTCAGTCACAAAAAGCCCCATCGAGCACACAACTGTCTAAGCGAAAAGCGATGGTAGGATAGGCCTTTTGTCGCCTGTGTGCAGATCGTTACTACATGCTTATAGCCTATCAGGGCCACACGCGTCACAACGTTTCCATCGCCACATGACTTTTTGGAGGTTTCGGCAAGTATCATTGTTTGAGGGAGTATCTGTACAAAGAAGTTATTACAGAGTTTTAGCTTTGTACGACAGCTCAGTTTCTCTGTATCGATTCAAAATGTTGAGATCCAGCAACAAGCAAGAGCAAGATAACTAGCAATAAGTCAAACTGCAGACCAGCTTAATGCGGGTACTGGTTTCCGCTTTATATTTTTTTTTAAGTCCAAAGTTTGCTTCTTCTAGTAGGTTTGCTTTACCACGGCTTATGGGGGCTCTTTCCACCCCAATTCTATTCGATCTATGACTGAAACTTAGATTGCTGGGCACCAGAGCATACTGCACACGCCAGTGGGACATGCATGCCGCAGCTGACAGAGCCTAGGGTTCTCTGGAGGTTTCTGTCAGGGTTACCTCATCCTGTAGCCATGGTTAAAAAACCTTGGCCCACATGCAGTGGGGTCCACTCTGCAGGACACTCGCCGTTCATCAGAGCCCCGTCTTGGTAACAGTGATCATGATGTGCACGTGGGGTTGATTTGCTTGGACATCAGCTTTTAACACACGTCCACACCAGACCTTGACCACCATTTACTGATTTGCTTATACAAATATGAAGTCCGTAATAAAAATTTTCCAGAAGTTTTCAGCACAGAATAATCAGCAGGTCACATCCCATGATATTCCGAATAGTTGGTTGGTTGTTTTTGTTTTACGGCATATCAACCCTTTTCAGGTTATTTAATGCCGAATCCAAAGATTTTAAAGAAAACATTTTTAATAGAGTATATTTGTTGTTTTCAAGTCGGTTTCTATTTAACCCATAGTTGGGATACTAACAGGTACTACCACTCCGGGTCAGAGTGGACCTGGGAGCAATGGCAATTAAAGGGTGTCTCCACACTCCCCAAAGCCCGCAAGCTGGGGCCTCACCACTGGATATAGTTTAAGGTCATATCCAGGACCGATATTCAGAATAAACTAACTACATATATTGATAATTTTTTAATGGTCGGCATTAAATCACTCATGAGGTTGATATGTCGTAAAAAACATCTCTCTGACAACGAACCCCCTCTTTACCAGTCTGTGCGTGTGTATATCTCTCTCTGTCTTTCCCCTTCTCTTCCCTTTTCTCGCCTTCTCTTTCCATCTATATGCTTCCGTTTTTCTTTTTATTTCTCTTCCTGACCTCGTCTTTATCCAACCTTTTGGTCTCCCTCTCCTCCCTCTTTTCTATTATTCTGATTCTCTCTTTCTCAAACCCCACCTCCCTGTGATATCTTTATCTCTCTATATATTTTCCTGTGTGTATATGTCTCTCTGCCCCTTTTCTATCCCTCTTCCCGTCTAATTCTCCATCTCTCTACCTCTATCCCTCTCTTTTCTCTCTCTCTCACATACTCTCTCTGCCAATTACTCTTTCTATCCCTTTCTGCCTCCCCGTCTATATATTACTCTATTTCTATCTTTATCGCTAATTTTTATATCGTTGAATGTCGTTGTTTTTTTGTACGCTTCCCATACCTCACCGTCAGACAAAAAAAAAAAAAAAAAAAAAAAACTCAATGCAAGTCAAATCCCTTGTCTTACTTATTCGAAACGGAAAGGCGCGGGTTTCTCTCACGCGGCGTTCACCGGCCAGTACAAAGCGGAAACAAAAAGAGAAGCGGAAATGACGTCGTCGGAATCTTTCTTCATGTGCGCTTGCGCCGCCGCAGTAGGCCAACCCAGAAACGACGGATTTCGGTCCAAGTCGGCCTCTGCCGCCGACCGCCAAGAGTCTCACGCAGCTCCGAAAACGTTTGATTATGGCGTGCAGCGGATATGAGCCAACCTATGGCCAGGTCGTCTGAACATTGCTCATTAAAGAACATAACTTTTTGCGTCGAGATCTTTGGTAAGGTAGGTACATTGGTGGCGGTGTTGGAGGTGGCCATGCTGCTGCTGATAGTGCTCGATAGCGTGGAAGATACTAGACGTGACAGATCTGCTCGTGTGAAAATGTAATAATCGACATTAAAAAGGAGCTAAAAAAATAAATAAATAGCAATAGCAACGAAGAGTGTGTTTTTAAAAAAAAAATATTTTCTTATCTTTTTCATATATATAAGACGAATTTTCTTTGTTATAGATTTGATCTTGCCTTCACAGCTGTTAACTTATTCAATATAAGTTGAAACAATAACAGTACTTTGCCTTTTGGCTAGGAACAAAGTGTAGTATCTGTTCTGATACTACAATTCACCTATTCCCTGCTCGGTTAGTGGAGGAGAAATCTTTCTTGTCTGAGATATTTTTTATTTATTTTCCTATCCATAATGCCCCTTTTTGGGGGAGATGAATTTTCCCCACATTGAAAGTGGACCTTGTGTCTAAATCTACCCTCGTGGAGAGGCAAGTAAATAAGAACAATAAAAGTGTCCTCTTGCATATAAAAATAAATATATTGTTTTTATGCGATTGTGCGGTATAGCTAACAAGAAAAAATAGGCCGAAAAAATACAAAATATTAAACAAGTAACTATTAGCAAACGAAGGAAAACTTACTTTTCTATGCATTCCCTTTTTTATTTGTTTTAAAATGTTTGGAAACGTTTTTTTTTTTTCACTTTCAGATTTCGTTCAAATACGACGTTATTGAAGTTAGATTTCAAAATGGCGGACACCGTCTTCCGTCCAAGTTTGATTATTTATTACTTTCCTGTAAACTGTACTGCATAATTGCCCAAATGGCCGTTACATCTCTTCCTCCCTACATATCTATCTATATATCTATAAAAGTGAAAGTGCTTGCGCGCACGTGTGTGTGTGTGTGTGTGTGTTTCTACATTTCCCTACACAATAACCCTATCAATTTTCAGTCTACCGACTCAAAATTCGATATACAGAGTACTGAGATTTGGGAAAATCGATGTGATCGGTTTTCGTGCAGAAATTTTCCGATTAAGGGGTAAAAGTTGAGCGATTTGACCCTTGATAACTCTACCAAACTCCACCTACAATTTTGGGTCAAACACTTGAAATTTTAGATATATATTCCTTGGACATGGATCTAACTTAATAACTTCATTTGAGTCCTAAACAATAAATTTTAAGGGGTCAAATTTAAAAAATTGACCGTTTTTTTTTGCTCATCATACACCTCAAAACACATGGGCAACGCCGGGCACCCATGCTAGTATATATATATATATATATATATATATATTATATATATATATATTATATATATATATATATATATATATATATAAAATGAACTCATTTTTCCCTTCTGATTTTGATCTTAATAGGATTGAAAATTAAGACATTTCATGCAAATGTAAAATGCACAAACTGCAGCACATTATCTGAAGTGAGTTATAGACCTATTATCTCTACACTTCCTCGATAATCGTAGATTCCTATATTTTTCTCTGCTGAGAGTTCACTGCCGAAATCGGTTAGAATCAATGGAAGTGGTAAAATCTTTTCTCTCTAATAAATTCTTCCTTCCCCGCCACCGCTTACACGGTTGCGGGATCGTTCACAAGGGGCAGTACGAAGAAACACTGGTTTGAGGTTTCTTTACTTCATAGTTGCTTAAAAAAACTGGAATGGAATTTTAACGTTCCTTTTCGTTCTATGCTTTCTACTGCGTGAAACGTCCCATGGACTTTTGAAGGTTTATTTATGCCACGTTTTCTTTCGCTTTATTTGGTGTTGTAGTTAATTAAAAACACTGGAATGGAATTTTAGCATTCATTTTCTCCTAGGTGAAACGCACCATTGTACTTAAGCGAATGGAAGTTTTATTTATGCCATTTTCTCCAAGTTTTCGCAGTGTTTTTTTTTGTTTTTGTTTTTCAAAACACGTTAATTTTTTCCCTAATTCCGATTTCTTTTTTAGAGAAGTTTTACGTTTGTTCGCTGTTTTTTTTTTTTGCTTTGGTTTTGGTTTTGCCGACTTTTTACAGAAGTTTTACATCGTTTTTTAACATGGAGGTCACCACTTATTTAGGCCCAGAAGCCATTCGGGGATAAGGGTTATTGTGTGTACAGTAATCAATGGGATAGTATCATAGTAATAGTTAGTATTGGAGATTTGATAGAGTGTCATTACTTAAGGGGGCGGTTCATCAAGAATTTATTTGTGTTGGACTTGAAGACATCCAAGTTGAAATCGGGAGGGAAACAGGCAAGCGGCAGAGAGTTCCACAGGCGTGCAGTTCTACGAAAGTAGCTTTATTTATGGAATCTACGTTTTGATTTAGGCACGGATAAAGAATGGGGGAAATTATTGAACCTACCTGGCTTTTATATAGATAGAGAATCGCATCAGCAGTGAGATATCTTCTGGAGAGGCAGAAGGATACCACCATTTTTCCAGCGACCTTGGCAACAGATTTGATGTACGTGTTCCATTTTCGATCAGGAGTAAAGTTCAATCCCGATTATTATACTAAAGCTTAGTTAATCGATGTGCCTTTTACTTGAGGACTTTTCTACATAATAATTAAGACATTTAATATCCGTACGTACGTTATCACCTCGCACGGCCGTTTATTTTACTGTAATTAAAAATACACTGGTATTGTTAAAGTAGACGTTCCGCCTTACTTTGCCCATTTTAAAATTAATTTTTCCAAAATCGAAATCTGCCGGCTCGTTTTAACTTTGAAAACATTATTAGCATTGTTTTACTTCAATACTACTTTAATATGCATCTAAGTGGGCAATTAAAAATATACGAATAATTAAATATCTAAAAATAATTATAAAGACAGAAATATATATATTAAAATAACAAAAACAAGCATTTTTATAGAGAAAGAAGGATACAATATTTTCTGTATATTCTTATACATTTTATACGAGGTGCCTTCAATAAGTTCCCAGACATTTTACGTATGGGCACTTTTATAGATAGTACACACGTAAAACTCTAGTTTTTTTAAAAGTAATCTCCCCCGGCTCCAGTGCACTTTTACCGTTCCAACAACTTCTGGAAGGGTTATGGAAGTCTTATTGTGTGAGCGTATCAATGACTCGTCACAAACTCTTTCATCTCCTGATTGTCTCCTAACGACAGCCTTTAAAGTTTTCCTTGAGCTTAGGGAATAATCAAAAGTCACATGGAGCAAGGTCTGGGCTATAGGGAGGATGAGGAACTGTTTTGATGTCATTCTTGGTCAAATAGTCTGTGACAAGGTTAAAGCACCCTTGAAACAAACTTCATGCAAATCCTTCACATCTTCAGTTCCCACACTGACGTCAAACTTTGCACTTATTGTCTCTATAGACGCACGACAGTCCTTACCCATGAAATTCCTTATTTGTTTTATCAACTCGTAGGTTCTGACTTTTCCTAGTCGACCCACACCTCTCATCATTCCTTACAGACTCCCTTCCTTGAATTTTTTATGCCACTCAAAAATTGATACTCGATTCATGGAAAATTGGCCAAACGCAGTCTGAAGTATTCCATCAGTTTCTGTGGTATTTTATCTAAGTTTAAAAAAGAAGTTACATATCGTACTTCTAAAACGTCCTCTCGTCCAGATTGCATTTTGAAATTCACCAGCTGTGGCAATCAAGCTTAAGTAGAGTGCATTCCAATTCCTGCTGGATCTGTTTATTTGAGCCTGAAATTGTAAAAAAAAAGTTTTGCTCTGTTAAATATTTCAATAAAAAGGTGGAAACTGAAAAACTTAAATTGCTTATTTTTTAATATTTTGTTTAAAATTCTACGTTGCATTGTCTTCTATAAATTCTCCTTATATATACTATGAACAATGCTTCAAGCAAACTACATTAACCTATTCTATGTGTATTTGTATGTACATCGGATGTGTTCAGATGATTGCTCACTATTAAAAAAAGTTGTGCAACATGCAAGTTATTTGATTCGAAAACGACTTCCTTTTTTTTTATAAAACAAACAAAAAGAAAAAAAAGAAAAATTATACAATTGTTTTTCATATTGACTGGAACGTTCAGAAATAAAACGTGGTAACACGCAAATCATTTGAGTGAAAAGCGTTTTCTTAAAAATCATACAGAAAATGTGTGTAACTCACTCTCTCTCTCTCTCTCTCTCTCTCTCTCTATATATATATATATATATATATATAGATAGATAGATAGATAGATAGATATATAAGCCTGAGGAATCCTAGAGTGGATGAAACGCGGAATATTCAGTGTAGCTTAATCGCCATATACATTTTATAACTTACTAACTAGCTCTACCTACGTATGAGCACTTTTGAAGTAAATACTTAAAGTTTACGCATAAATCTATACTTTCGTATATTAATTTTATGTGAGTAAATTAAGTAGTTTTATATATATATATATATATATATATATATATTGCTGCAAAAATCATGACAACAAAATATAAAATTCGAACATCATATGGTGTATTTTCTCATGCGTTGCAATTGTTTCATAAATATTTAAACAATTTTAAGTATTACATCATTTAAAAATATTCCAAAATAGCTACTCTTCAGACGGCAAAATACAGTAGTAATACATATGTGAATACATTCATAACCTCTAGTTTTAGAGAACAAGCAGTTGGACCTACCTCTATCCAACTCTTATATTTACTTTTTATTTTTTATTTTATTTTAATGATTGTTTTTCTGTTATTGTTTTATTTGATTTATTTCCCAAATACTAATCCACACCTTCAGATCCTAATTTAAATTTAGATGTTTCACTATTTCTTCCTCAATAAACGGTAGTTTCGTATAAACTTTGTTTACATATTACGATTTACTAATGAATTTTAATAAACATGATATTTCTTAAAAATGAAATGTTAATTAGAATAGTATTAATTGAAATGTATATATATATATTTTTTTTACACAGTGATCACCACTTATCAAGCTCGGAAGCCACTCAAAGATAAAGGTTATTGCAAGTACATTACGTTAGTGTGGAGATTTGATGAAGTGTTTACTTAAGGGGGCGGTTCATTAGGAATTTGTTAACGTTGGACTTGAAGACATCCAAGTTGTAGTCCGGTGGGAAGCAGGCAGACGGAATAGAGTTCCACAGGCGTGCAGTTCTAAGAAAGAAGCTTTGTTCATGGAATCCGCGTTTTGATTTAGGCACAAATATAGAGTGGGGGAAATTTTTCACAGTGGATTCAGCTAGACGGGTGTTTATTGTGAAAGATGTGCGAGGGGAGACCAGAGATTGGAGTTCAGACGAGCACCTGCCATGGAAATAACGATAAAACAAGGATAGGCTCGCAACGTCTTTTCTGTGGGAGAGAGTTTGCAGGGTAGAGAATAGGGCATCCCCCACTAAGCCGCGAAGTCTATTTTGTACTCTGTCAAGGCAGGATAGGCTGTTTTTGGCAGCTCCTGTCCAAATATGGCAAAAGTATTCCATCCTTGCTGATCCTGGTTTTGTCTATGATTTAAATTTTGAATTTATCTTTTCAATTCTTATAAGTAATTTATTTAAAATTTTCTCTTTTTCTACGTTACCGTTCGTAATATCTTTACGTTCAATTTCTGTCAATTTATCAATTTGTATTCATATTAAATATGTACACTACATTTATTAATCACTTTTGTTTAATTTTAAACTTTATCTTCTTTAAACCATTCTCAGTTCATACAAATTTGACGTCAGCAATAAACCTAGCATTAGATTAATTACATTATGTGTTTCTGATTTAAGTAATATTAGTAAAAACAAATATTGGATACAATTATACCCACTTTAAAATCTAAAATCCAACAAAACATTTGGATTTCTTCTGGGAAGGTGATAAATTGGTTCCAGAAAATTCATATATAGAAAAACAGTAAATTCATTATGTTTGATATCGACTTGTATTATCTATAATATAAATCTCACCTATCTGTTTAAATGTATGTATGCATGTATGTATGTAAGCATGTATGTATGTCAGGTCATGTCATATGCTACTGGTACCATGTAACCCAGTACTACCTGCCTCATGGTCGGGTCACCGGCGACTAAACTAGTACCCTCACCAGACTTGTTTGGTGAGAAGCGTGGCTAGTCTCCCTGAAGGATTAAAAACAAGACCTTTCAAAAGGCGAATGAACCCTTTTCGGGGTCAACGGCCAACTAGCACCGTGTGTGTTTGTTTGTTTGTGTGTGTGTGTGTGTGTGTGTGTGTGTGTGTGTGTGTGTGTGTGTGTATTGGGTGGAGAGGACTCCTGTAAGCCTTGGTGAAGGAAACCTTTCTAGGAGAAGCAAATCTCTGATTTAAAAAACCATAAAGCGGGAGACCAGTACCTTGCTTGTTGCTGAATCTCAACATTTTGCACCGAGAGAGAGACTTCGCTGTCGTACAAAGCTAAGACTCTGTAACATCATCTGTGTATAGATACTCTCTCAGGCATTTGTCTATAAAAGTGGTCCTATGGCGATGGAAAAGTTGTGCCGCGTGAAGGCTTGAAATAATGGCAGCATGTAATAATTGATCTCAATGACCATCTTCAGTGTCATGCCTGCTTGATCGTGTGAATTCACCGGTAGGACTAAAAAAAAAATCATTTTTGGGCTCATGGACTTTTAGACGTTGCAATCATCATGTATGTATGTATGTCTGCCTAAATCTTTCGGAAGAAGCAACGGATTTTTGCGAGATCGGAATAGTTTTGAAGCTTGGCTCTTCGGGCGAGAATTAATTCCTTCATCTTCAACTGGCCACTTTCTAGAGTGAGAGGTCGCTTTTTTCGCTGATATTTTCGAAATTCAGCCCCTCTTTTTGATTGTCCATCCTTAATTTAAACCGACGTTACTTCCGGTTTGGCGATGGGTGCAATAGCAAATACGTCACGTTTTTTTCACGTTTTAACCTCCTTCTTACTACAACATTTTTTGGATAAACATCCCCCGAAACACCCGTGAAACGCCACGCACCCAGGCTAGTCCATCTACAGGTCCAGATCTATTTTAGAAAACTCTGAAGCTGAAAGTGAAACAGATGTAACTAAATTAAAAATAGAGATTATAAAACTAGCGAGAAAAACCTTAATTTGATATGACAGTGAATTATGGACAAGGAATGATAGAAAAAAACATTTTGATGTTACTATGGGTTCTGGGACTCTGCACAGGTAACTGACCTAGTATGTCTGTACATATTAAACAAGATTATAAAAAGTATCAGGCTTAAAGAGAGGGCTATATAGAGACGATGCATTATTCTTAGTTAATTCAAGCGATTCAATTATAGAAAAAAACTAGAAAGAGAATTAAATTATTAAATAAAAAAGATGTAATTTACTTTTCCTGAAGGCGTACCACATAGTTACTTCTAAAGAGAAAATTTTAAACAAAAGGTTAAATGTTATACAAAGTTGTCTTCATAAAATATATTTCTATAATCACCCCTAAGACCTGATTAAAATAAATTTAAAAAAGGGAATATTTACAGAATATGTTGAAGGTTAAATATAATTCTGAAAAGAGAATGTTAAATTTAATCCTAAGATTTTAAAGATAAATAAATTATTAGATCAACAACTTTACATATAAAAACTAAAATAATTATAACTTAACAAGGAGAAATAGAATTTATTTTTATTTCAATGATTAATAAAAATAAAACCCGAGTAAGTTCAATAACACAAAAATGAAAAAAAAATCTAACATTACGTAAGTGCAAAATATGTAGACAAACAGATTAAAATAAATTACATCCAAATATAAAGTTGAAGAAAACTAAGTGAGGAATTTAACTGCGATTTTTATAAAGAAGATAAAGGAAATACTAGAGTTTATATAAAAATAGGAATATCCATAAAAATTTCAGAACGAAAAAATCTATCTGTTTCACATTACAAACGCAAACATTTTTTTCAAATAGTGTACTGGCATTTTATTTTTTTCAAATAGTGTACTGGCATTTTATTTTTTTCAAATAGTGTAGTGGCATTTTATTTTTTTCAAATAGTGTACTGACATTTTATTTTTTTTCAAATAGTGTGCTGGCATTTTATTTTTTTTCCAATCAATCATTCATACCGAGGAATGTTGACAGATAGACGAAACGATAATAATGTATAATATGGTTTGCTCCCTTTTTCATTTTTCATCTCTATCAGGTCGGAATATTATTTTCATAATTTATATATATATATATATATATATATATATATATATATATATATATATATATATATATATATATATATATAAAATAAAAATACCAGGGATGGTTTACATTATGTTGTTTTGAAAAAAAAGAAAGAATTTATAAAATGTGATCTATTGCAGAGGACATCCTCAGGATATTAAAAGGCAAAATGTAGAAGAAGAAAATGACCATAGACCATACGTAAGTGAAAAGAAAACAGTGTTAGAATCCTATGCATAGGTCCTTGCGGGGAATTCCAATATTGATTTCCGGAGCCTTCAAATTATTTGATTTCTAGATGTAAATATGATTATGAATTACTACATATTATAACTATATAAAGAATGTGTATTTGTCCAGTCAGGGAACGTAACAGCAGCCCTTAATCTTAACGTTCAAAGAATAGACCATGCGATATTTTATCCAATTGTTCAACGATATTTCTGAAGTTATAATAATGTATTCTGACACAGAAAAAGATTGTGTTTTTTCTGTAATTTTTTTTAATATGGGGATCATCACTTATCAAGGCCCGGAAGCCACTCGGGGATAAGGGTTATTTTGTGTACAATAATCAATGAGATAATATCGCAGTAATAGTTGGTATTGGAGATTTGATAAAGTGTCTTACTTAACGGGACTTGAAGACATCAAAGTTGTAGCCAGGTAGGAAACAGGCAAACGGAAAAGAATTCCACAGGCGTGCAGTTCTAAGAAAGGAGCTTTGTTCATGGAATCTACGTTTGGATTTAGGCACAGATAAAGAGTGGGGGAAATTACTGACAGTTGTTTTAGCTAGACGGGTGTTTATCATGAAGGATTGGCGAGGGGGGACCAGAGATTAGAGCTCGGACGAGCACTTGCCATGGAAATAACGATAAAACAAAGACAGGCTCGCAACGTCTCTTCTGTAAGAGAGAGGTTGCAGAGAAGAGAAGAGAGCATCCCCATTAAGCCACGAAGTCTATTTTGTACTTTGTCAAGGCAGGATAGGCTGGTTTTTGAAGCTCCAGCCCAGATGTGGCAACAGTACTCCATCCTTGGACGTACTTGGCTTTTATAGAGATAGAGAATTGCATCAGTAGTGATATATCTTCTTGAGCAGTAGAAGGATCCCACCATTTACCCAGCGGCCCGGGCAACAAACTTGATATACGTGTTCCATTTCAGATCACGAGCAAAGGTCAACCCCAGGAGCTTGTCAAAACAGGAAGTCTCCCCAAGACGAAAGCCATCCATTTCAATTGATGCTAGATGAGGAACAGAGCGTTGATGATGTAAAGTTAGGAGCTTGGTATTAAATGCATTAAAAGTAACCAGCCATCTCTTCCCCCACTGAACCACGCGCCCAATATCAGAGGAGAGGGAATCAGAGAGAGTTTCGTTATTTACGGCCTTTGATGTGTTGCCATAGATTGTCGTGTCATCAGCATAGATGTCAACGAATGATTTAAGTATGTTTTTGGGGAGATCATTGATGTAGATAAGGAAGAGAGTTGGGCCCAGGATGGACCCCTGGGGAACTCCAGCATTAATACTGTGGGCCTCTGATTGCTGCCCATCAACCACTACTCTTATGAACCTATCAGAGAGAAATGATTTAATTATTGAGAAAACATTTCCAGTTATACCGTAGCTGGAAATCTTGTGAAGTAGGCCCTTATGCCAAACCTTATCGGAGGCCTTTGATATGTAAAGAGCAATTGTCCTAGAAAGGAAGCCTTTGTCGAGAGATTCACTAATCCTATAGGATATAACTGTTAGCATATCAGCTGTAGATCTAGAAGAACGGAAACCATATTGCATGTCACTAAGGTGGTTATTTCTGCTGAGCTGGTTGACTACTTCTTGATTTAATATGGATTCCAGTAATTACTCATGACACACCAGAGACTTATTGGTCTGCACTGAGAGGGAGATGACTTATCACCTGAGTTCTTAAATTCAGGGCATACTGACGAGGTTTTCCAGGATGTTGGAAAGCACTCCTCCTTAAGGAAACGCTTAAACAGTTTTGTAAGTATGGGGCAAGTTCTGGTCGAAGCTTTTTCAACACTATAATTGGAATGCCGTCTGGGCCAGTTGTTTTACTGGAATCAAGGTTCTTGATTAGTTTGGCGACCTCGTGCACAGATATTTGTATGTTGGATAGTGTGTTGTCTGTTATATATTGATGACCTTCGTCGCAGAGGGTAGAGTTAGCTGCAAAGTTCTTGGCAAATAGTTTGCCTTGTCTGGTGATGATGAGATTACGTTAGGTCTATTGTTGATGGTTGGGATATAACGCACGATTCTGTTCAGGATCCTGTTTGCTATTTGCCAAAGCTGCTGGGAACCAAGCCGCTGCTCAGTTACTTTGGATTTGACGGCCTGAGCATATAGCTCTCTTGTATTTTTTATTACTCTTTTACAGTGCTTACTGGCAGTCCTGAAGGCAGCTTTAGTCTCAGTACATCTATTATGTTGGTAGCTATGGAAAAAGTGATTTCTGTGAGCAATGGCAGCAGTACATTCTAGGGAGAACCATGGCTGGCTATTAGGGTTTTGTTGGAATTTTTGGATAGAATGAATCGGTCTATGCCTACAATTAACCATTCGGTCAGGTCTGATACTATAGAGGACACATCCTATTTAAACATGGAATGCAGAGGTAGATCAGATATAAGTGTACGGAAGCTATCACAGTCAGCCATAGAGTATCGATATACAGTACGGTGGAGAGGTACATCTGAAGACTTATTGTATTTCATTTTTATCTGAACTGATACAACTGTGTTGTCGGCGGATCCCAGGGGAGATAGAACGGAACATGAACATAGCTCAGGGGAAGTTGTAAGAAAAAGGTCTAGAAGGCTTGCATACTGATCAATAGTATCGGGCACACGGATGGGTTCGTGAACAATCTGAGTGAGGTCGTAGGCAATGGCAAAATCATGACAGAACCTCTGCTCATCATCTGTCTTATTTGAATGTGTCAGCCATTCCACATTATGGACATTGAAGTCACCGCAGATGTGAATGGTAACCGAAGGATGAGCAGGCAGAATGAGGTCAATTTTCTCAGATATACTCTTAAGGACAGTAACCCCGCTGTTGTGGGGGCGATAGAGGCCAAATATGAATGCGGTGGTGTAAGCAAGTGCAACTCGGAAGCACATATAAGGTAAATTAGGGTCCTCTCTGGAGATATCTCTACCAAACGGGAAGCCATCTTTAATGTAGGCGCATATTTCATGTCCATGGCGATCTTAAGGGTCAGATTTAGATGTTAAGTTAGAGTATCCTTTTATTATGAAGTCATCTAGGGAAGTGGTTAGCTCCTATGCCAGTTTCGCTTAGCAAAATTTCGTCAATGCTGAACCAGAGCACATACACAAAAAATTGAATGATCATGGCTGGAAACGAAGGGGCGTATGGAAATAGTGCAACCGTTGTTTCAACATAGCCTTTTAGGAGGACCATTTACAAGGGGTATCTATCGTCTTGTGTGATTGGAAGGAATACTTTTAATCTCTTATATAAAAAGAAAGTGTCTCTGAGTATGTATGCCTGCGTATCCAAGTAAAAGTAATAAACTACACAATAAACACCAACAAAGTTTATATATTCTAGCTACCCAGGATTAACAAATTTAGGAGATTTATTCATTCTTTGATTCCGTTTTTTATTGGAGTGACTTCCCTTACTGACTCATATCTTAAGTAAAAGTGTGTGCAAGTGTATATGTATATCCAGAGAGAAGAATGGGTAGTCGAGGAAGAGGGGGTTAGAAAGAGAGAGAGAGAGAGAGAGAGAGAGAGAGAGAGAGAGAGAGAGAGAGAGAGAGAGAGAGATGTTTTCATGGAAATATGGTTCATCTTTGACTCGGATAACATCGGGTAATCTTGCTAGTTCTTATCGAAAGGGCAGTAGGCTTTCGCGTGAACTTTGTGGCGTTTTACATAAAATCTAACGATATTGATAGAATTGATTTTACTTCGCCTGTGTTGTAATTATTCAATAGTTTTTTTTCTACGAATCGCACGCGTTAGATACAAAATGATACCATTCCTTATGATTCTACAATCGATTATATTCGGTAGGACTTCCCTCCTCCATCTTTTCGCTTCTCTTCTATATTCAATAGCGCCAACGCTGTTGCGACTCTCACCGCTTACCGGATACGACATCGGCATCGCCAGATACTCATGCAAACGTCAACTTATAGTCGCCATTAAACCACTGTAGGGCCCACCCTCGACCATCGTTTGTGCTCAATTCTTTCATTATAATAGCCGTCCGAATATGAATTTAACTTAACAGCAGCGCGCAGCCAACTTCCGCCGAAAGGTGGTACTTGCCAACAATACGAGCCGGTGTGTTAATGAGGGCCAACATGGCCGCCATTGGAGAAAGACCGGAAGTGATTTTTCGGTGGGAAGCGCACGGATAGGGAAGAGGGATTGGCGCTTAGAAGCCCGGTGCGTAAGTTCGGCGTCAAATCGACAAAATATTGGCTAGCAAAAGGAACGCTTTTGTGACACGGGCAAAAACTAGGAAAGGAACTGGGGAAAAAGGTGACGGTCGAAGATTGAAGGTGGAGTTTGTAGCCGCCGGCAATGTTCCACGTTCGGACAAAAGGCCTCAGATAAATATGGCGGATAAAGATTGGTCGAATCGCGTGTCTTAATAATCACTAAACGTTTCTCAAGCTCCATTCAAAGATTTGGTCTGTCAGTAGTCGTTTTTATTTTCATCTCTACTTCGCGTTTGAAAATGTTAGAATCAACGCTACTTATAGTCGGCTGTTATTGAATTTTATAATGATATTAGAAAAGAAACTCGAAATATATTACTCTATTAGAAAAAATAAATATCAATTAATAGATTTCTATCGTTAGATGTTATGTAAAACGCCACACAGTTCACGCGAATGCATACTGCCCTTTCGATAAGAACTAGCAAATTCCTGATGAACCGTCCCCTTAAGTAGACACTTTATGAAATCTCAACACTGACGTACAACGTACTGTACATGCAATAACCCTTATCCCTGAGTGGCTTCCGGGCCTTGATAAGTCGTGACCTCCTTGTAAAAAAAAAACAAAAAACAAAAAATATTCCTTTGACCTTCGTCGGCTGGTAACCGCGACGGGGTAGGCACTCGTAACCCCCTGGCTGCATCCTCAGCAACTGACAACAACTATGGAAAGCAGTAATTGCTGAGGATGTAGTTAGAAGATTCGGAGTTCCTATCCCGTCGCGGTTTCCACCTGACGAAGGCCAGAGGAATAATTGGCCGAAACCTCGTGAAACAACATCTGAAAGATGGGGATAATAGTCCGTAATAAATAAATGAATAGATTTTTTAAATTCAAATTTTACTGTTTCGATGAGGGTGAATAAAATGAAATCAAAGAATCGGTGAACAAGGGCAGACAATCATAACGCACGTGAGAACTATCAAAATAATTACTGATTACCTCCCCTGATTATATTATCTAGAGAAATATGGTCTCGTCTGTCACTAAAACGGCAAATTTGTTTTTCGAAAAACAAAAACAAAAAAGAAACGGTTTAATCAATGTGATTTTTGGAATATATTATCTTCATTTATCTTTTTTTTTTTGTTAAAAAAGTTCTAACTTTTTCTTTTTTATAAAGTCCTAAGTTTATCTACTCTAATAGAGAATACTTTCCGGCATTTTTTCTTTTATCGTTAGTTGCCGGCATTTTGTTCCTTTTTATCGTTTAACTTTGTAGCATGGGGGGATGACTGATAAGACAGGAGAATACAGACAAGAAGACAGGAGAATACAGACAAAATACATAAATAAAACACGAAAAACGAGTTTAAACAAGGTAACATAAAAAAACATTTAGGATTAGTTTTAAAAAAATACTTAACGTTTTTGCCATAGTGTTCCCTCCGCCGTCTTTTTGTCAACTGGTAGCTGGCATATCATGTCTTTCTAGAGCGTAAGATTTCTACTTCCGGATAACTTGGTCGAGTGCCTATCTATTTATAGAATAAAAGTCGTTACGTTCAGATGTCTAAAATATTTAATTTACATTTTTTTTATTGGTATAAAAGTACTAACTTTTTTTCTTCATTCTATGACAAGTAGGTACACAAGTTTTTGTTCATTTTTTATCGCTATATGTAGCAAAGTACTTAATTTCTATTCTCTTTCTCTAACTGAAATATTCTGCATTTATTATTAGTTTTTGCAATCTTCCAATTTCGATATGAGATTCTAATTTCTTTTGGAATCTGCCTTTCTCATCCATTTTCAGCTAAAAGTGATGTATTAAATATGTCCACGATAATCAGGAATACCATTATGTTGATAGGCTCTAATCTTTTTTTTGTAAAGTAATTAATCCTAATGTTTCTAATTCTTCACATTAATTCTAATCTTTTTGCACAATCCGTCCATATATAAAGTATTGTTGCCGTATTTGCAGTAGTGCATCTACCATTAATCTCTACATTTTTAGGCAGGTTCCAAAAAATAATTTCAAATATAATATGTCCTGCACTTCCGGTTAAACTCCAACCATTGGTCCAGTTGCCACAACGTTGAACCCATGTGTCTGTTTTACAAGTAATTTAATGGAATGGGTACCGATGAACTCAGAGCACTTGCGTCTCCTCGACGTGCATACTCCCGACTAACCCAGCAAACAGAAAAATCTCGCGCCTTAGTTATTGGAGTTCCTAGATGCCGGGATTCCTTATACTCTAGTAGTTTCTTCCCTCAGACTGATAGATTTTTTTTTATCCCTATTTATTTCTGTCTTCCCTGACGGTATAAACATACAGGAGTTTAAATGTGAACGGACATCCCGCGGTTCAATTCCTCTAATTTCCTTTTTAGACATGATCCCAAATTGAAGTTCTTTACGTTCCAATTTGCAATATGCTTTGTTGAAAAAAGGTGAAAAAGCGCAAAAACAAGCAAACATTTCTTGTATTATTTATTCTGCCACTCGTCCTTCAATGGCTTCTAATCTCAGAATTATTATTTCAATTTAGTAGTAGTAGTAGTAGTAGTAGTAGTTGTAGTAGATGCTACTGCTGTTGCTGATGATGCTGATGATAAGACTATATGGCAGGATATCAATTCGGCGTGAATCCTCCAGCAGTGGTCAAAAACCCTGATGATTTTTTAATGGCTTTTTCACGTAAAAGTGCCACTTGGTTGCAAGGGCCTACTATTTGGAACAAAATTTGCAGAGAAACTATGTAGGGAGTTAAATCTAATAACAGACCGTATAAGATGGCAGTCCACTAGAACTTGCCCGATGTGAATTGTTTTATTGTTTCAGCCATTTAACTTGGACGGAAAACTTTATGCCTAATTCATAGTTAAATATTCTTACACAGATTCTGTATATATTATTATAGAGTCGTGGTTTCAAAAGTAAAAAAAAATGTACTTAGGTGCCATCAGCTAGAATCGAAACGGAACTATAGCATATTTAAAGCTGGTAACGTTACCTCTGTACCAACATGACACGCACATGAACTGATTAAATATTACAAATAAACTAAGATGAATGTACGAAATGTTTCACAATTTTTTCAATTGTGACCATTTTTAACCTCTTATAAACTATTTTAACCGGCTAAACACCCATAAAAGAATGGCATATAAAAAAATTCATGGAAATGTGGAGACAGACAGATATACTGAGTTTTATAAATTAGATTTATTCGCTGCATCTCATCACAATACATCTAATGAATTTCAGCCAGATTGACAAAGCAGTTTTCTCGAAATATAATATAAATTAAGTCAGAATTTTTAGTTTCTTTATCTTTTTGTATCATTTTCTCTTAGCGTAAATTGTAAACTGAATTCGTATGATGAATGCGAAATTCAAAGATTCACTGTTGGAATTGTTCCAATACCAGGCAGAGCAAAATCTCGCATTGCAAAAGCAGCAAATTAAATAAGAGAGATTTAAATAAACATTTGAAGAAAAATGCTTCAACAACAGAAACGCTTTGAGGAAATATTGATGAAAACACAGGAGGAACAAAGAAACATTCTGGAGCCGACACAGTTAACTAAAGCGGACGATAATCATAACGCATTTTCTCAAACAGCTGTGTGGGCCGCTATTGACCATTTCAATTATAATCCAGAAGACGATGTCACTTTCGTTCAGTACTATAGACGATATGAGGATATTTTTATATCGGATTGTGGTACCTGGTCAGACACGAAAAAAGTTAGGCTTTTGCTAAGGAAATTGGGAACAGCCGAGCATACAAAGTTAGTGAATTTTATTCTCCAAAAAAAGACCAATGAGTTGAGCTTCCAAGAAACAGTTACGCTACTTACAGAACTGTTTTCTGCAAAAACGTCTTTTCCATAGGCGATATAAATGTATGAATGTTACTAGAAGAGAGGAAGACGACTACACTACTCATGCAAGTATAGTGAACAAGCATTGCGATGATTTAAAATGGAGGAATTATCAGCAGATAATTTTAAATGTTTAATATTTGTGCAAGGGCTGGTCTTAAATAAAGACGCTGAAATCAGGCGTCGTGTTTAAAATAAACTCGAAAACGAACCGAACTACAAAATTACAAAACTTAACGGAAGACTGTGGACGGTTTATTGCGTTGAAACAAGAAAGTCATGACATAGAGGAAAGCGGAGTGTCGCATATTAAAAAGATCCATCAAAAGAAAAATTCGACTTCAAAAAATAACCAGAGAAAAAAACAGGGAAAAGATCCACCTGGACCATGTTGGAGGTGTGGAAATAAACATTGGTACAATGAGTGTCCCTACAAATTCATACATTGTGACAACTGCCACCAGAAAGGGCATAAAGCATCGCATTGTAGAAAAAATTCTGGTAGAAAGACATCCATTAAACTTATAAAAATTGAATCTGAGGAACAAAATATCCGGAAATATGTACAGGTGAAAACGTTTAAAAAGAAAGTAAGACTACAGCTTGATAGTGGGTTTGCTACTTCCATTATTAATTTACAGACATGAAAGAGGCTTGGGAGACCCACTATGATTAAATCACATAAAACGGCGAGAAACGTTAGTGGCGAAAAAATTACATTCGAAGGAGAATTATTGACGAATATTTTTTCCAGTCAGGACCGAAAAAGCAAGAATTTTTGTCATGCAAAAATCAAACAACCTCTTTGGAACTGATCTGTTCGAAAAGTTATGACTAAGACTATGGGATCAGCCTTTAAGCTCATTTTGCCAAAAGGTTGAGGATTCGAATGTGGAGACAGAAAACCTTAAGAGGGAGTTAAAAAAGAATTTCTCAGACGTATTTTTAGACGGTTTGGGAACGTGTACAAAAGCGGTAGCACAATTTGACGTAAAAGTAAATGAACAGCCAGTGTTCAGAAAGAAAAGAAATGTTCCATACGCCGCTATAGAATAGATAGACGGTGAATTAGAAAGACTTGAAAACGTGGGTGTCATCGGAAAAAATTGATCACAGTGAGTGGGTTGCACCAACGGTTTACATCAGAAAGAAGAGTAAGGAGATTCGGGTTTGCGCCGACTTCTCGACATCTATCTCTTCAGGGCTTGGAAGAGGATAATGGTTCTCTTGTAATGCCTTTTTCAAATAAAGGGCATTACAAGAGAACCATTATCCTCTTCCGAGCCCTGAAGAGATATTTGCGAAACTGAGTGGAGGGAAATATTTTTCTAAAATCGACCTCAGTGACGCGTATTTACAAGTTCCAGTCGATGAGGAGTGTTCAAAGCTGCTATGTATTAATACTCATAAGGGATTGTACAAGTTTAACAGACTTTCTTTTTGGAGGTAAAAATCGCCCCTTCGATTTTTCAGCAAATTATGAACATTATGTTAAATGGGTTGGATTTCGCAGTAGGGTACCTGGACGATGTGTTAATGAAAAGCGCTAACAAAGAACAACACAAAGCTCATGTAAACCAAGTATCCAAATGATCCAGGATTATGGATTTAAAGTAAACCAGGAAAAATGCACATTTTTCATGGAGAAAATAAAATACTTGGAGCAAATCAGCGGTAAACATGGAAGAAGGCCGGATTCAGATAGATCGAGTGCAATAAAGAATGTGTCTGCTCCAGAAAATATTGCATCTTTACAAAGTTTCTTAGGTTTGGCAAATTACTACAATGTATTTGTGCCAAATATGCATAAACTAAGGTCGCCTTTAAATGAACTGTTAAGGAAATACCAAAAATGGGTCTAGACGACAGAGTGCGAAGAAGTATTTCGGAAAATTAAAGAGACTTTAACGTCTGACTTGTTTCTGGCACGTTATAATCCCAAGCGTAAAATTATAGTTGCAAACGATGTCAGCTCCTATGGCATAGGAGCATGCATTTTACACAAAATGGATGATGGAAAAGTGAAACCCATAGCACATTCATCTCGATCACTTTTGCCAGCTGAAAAGAACTACTCACAAATTGAAAAAGAGGCGCTAAGTATTATATTCGCGGTAAGGAAAATTCATCGTTTCCTGCACAGTAGGCAATTTCTGTTACAAACAGACCACAAACCATTATTAACGATTTTTGGATCGAAAAAGGGACTACCACAACATACGGCGAATAGACTTCAAAGATGGGGTACCATACTTCTGAATTACAATTTTTAAATGGAGTATGTACCATCTAAAATATTTGGTCAAGCAGACGGGTTATTGAGGTTAATACCTAAGCAGACAGAACCGCTGGAGGATATGGTAATAGCAGCCATTCAAGCGGAAGTTGAAGTAAAAAATACGTTATGTGACACAATAAGAGAACTTCCAGTAACGATTGATGAGATTAAGAGTAAGGCAGGTGGACGAATTATACGCACGAAAGAAAGGATCAACAATAACGAACTGGATGAAGAAATTTATTCAATTTGTGATAACTCCCTGTTATATAGCGACGAGGTCATAATTCCTGCGACATTACAGAAAAGAATGCTCAAGGAATTCCATGTAGGACATTCAGGTATATCAAGAATGAAAAGCCTTATGCGCTGTTTCATTTATTGGCCAAACATGGATAAGGATATAGAAGGAAAAATCAGGGAGTGTAGAGTATGCGCATTAGCTATGAAAGCTCCTCCGACTCAATTCGGATCGTGGGCAAAACCGGACCGACCTTGGTCTAGGATTCATTTAGATTTTGCATGATCGCTAGATGGGTTCTACAATCTCATTGTTGTAGACAGCCTATCTAAATAGCGGGAAGTATTAAAATGTAAGAATTCCGCATCTGAGGTAATTATCAACTTCCTGTATAAACTATTCGCCCGGTTTGGAGTAGTACATTGCATTGTTACAGACAATGGAACGCAATTTACGTCTACCAAATTTAAGCATTTTGCGATGGACAAGCAGAGAAATTCGTTGATACATTCAAGAGAGCTCTGAAAAAAGCTAGTGGGTCGCCGACGGATAAGTCAATCCAACAGTTTCTACAAGTCTACAAATGCAAACCTCGAAATGTCGAAGACACCTGCTGAGGTCATGTTCGGACGCAAGGTAAGATCGATTTTTCACAAGTTGTTACCAAAACAGGATAGTTCAAACCTAACCCCCCCCAAACACGATAACAAAAAAAATAAAAACGGTATAAAGTTGGCGAAAGAGTCTTCTACCAGATTCACAAAAATAATAAGACTTTCTGGGAGTCCGGCATTGTTGAGAAACAAATAGGCAACATGGTCTACAAACATCACACTAACCAAATTCGGAAAAAATACTCGAACAGTGAGGTGACCAGATCGCCCAAGCAGGACATCATGGACACAGTGTTTAATACTTTTCAGGTGTCCATACTAGAGACAGCTCCGGAGAACAGAAGATCAAACAGAAAACGGAAATCAACACAACTGATTAGGGTGAACCCAAAACAAAAACGTTATTAATCCCAGACGGGATATTTTCAAAGGCAGGGTTATACCGGCCTTCCTTGAACAGAGGAATTTACACCGATTAGCACTATAAATAGTGCTAGTAATTCCAGCACCGGTGAGAGAGATGCGACTGCATTTAAACTACTAGTCGAGTGCCCAGCCAATATACACGCTTTCCTATCTTTGTACATTATTGTTAATACACTTGTTCCTTAACCCCTTTCAAATGTTGAAATGATTTTTTTTTTTCAATTTTTTTTTTTCATAATCTGGTTAATTAGTATCCAATCAATAATAATCCAGGGAAAAAATTTCCAAAAACCTATCAGTATAGAAATTACTTCTATGCCTTATGTCTAAATTAAATATTTGCAAGTTTCCATGAAAGCAATGTTCTATTTTCTTGTTATTTTTATTTGTTCTATGCGGAGAAATGGAATTTAAATTATTTAAATTTTAAAAATATTTTTTTAAAGATTTAACGGATTTAAACAGATTAACGTAAATATTAGTGAGAAGAATGTTATTTCTTTCCATTTTCTTTTACGAATTCACGGTCCAGTGAAATAAATGTGAATAAGTATCGAATAGTTCGTGATTAATTGTGGATTTTTAATACATTTATTCATAATAATACACTTTGAATATGACTATTATATAGGAAGGTGTATGTAAGGCGTCGACATATAAATAACGATAAAATCGATTTTTTTTTACTTTCGCACAGAAATTTCTACCTCAGTCAAGGAGAAATTCTCAAATAGGGAAATATCATAGACTAGCATTTCGGCCCGGCGTTGCTCGGGTACTTGGAGGTGTGTGTTGAGTAAAAAAAAAAATGATAGTAGGGAAGCAGGCTCGAACCCGTACCGCGAAGGAGGAAAAGAACATGAAAAAAATGAGACGTCTTTGCTGTTACGACCATAGCCAAATCGGAAGTGACGTAGGTTAAAATTAAGGCCAGTCAATCTAAAAGAGGGGATGAGTTTCGAAAATATCGGCGAAAAAAGCAACCCCTCCCTATAGAAAAGTACTCAGTTGAGGGTGAAGAAATTAATCTTTTTAAACAATTTTTCCGTATTTATCGTCTGAATGGCCGAGCTTCCAAACGATACTGATCGTGTGAAAATCCGTCGCCTCTGTCGAAAGTTTTAGGCAGACATGCAGACATACATACATAGAAAGCTTCTCTACCACCAATAGCAATGGCCAAGAACACATTGCCTGAAAGTACTTCTTTTAAACTCCTCGGCCTCACGTTTACAGGGAATATGAACTGGAATAGATACATTGAGAGCATTGCCAAGGCTTCTGCAAGGAAGGTTGGCTCCCTCTACCGTGCTAGAAAACTACTTACGCCTGACAGTATCCTATATCTCTATAAGGCTACCATTCGCCCATGTATGGAGTACTGTTGTCACATCTGGGCTGGTGCATCTGCTGCTTGTCTCTCGCTTCTCGAAAGGGTTCAAAAGAGAGTTGCCAACCTGATAGGTCCTGACTCTCATCTAGGCTTCAGCCTCTGTCCCATCGACGAGATGTTGCATCCCTCTGCCTGTTCTACGAATACTTTAATAGTAAATGCTCTGACGAACTGCAAACACTTGTACCTCCCTGACGTAACTACCCCCGACAAACCCGACAAGTTACTAAGTCTCATCCCTCTACAGTAGAGATCCCTAGGTGCAAGAAAGCCTTTTACTCCAATAGTTTCTTCCCCAGAACTGCGGGTCTTTGGAACTTCCTTCCGGGATTCTGCTTTCCCAACTGCACTGATATGCAGAAGTTCAAGTGTAATGTTAACAAACATCTTTCTACTCATCTCCCTTCATAATGACCCCGCTAAGTCCCTGATAGTAGCCCCCTGCTTCAAAGTGGCACTGTGCCTTGTTTGGGGTGAAAATGGAATAATAATAATAATAAAAAAAGATTTATATATTTGTAGCTCAAATTTTCGGTCCCAAATGGATTAAAAAGCTGGCCCTATCTCTGAACACCCTTTATGTAAAATTTCAAATATTTAGACCAGAAATTGTCTGAGTAATTTGGTAGAGACCGCAGAGGTTAAATTTTGTTTAATTTGACCCCTATTATGACCCCTTAAAATTCATTGTTTCAGGCTCAAATTAAGTTATTAAGTTAGATCCATGTCCAAGGAGCCTATATCTAAAATGTCAAGTGTTTATACCCAAAATTGTCGGAGGAGTTTTGTAGAGTTCTCAAAAGTCAAATCGTCGAAAGTTGACCCCTTAACAGCCAAATTACTGGCGGAAAACGAATTACAAAGCTTTTTCCAAATCTCAATACCCTGTATATCAAATCTCGAGTCTGTAGATTGAAAATTGACAGAGTTATTGTGTAGGGAAATATATACAGTCAGACACACATACACACACAGATACTTTCACTTTTATAGATATATAGATAAGAAAAAAACAATAGTTTCAGCATTTTTAATTGCTTAATTCAAGCAAAAATTATTTACGTCAGTCTAGAAGGAATTCCCAGCAAAAAAAGATAATGATAGACGAATGGGTTAACCATTTTAAAATAGTTCGACCACATTTATATTTACTTCAGTCTCGGACGAATTCTCAGACAAGGAAAATTAAGGATAACGAAAGCCGAACAGTTTCAGCATTTTCTCAGTTTATTCTAAACAAATTCATATTTACAAGGAATTGTTATACATGAACGAATAAGAAAAACAAAACAGGAGTAGTTTCAATATTTTGTTGAGTACTGGGATGGGATTATTCAGTAATACTTCATATTGTTTTCATGTCTATTATAACTAGAAATAACTTCAGAAATAAAAAATTATATTAAATGTTTTCAGTTCTATTATAACTAGACCAGTTCAGAAATAAAAATTATATTAAATATATTCAGTCCACACGCATATGCACATGGAAACACAAAAAAGGTTTCGGGTTAATTTATTATTCGAAGTATGCACACGTACATGAAACATTAAAAAAAAATCAATTTTACAGAACAAAATTAGAAAAGAAAAAATAGCAATTCCAGTAGTAAGCATCATTATATATCTCCTCGGGCAACACCGGGAAACGTGCCCTGCTAGTGGAGAATAATTTATACTGTGTGTGTGTTTGGATATATATATATGTATATATATATATATATATATATATATATATATATATATATATATATATCCAAACACACACACACACACACACACACACACACACACATATATATATATATATATATATATATGAGCCGTAGACGAGCAAAACACGTGTCTATGGATAATTATATATAAATAAAAAAAAGAATATACAGAAAAACTCCTTTAATTTGAACTTCCTCTAAAGTCGGACTCCCTCTCATTTGGACTTCCTCTCATTTGGACTTCTTCTAAACCTGGACTTTCTCTAAACTTGAACTGTCTCGTTATTGAAATTATATTAGCATATTTTATGCGGAGTTGTACTAAAAATGTTTACCTGGTTTAGTCAGATATTGCGCAGAAATGTTAATATTGGTACTATGTAATTAATGTAGATTAGCTATTGATAATTAGTTTATACTAACTGTAATTTTTTTATATTTAAAATAGTGTAAAACAACCCATCACAATGGCTTGCAACTCTAAAAGAAAACAAGTGACACTGACTTTACTCGAAAAACGTCAAATTATAGAAAAATTAGATGCTGGAGTTGAAAATAGCGTTATATTAAGAGATTATAAGATTGAAAGAAGTACACTGTTTTACATCAAAAAGAAAAAGGAGGAAATATTGAAGGCTACTCGCTTCTCTCCAAATGTCAAAAGAAGGACTCTTCGCAGACCAAAGCAAGTTGAATTCGGTCGAATATTGCATGAGTGGTTTGTAGCAAAACGGAATGAAGGTGCAGCAATATCTGGGCCCATGTTAATTGCTAAAGCAAGATCTCTTAAGGAAGAGTTAAATATCGCAGAAGATATGAAATTCAATGAAGGCTGACTTAGGAGTCTTAAGAGTAGACATGGTATAAGACAATTAACAATGTCAGGCGAACCACGGTCTGCTGATATACACGCAGCATCAAATTATTGTGACAAATTCAAGACGATGATTGCCGATTATGGTTTAACAACAGAGGATGTTTACAACGCTGATGAAAGTGGCGTAAATTGGAAGTGCTTACCTACAAAAACATTAGACGGATCTGAGGAGCAGAAAATAAAAGGATTCAAATTAAATAAAGAAAGACTAACAGTGGTGGTGTGTGCTAATACTTCTAGAACTCATAAACTTAAGCTTCTTGTCATCGGAAAATTAAAGTGTTCCCGACCATTTCGCCTTTGCCAGTATCCTGTTATTCTTCACGAAATGCATGGATGAATCAACAGTTGTTTAAAAAATGTTTTTTGCAAGAATTTGTGCCAGTTGTCCAGAGGCGTTTTCTTGAATCAGGTAAACCTGATTCAAAGTGCTTGCTTCTGTTGGACAATTGAGTCAGAACTAGTGTAATCTTGTTGGAATATTTTTGTGTGCTACTTATGACCTAATGTGACGTCTCTCATCCAACCTATGGATCAAGGGATTATTTGGAACTTTAAATTTTTCTACAGAAATGATTTCATGATGAATATGATAAATAGTACCGTGAGTATAAGCGATTTTCAGCGCCATTTTAATATCAAAGATGTCATATTTCCTCTCGCAAGAATCAAATTCTAGCAAGCACATTAACAAAAGCATGGGATAAATTATGCTCAGCATCAAAGGTTTCTGAACTGAAAGAATCAGAGAATACATCTGGTATAGAAAAAATTCTTGAAACCAAACGGTTACCGACCAACCACGCTGTTCTTAAATCACAATACAAATGATGTTGAAATGTGGGTGCAACAAGATGAGGAAACTACTGATCAATATCCTGAAGGCAGTAATGGTGATGAAAATAACGACAGCTCCCATTCTCTTGACCCTAATGTAAATAACCAAGAACACTCTGATGAAGCAATATTATGGGATGATGTAGAAAATTCAATGGAAACGGTTATAAAATTTCTAGAAAAAAGTCCTTACTTTAGTGACAACTATGTTTTGCAAGCCATGTCACTCTGATTAGATATAATCATAAAGAAGCTACAGAACCAAGAAATTGTAGATTTTCGTGATCGCTTACGGAATACAATGATAGCGCCCGAGAGTTCAATCGATGAAAATAGAAATTGCAATGGGACTCATTCAATGAATAAATTAAAAAAAACCTGTATTTTACATAAATGTATGATATCTGTAGATGATAACTTAGGTAATAAATACCTAACAAGTAAAATTAGATTTAATTTATTTTCAATGTTTTTGTTCCTGGTAATAATATTTAACAATTCTTACTTGCAATATATCGTAAACTCAACTTAATATATACTTGAATGTCATATAGCAATGAATTTCATTTACTATTTCTTAAGTCTTAGAAAATTAAAGTATATGCAGCACATTTTTTTATCGCGAAACTTTAACCACATCCTATAATTTGAACGAAGCGGATGTTCAAATTATAGGAATTATACTGTATATATATATATATATATATATATATATATATATATATATATATATATATATATATATATACTACCACGATACCCTAAAGACATTGTCGCCCCTGGTTTGCAACGTTTTAGTTCACCCTTGGGAAAAGTTGTAGCACCTGTTAGACCTCCTATCATATTCCATACATTTTTACAAGATGTGTCCCTACGGGAGAAAAACCTGGATGAAACTTTAGCTTAATTAATATATATATATATATATATATATATATATATATATATATATATATATATTCATAATTAACTACTTATTATATATATATATATATATATATATATATATATATATACATGTATATATATCATGACTGTAACCTTTCTTACTTACTTTCGCCTTCCATTTCCATGTGTCTCTTTTAGTTGAAACTCTCCGGCATCAGTCAACCATATCGCCCTGAAACCAGCGACACAATCATTCACCGGAATCGCGGGTATAAACCAGATGATCAGGTAGCCTCTCACCTTTTTTTTTCCAACCTCTTTCTTAGTCTCTTGCTGTAGTTACAAAGACACAATTCATATAGCCTTTAGCAATTTAAGTCCCGAACAGTTAACTTTATACCTGCACAAACACACACAGAGACACCCACGATATATATATATATATATATATATATATATATATATATATATATATATATATATATATAAATATATATATCTTTGTGTGTGTGTGTGTGTGTGTGTGTGTATGTATGTGTATAATTATTCCTTGATCTTTGCAAATCGTATGGTAGGACAAAAGAAAAGCCGAAGAAGGTTGCTCTGAATATTAGTGGGAACCTGTGACCGTTCAAAAACCGTGGGATATAACTTATCAAGTAAACTCTTAATGCTCTATCGTGGTGAGTTGAATTGCGTGTCGTCTCGTCTAATTATATGTATTCGTTGGTCGTATTTATCTTCGCAAATTGTCAAATTAGAACGAAAAGACCTAAACAAATGTAAACTTTCTGTTGCCAATCGCAACCAGTGAATAAGTTCAGTCTTGGTACCAAACACAAAACAGTGGAAAATACAGTTTTACTAGAAGATTACCCGGCATTACCCGGTATTAAACATAACATTAAACTCCTTAAGAAATGAAGTAAAAAAAAACGTAAAGAAACTGAGACAGATGAAATTAGAAAAGATTCATTAAAAATTTTTTAAAAGCGGCAACAATCAAAATAAAAGTGAAATTTACTGTTGAACATTTACCTTTATTTACAATTTTTATTGAATTTCTTGTGCTTTGTAAGTATACTTTAAAATTCACCTTGTAAGAAAGATGGCAGTTAATGATTCGATAATTTTGTAACAGATTGAAAAAGAATTTACTTCCCTTCCAATCTTTATATTCATGTGCTTTGTAAACAATTCACTTCTTTTAGTAAAAACAAATAATACTCGAGCTGAGATCGGAACTAAAACCTAAGTACAATGAGTCAAGAACGATAACCATTAAGCCAGCTATCCACGCCTTTAAAAAAGTTGACAAACAGATAAAAATCCGATGACACCCGAGTACTAATTTTCCAATTTGGACCCCTGAATAGCCTTTTTGTCCGGATAAAAACCGATCAAATTTTCCACATGTCTGAATAAATTACATACCAAATTGCAAGTCTGTAGATAAAATAATTTGATGAGTATATAAGCTAAGAATTATCCTAACACACGCATTCATACCTTTTGTAGATATATAGATGATAAACTAGCAGACAACCCGGCGTTGCCCAGTCATAATATACGCTAAAAAAATTTAAATTCATATAGATTAGGTATTTATGATTATATAGCAATTACTTTATGAATTATTATATTGTATCTTATATATAGTAATCATTTCAAAAGTTTGAAAATATATAACTTATGTACCAAAAGCTAAAATCGAAACCAAAACATTCGTTAATTTTATCTTCGATATTTAATATATCCATGTGATTTATATATTGTTTATTAATAAAATCGTGGTTTGTAACCTCCTTGAAGGATGGCAATATTTTGCGTTCTTTTA